>NC_044246.1:4290063-4599063 GCF_003957555.1 Calypte anna | reverse complement strand
GTGTGGGGCTCAGCTGCCTACCAGATTATCCCAGAACAATATCATTTCAAGTCCTTTTTCTAAGATTACTGTAATTTTTCTGAAGCTGTCCTCTTGAATTTACACATCATGGCAACAACATGGATTTCTGCTTAAATTCCCCTCCCCTGTTTTGCGCTGTAGATAATTCACCATTTCCCATGGATCTTCTCCTCCCTGGTTATCATGAGCATTACCCGGTGTTTCATGCTATGCCAGCATTTCTCTTCTGACAGTTTTATTTCTGTAGTGACCCATATTGGGAGCTTTATGACTGTCCTGCTCTGTATAAACTGCTGAAGTTGTACCATGTACACAGAATGAGCATTTTTCAAGATGACTCCATCCATCCATCCTAGTCTCCAGGAATGTTTCTGCCTTCTCAAATACAGCAAATGCTATTTTAAGTTAAAAATTACCTTCGTGGGCACAGGGAAGTTTTCACAACATTCAGAAGAGTTGCTAGAAAAAAATCCCAGCTTTATCTAACTGACAGCTTACTGAAGTTCTGCAGTTTTGGTCTGTTTACTAAGAAACACAGGACACGCTCAGGGAATTTTTGACCCCATGTCCCAGTCTGTGCCCTTCCTGACCTGTGAGGGAGGACAGCAAGCAGCTGGGCCTCACAGAACAAAAATAGCCACACATCCTTCTCCTCCTTCCTTCAGCCCCACAGTAGTAGGTTTGATTCAGATGATCTCAGTGCTCACTCCCATCCCAAGAGAGAAATTGGTTCTTTAAGAGCAGCTGTAGTGGTGCAAAGGCTCCATTTGGGCTCCATTCCAAGCCCAGGGCAGTTGTCTCTGGAGCAAGGCAGCACCCACCACTTCTCCTTGGGCTCAGGGGCTTCCTCAGCTCTGTTTGGTTCCTGGAGTCAGTCACCTGCAGGGGATCTCAGGCTCTCCAAGTGCTTGCCCAGCCTCTCCTGGAACCCCCTGCAGATTTTGGCACACACAGCAACACGAGGGAGGATTCCTCAGGTCTCCACTTGCTGCATGAGGCATCAACTCCTGGAGCTTGCTTTGAGCTACGACCACCTCCTTTTGAGAGCTGCCAGATTTTAGTGCTTGAAGGACAGAGATTTTTGTCCCAATGTGTCCATGCCCATGATGTTTTCCATATGTGTTATCACATCCTGTGATCCCTTTTCCAAACTCCAAAGTCTACTCAGACTGGCCTTGTACAGAACCTGCTCCAAGCCTTAGATTATCTTTGTCTGAGGGCTGCCCTCTAAACCTTTTCTGTTTTTTGCTTTTTGGGATGAGGGGGCTAAGAAAGGCTACAGGTTAGCCATGGATTTCTGCAGTGGTGGCATCTTCACATTTTCCTGTTGTGTTCTGTTAGCAATAGTCTGTAGCATTTTATTTGGTTTTTTGTAGCTGCTGCCACTCCCTTAGCTTAAATATTCTTATATGCAACTAATCCCCCAGTTACCTTCTCAGTGGCACTGATCATCTCAGAGGTTTTCATGTTCTTTTACAGGCAAGGACTGTTCTTACCACTAAGTGCAATTTATACACAGTGAATTTCAGCTGGTTTTTGACCACCCTGTCATTCAGCTTCACCAGGTCCTTCTGCAGCTCTTTGCAGCCAGACTTTCTTCTTCCTACCTCAAATAACTCAGCAGCAGCAGCACTTGCTTCAGCTGCTTACATGGTGAACAACAGAGAAGTTCATCAGCCCAAAGCTACCAAAAGGGAACTGTTCTCTAAATGAATGAACTCAAAACAAGCCTGGCATGATCTGTATTCAGAAAGAAGCCCTGTTTGCTCTGAATCTTGTCCTAAACTTCAACACTTCTGCTTCAGGTGACTTTTCTGTACCTCACATGTACTCATATCTATGTGTATATTTAAGAAACAGCCTTAACATAACCAAACACTTAGCAAACCACAACTCATCAGGTGGGGAATCAGCATGAGTGGATAATCAGCAGTATGTGTGAATATACATATACAGAGAGAACCTGCCAAGCTGTTCCTCTATCAGCAGAAAAGCTGCTCCTGGACAGCAGACTCAATCCTCAGACCTTGGGAAAGGGGTTGGAGGGAAATGGGAATCAGTTTCTACAGAGGACTTGAAGCACATCTGAGCAAAAAGCTGCAGACAGATTTCTGAAGCAAGGACTAGTCAGAGGGAACAGTATTCATGGCTTTTGATGCTGTTTGAATTGTGCTCTTCATGGAAGGCCTGATCCAAATGAGACAGCCAGAGCTCACAGAGAGATCTCCCCACTACAGTTTGCCCTATTGCACCTTTGGGTGGCAAGCAGGTGTTTGGAGTGAGATGAATGGTGTAAGAATGACACAGAAGAGTGCAACTAACAGTGGATACTACATGTCTAACTTCTACTGCATGGCTAGTAGATTAGACAGGGTGAAACTGGAGTGTTTTGCTATTTCTTGATTCCCAGTTTTCATTAGGGTAGCATATACAGGCACAGCTGCCAAAAGAAATGGTCCTGCCTCTTCCCTCCCCTATTTTTTCCCAGTTGTGCCTTCCTTCCCTTCCCCTGTGCTATTTGTGCTGGCAATAGTGTTGCTCTGGCTCTACAGTAAACTGGGAACACAAGTGGATTTAAGCCTCTTATTCCCCACCAAAAACCTTCCCCCAGTCGAAGGCAGCTGGGAAACTACAGCATCAGCCATGCTGCAGCAGAAATCCCAGAGAACTGGAACAATCCCTCCTGTGTGCTGAAGGCAGGGCTGCCTCTTTCCTTCTCAAACAAACAACTTCCTGAGTCCCTCATGCCAGCCCAGAATTGCCCCCCTCTTATTTTGCCCCCCTCCTCTCAGCCTCTCATTGTCTACCCATGGCTGCTGCTTTGTGTGGTACCCACACTGCCCATTGACAGCAGGGGATGAGACCCCCCCCTTGCACCTGCTCCATCATGAACAGATTTCCTGTACCTCTCTGTCCCTCACAACCTCTGCTTCATCTCATAGCTCAGCTGCAAATACTGCTTTGCTTTTTCCTCTTGCATTCATCTTTGTTTTCTCACTCTCTGCCCAAATCACTGCTACCCCAGAGCCCTTGGCTGTCTCAGTGGTAAATAACATATTCACCAAAACATTCTGCTCCTGGGAAGCCAGCTCTGCTTGGGAATTCAAGTCAAATTCAGAGAGAAAAAGAAAAGGGGGCTGCCTAGCATAAAATGAGGAAAAGCCAGATATCTTAGGCTTATTTATTTTGATCTTGCCAAGATGAAGACATCTTGATCTTTTTAAGTCAGGCTGACATGCAGCACTGCAGCATCTATCACAGAGCAGAGGAGTAAATAACCTTCATTCTCATGTCTTCATGTTCTACTTTGGATTTTCCTAAGCTCTTCTCCTCTCCTACACTTTAAAACCACTCATGGCACCTTTAGAAGCTTCAGCATGGGCAAGGGAAACTGAACTAGGAGGCCAGAAGCAGATGGAGATGGGAGATGGAGGCTGTCCCCATGGGGAAGGAGGAAACAAGCTGCCATATCTCACCAGAAGACTCAGGACAAGACCACAAGGAGCCAGGAGGTTAAAAGAGGGCAGCTCAGCTCAGTTTTATGCTGGGGCCATGGACTCCTGCTCCCCACTTTACTGCCCTCTGCACAAGCCAGATACTTTTTTATTGCCTGATCCTGCTGGAGCCACAACCCCTGAGCTGCTTCCTTTCTACCTGCACACCCTCAAGGCTCAGCTCATCAGCTTTTCTTTCCCCTCAGTAACATCTTTTGCAGGGAAAATTAATGTGTTCTTCCATATTTCCTTCATTTTCACTTCAAATGTATAAAACCTGAAGACCTCATTGCACTTTCAGTGGTGAAATTAATCCCCAAACTTTGTTTTCCATCAAAAAACCAGTAAAAGTAAGGGCATTTTCAGGTAATCTGCAAAGAACTTTGAAGTATATATATACTTAGCCCATCCCCAGAAGGATTTTAGTACATCTAAATGCAGCTTAGATGTACAATCATGCTCTATCCAAAATGAGATGTTCTAAATTTGTGCTTTAGTCAACCCTGTGGGTACTTACAATAACTCTGGAATGTGCTTTGTGATGTGATTAGCATAAAGTAATCTTCATAATGGCTAAGTAACCACAATAAATTGAAGGGCAGAGGGTAAAATAATAATGCAAATGGTAAGAGCCCCTATTATTAAACCACAGAACTCTTAAAGATGGCATCTAAGCCAGAATTTTTTGAAACAAATGTAAACAGCTTCTTCAAAACTACTCACAGAAATCTGAAACTGAGGAGATTTTCATGTGTTTGTCTTAGGTTTCAGCTTCCAGAATCCTCTTCCTTTTTCATTGGAGCAGCATTGACTTCACCAGCACCATTTTCTGGTCCTCTTCCAAAGGCAGGGACTCAACTGGTGTCAGGGAAAACTTCCAAACAAGAGTTGACAGTTCATTACTACGAAATATTTATGGGATTAAGAGTCATATATTACAGATAACTCAAAAAAGCTAATGTAGTGGACATGCCAACCAAAAGAGTAAAGCCTTTTGATGTTTATTTTGACAGAATATTTTCCTAGAAACTTACCTATAAACCTATTAAGTCCAAGAAAAGGACTTGTTTCCCTAGAGATACCTGATCACTAGCAAACAAGCTGAAGATTCAGATTGCTGCTGTCCAGGATTTAAAGATGGATTTTAGGGACCTTTGCTCATAGGAGTGTGGACCAGCCAGAATTATTCTAAGATCAAAAATTTTGGTCAACTAACAGAACTGGGAGAATCATAGAATAGAATCCTAGAATTGGCTGGATTGGAAGGGACCTCAGAGATCATCAAGTCCAACCCTTGATCCACTCCCGCTGCAGTTCCCAGCCCATGGCACTCAGTGCCACATCCAGGCTCTTTGGAAATATCTCCAGACACGGAGAATCCACTACTTCCCTGGGCAGCCCATTCCAATGCCTGATCACCCTCTCCAGAAAGAAATTCTTTCTAATCTCCAACCTAAACCTCCCCTGGCACAACTTGAGACCTTTTGTGCCCTCTTGTCTTGTTGAAAGTCTTCAGGCAAAAGAGCCCAACCCCCCCTGGCTCCAACCTCCTTTCAGGGAGTTGGAGAGAGTGATGAGGTCTCCCTTGAGCCTCCTCTTCTCCAGCCTCAACACCCCCAGCTCCCTCAGCCTCTCCTCATAGGGTCTGTGCTTGAGTCCCTTCACCAGCCTGGTTGCCCTCCTTTGGACCTGCTCCAGCACCTCAATCTCCTTCCTGAGCTGAGGGGCCCAGAACTGGACACAGGACTCGAGGTGTGGCCTCACCAGAGCTGAGCACAGGGGCAGAAACCAAAGCACTGGTTGTTTAAAAAGCAGAACAGGCATGTTTTCTCAGCAACTGTCCTTTTTACCATATTAAACCTCCCCAAGCCTAAATTACCCCAAATTTGTGTGTCTCAGTCTTCAATATCTACTGCTTTAGAGAAACTGGGATTTAAACATTACAGTGCAGCCACTGAGTAAACAGCTAA
Source organism: Calypte anna (assembly GCF_003957555.1). NCBI lineage: Eukaryota > Metazoa > Chordata > Aves > Apodiformes > Trochilidae > Calypte > Calypte anna. Next base: position 4,593,578 of record NC_044246.1, on the reverse strand, counting down.
TTCTGCATTCATCTTTTGGCATCTGCATTTGGAATTGTTTTCTGCTGAACCATCATTATTATGTTGTTTTTCACAGCCCCTGTGTGTTTGGGTCTGAAGTTGTTGTTATTATTTGGGACTTTAGGTGTTTAAATTGTCATCTTACCCACAGGATGCTCACTGCATACATCTATTGTATACATCTGTAGAATTCCTGTGAGGTTTGAGAAGGCCATAGCTGGGGTCTGGGCAGTGATTCTGGCATTGTGGGAGACATCTCACACCATCCTGGAGCTGTGGCCACAGCTTGTCCCACCCTGCAGCACAGGGACACAGCTGCTCCTCTTGGCTTTCCCTCACTCCCATCAGTCCCCAGGTAACTCCATCAGTGCTATCAAATGACCTGCAGGTGCTGGGATGCAGGGAAAACTGCTGGCTGAGGAGCAAACCTGGGAGTGGGCCAGTTTATTCATTATTAGTTCATCATTATTTGTTATTATGAAGTTTTCAATTTCAGTATTTCAGGGTTTAATTCATTATTATTCAGTTATTATTCATTATATCCTTCCAAGTCACCAAAGGACTGGAAAGCACCTGAGATGCCTTCAAAAATCCTAATTCCCAGCCTCCTGTTTCTCATTCTTTGTCACCACCAGCAGATGGAACAGCTCCATGAAGCACTGAGTCTGCTCACACACCCAGCCATGCAGACCACTCACACGTGAGCTTTGTCAACAGGTCACTACTACATTTGTTCTTCCCTTTTTCATGCCAATATACCTGACCTGTGTAGGAGCATCTAAATGATGAAAGAAGCACAAATGTAAGAGATTAAAAGTGCAAACACAGACTCATAGAATGGTTTGGGTTGTAAAAGACCTAAACAGCCCCTGGTTCCAACCCCCCTGCATGGGTAGGGACACCTCCCACCAGCTCAGGTTGCTCCAAGCCCCATCCAACCTGGCCTGGAACACTTCCAGGGATGGGGCAGCCACAACCTCCCTGGGCAACCTGGGACAGGGTCTCACCACCCTCACACTAAAGAATTTCTTCCTAATGTCCCATCTAAATCTGCCTTCTTCCAGTTTGAAACCATTCCCCCTTGTCCTATCACTCCATGGCCATGTATAAAGTCCCTCCCCAGCTTTCCTGGAGCCCCTTCAGGTCCTGGCAGGTGCTGCAAGGTCTCTCCAGAGCCTTCTCCTCTCCAGGCTGAACAACCCCAACTCTCTCAGTCTGTCCTCATAGCAGAGATGCTCCAGCCCTCTGATCATCTCCATGGCTCTCCTCTGGACTCATTCCAAGAGCTCCATGTCCTTCTGATGTTGGGGACTCCAGACCTGGACACTACTCCAGGAAGGGTCTCACAAGAGTGAAGCAGAGGGGCAGAATCATCTCCCTTCACCTGCTGGCCACACTCCTTTTGCTGCAGCCCAGCTTACATCTGACTTTCTGGGCTGTATGTGCACATTGCTGGCTCACACTGAGGTTCAGCCAACACCCCCAGTTCCTTCTCCTCAGGGCTGTTCTAAATCCATTCCCCACCCAGCCTGTATTTGTGCTCAGCATTGCCCCAACCCAGGTGCAGGACCTTGCACTTGGTCTTAGTGAACTTCATGAGGTTGGCACTGGCTCTCCAGCCTGCCAGGCTCTCTCTGGATGGCATCCCTTTCCTCCAAGCCTGTTGGCCACACCACACAGCTGGGCATCATCCCACTGTCACGTAAAGAACATTCCTTGCCAAACAAGGAACTGCATGCCAGAATCCCAAGGGGAGCCAGAGCAGGACTGCAGTCTGGGGATGGAGAGGACACCAGATCTCCAGCTGGAGGCTGGGGTCTGCCTTCAAACCCATCCTGATCCATCAGATTGTCCTTGGAGTTTACATCTGGAACTGTCCTCTGATTTTGGGTGGCTATGTTAGAAGTAATTGCTGGGGATTTTTGCTGCTCTGTTAAAACAGCTCTTCCATGAGCTGCAGAGCTTGCAGAGCAGCTGGGGGAACAAAGTGACCCTGCAGGGCTTAGTGCAGGGAGTGCACCCCATGCTCTGAGCTTGGGGCAGATCCAGCAGCCTCTCAAATGCAGGGCTGAGCAGGGATTCTCTCATCCTTCCCTCTGCCCAAAGGAGAAGTCACACGTTTGGCATCCAACATGCTGTGGTTAGGTGGTTGAATCCCACCTTACAGTTTTACCCCAGGTGTAGAAGGCTGGGAGCTTCTTCCTTTGACTAAACTGAATCACAGAATCATGAAGTGAACTCCACAGCAGCTGATGAAAGGCTTTTTTTTTCTTTCTTTTTTTTTTTTCCCCAGTTCTTGAATTATTTCTGTGAGTCTTTGATTTGCCAACAGAAAACTCTTTAGTGCTCTTTTTCAGTGGGAACACTCCAGCAGGAGATATCTTCCAGCAATGGTTTCATGGGAGGCTTTTGATCCCTACCCACTTCTCACCAATTGTGTATCCAAAACCCATTAACTCCTTCTCTCCCATCACACTGGGAGCTCCAGCTGAGCTGCTTCTCTGTTCTGACCTCTCCAAAGTATTTCAGAGTCACTGCCTGCCCTCTGAAACTCACCTCCTCTAAGTACAGCCTCTATTCCTGCTTTTTAGGTATCTAATTTAGCTAGAAATTTCTTTTTTAGGACTGTACTAAGACATCACTTGCCTGAAAGGGCTTTCTCCTGAGCAATCCTGGCCACTCTTTTTTTTCATCATTATTTGCCACCTGGCCAGGGTTTGTATTACCCAATTTCTTGGCAAAAATGTTCAATCTCAGATGTTTATAAAAGCACTGAACAGCACTGAGTGTTACACTGCTCCCTGCAGACTTCACTACAGTAACTCCCATTCCTTTGCAGTTCTCCTCACACAGCTCTACCTTTTCAGTCCACCAGCTCTCATACTCCAGAATATTTTGATCTTCCAAAGTCCTACTTTTTTAAAGCAAAACAAAACAGTTTATTTGTTCAAATAACTGACAGAAAACTCTTCCATTTATGATGGTCCATACCCACCTAACTTGTGCTTTCATCACCAATGAACTTACTCTTACTACATCAGCATCTTCAGTTCACAACAGATTGGGTTCTTTAGCAGTTATTAAATTATTTTCAGGGACTTTGCCCAGGGCAGATGTTAAGCCAGCCTGCCTGGACTTCCCTGAAGTTAGTCTCCCTTGTTGAGAAGGAGCCTGTCACCAGCACAGCCTGACCTTCTGGGGCTTTGCCAGCACCCAAAATCACCCAACCCCAACACTAGCAAAGACTTCTTGCCCAAGACCTGTGACTGGGGTGGGAGCAGGCAACTCAAACCAACCAATTTCTTATTATTCATTGCATCCTTCCAAGTCACCAAAGGACTGGAAAGCACCTGAGGCACCTTCATAAATCCTGAGTCCCAGCCTCCTCCTCATTCTTTGTCACCACCAGCAGATGGAACAGTTCTGGGGATCACTGAGTCTCGCCTCTCACTAACATTTGTCTCTACCCAAGGTTTCTAAAACACATCCTCAGGGGTCTTCCTGATGGTTGACTCCACATCCTCACTCCTGTAGTTCTTGCCTGAGAAGGCGGATGGGCAACACACATCCCAGGCAACAGGAAAAAACATTTTTCTCCTCCGTGACCTTCCCGCCCCCTGCTCCTTCCCAGGTATTTTCCTGACCCTGCTAAGAGCCAGTCCTGCCACTGGTCCTGTTGTTTCTGCCTGATTAGAATCATAGAGGAAATCTTTCTCTAGCTGGTGATACAAACCAAATGTAACAATGCTGGGAAACCTGGTTGTTAAAAATAGATTTACTTTTTAAGAAATAAACGATATGAATTTAAAAAAAAAAAAATCCTCTTCGTTTTATTCTCCAATTCAGGAAATGCCACGAGATGACACAAAGATTTTCATTTGTTAATGTCTGGAAAGAGGAAAACTTGTTCCATTTCAGACACCATCAGATAATACCTTTGCCAGAGGATGTTATTACAGTTTTAGGCTAAATATATAATATAAATAACCTGTCTTCTGCTCTACAAAAAAAAATGTCTACTGGCTGGGAGCAATTATTGTGAGATAATACATGGAAGTTTGCCAGCTGGGCTTGTGAGGTTTTCTAACTCTACATTTATAATTTACATTAGTGTGTAGCACTATCTCCTAGCACAGCCAAGGCTCTGTCACTCTATTTATGAACCCACTTTACATATCAGTGGTAAAATTATAGGGCTGGAGTAAACCATGCAGTGAATTAATCTAAACCAAATCCTTAGAAGAGATTCATTTCCATTCAGGAAACAAGCACCACCTTTACATGGGCCACAGTCAATAGGAGTGAATTATTATTTGGATTATTTGGCCAGCTTTACAACTCCCCAGTGGCTCAATGCCAACATCTTACTTAACAGACTCATAAAAATTTGATTATCAAAGCCACCAGATCAGCTGTGCTCAGGATGGCAAGCAAGGGGCAGAGAGGAAGCTCTGGCAGCCACTGCCACAGCAAACACCAGGCCAGGGAATTCCACTTACATCATGTCCTGCATCAGTCATAAAAATTAACTAAAAAAACTCCCAAGAGCTACTTGGGCCAAAGAACACGTGGATGGGGACCTGCAGAGGAGGTCTGAAAGTTTGGGGAAGTCCTGCACGGAGGACAAGGGACCTTCATGGGGACAGAGCCCACCCCTCCTGTGCCCACAGCTGCTTAAAAGGGGAGGGAGGGCAGAGGTGCCCAGGGAAGGGGAAAAGACATTTAAATTCAACAGATTTTTGCATCCCTGGAGCAGCAAGGAATAAAAGCCATGCTCCAGGCTAGGAGGGAAATGTCAGAGAAAAACATTGGCCAAGTAGGACCAGATTTCAGCATAGAAAATAGATTTTTAGCAGGTAAAAGCTTTTCAGCAAGCCCAGTACACAACAGAACATACTTAGGGAGAAATTCTGGGAGTTGCCTGTATTTTCTTGGTCCAGTCACAGAGAACTGGGAAAATCTCTTTGGGAACAAATGTCTGGATGGAGATAAGGCTGAATTTGCAGTTTAGAGCTCCTTTGTGAATTGCTGGGGAAAAGGCTAAACATGGCCTCATTCAAAATGTCAAAGTTACCCCCTGGGAGACATTCTCCTTGCTAAAGGAACTCTGTGCAGATGCCTGCTTTTAAGTGGTCGGGTGAGAATGAAAGTCTTGCTTCCCTTTTCACTTTTATTTCCTTATTCCTTGCATGACATTTATATTTAGAGAAAAAAAACATTTAAAAAAAAAAAAAAAAAAAAAGGGGAAGAGGAGCAAAAATGCTCATATGGCTTATTGAAGTCAGACCAAGTGCTTTGTCTGTAGCACAGGGATGGAACTTTGGGGTGGTTGTTGTAAGGTTCTGTCAGTGAGTCTGTGTCTTCCAGACAAACCATGGCAGGAGATCAGCCTTGACAAGGTCTTTTGACACCCTTAAAAACTGAATTCCCTTCTGGAGACTCCTGCCAGTGACTCCAGAAGGAGCCAAAGAAGATCATTGTCCTCAGCTGAGCACCTGGAGCTGGGGGAGATGAATCTGGGCCATACAAATGGTGATGCAAACAGCTGCTGCAATTCAGCCCCTGTGAAAAGGATCAGGAAGTTCTGCATATGGTTGGACAGAAATCAAGAGGGAAAAAACAGGAGAAATAGGGAAGCTAAAAGAGGAAACCATTGGAAAACCAACCCCAACCCTTCTGTGATGATTCCATAGAAAAGGGGAGAAGTGGAAAGAAATGAAGATGAGGTGGTAAAGGGAAAGCAAGAGACTAAGGGGAAATAAAGAGAATAAGGGGGAAAAGTGTCTTGAGAGAAGAGATCATGCAGAGAGAAGTCAAAAGCAGACAGGAGAGAAGTCTGAACATCATGTGGAGAAGCTCTCATCCCTAAACCCTGACAAAGAAGCTGCTGCCACCCCTTGTTTGAAGGACACTGCAGCTTGCTCCATGCCAGCCCCTTCTGCCCAAACTGAGCACTGGGTAGTGGGCAACCAGGGAATGAAATACTGAAATAATATTTACCTCTTGACAAACCTACAGTAGTGTTCAATGGACCCAGGGCAGGATTTCTGGTGCGTGGTACCAGCAGGAGGAATTTTTCAGTTTCCTGTTTTTCTGTGTGAAAAAAGTTGGCAAATTTATTGAGGGCTTTTTCCTTGCTTTGCTGCCAAAATGATCACAGCATGACCCAGGCAAAGTAAGCACAGGGAAGCCTCCCAGCACATTCCTGGGGTGTCAGGAATCCCTGGAAGCAATTTTGATTTGAATTATTAAATGTCTTTCATCCCTCCTGTGCACTTGGAAAGTTCCACAAATGGTTATGTCATGCAAATCCAGCTATTAAAAATCCCTTATTAGCTCACGACAGTAAATACACTGCTGACTGGCAAAGCTAGATATGGTTAATAGAAAAGAATGTGGGAGACATTAGAGCCTATTAACTTTAAAAAAATGCACACACATCCCCCAAAGATACCAAATCAGAAAGCAAACTGCAGTAGAGCCAAGCCACGCCATAACTATTAGGACAGCTGATAAAAGGATTGCACTTGCAGCTGGGTGGTGCAGAACTGTAAAACCAAGAGATGCGTTTTCTTTTTTTGAGAAACCTTCCTGATCTGCCCTTAATCCAGTGAGGAAGTGTTGCCTGGGGGGTGAGCCCCCTGGATGTGAGCATCCAGGCTGGGGTGGGATGGAGAGGAGGAGAAGCTCCAAGGAGAGGCTGAGGGGGACAGAAAGGAAATTCCCACAATCGCCGGTTTCCCCATTAAAACCACGGAGCCATCCCAGGCCCCAAACCCAATTCCAGGAGTGAGTCACAGAGTTCAAAACAAGAGCATCCACTAATTGTTCCGTGGAAGAGGCACGGGGAAGTCTGAAGGGGGATTTTGTAGGATATTCTTTTGCTCATTGTGAGCTCCTGTAGCAATGCCAGATGTTGAGCTGAGACTTTCTTTGACCACTTTACAGCCCAGGGAGGGCTGTGTTCCAGGGCAGGGGTTCCCTCAAGGGCAGCTGTTTTCTGCTGTCAGCCTAGAATTGTTTTAAAGCTGTCCAGAAGGAGCTCTCAGACACCACCTGATGGCAACCAGAAAGAGGGGATAAATGGCCTTTTTCCCAGTCCCATCAGCTCTGTGCAAATGGTTTGGTCAGTTGGGTTAAGTTTTGCTTTAGTTGGCTGGTGGTGTGGGGTTGATGGTTGAACTTGGTGATCTTAGAGGTCCTTCCCCACCTTAATGATTCTGTGAAGACCTGTTCACCTCCATCTCAGGTATTCAAGGCAAGATGATGACCCTGTAATTATTATTTGACAAATTTCTCTACCCCCAGCTCTCTGGACTTATCCAAGATGCTTCAGTGATCACCCCCTGAGCCTTGCTCAATGGGACTGGAGAACCAAGATGAGGAAGGGCTCCTGGTTAATGTTTACTTTATGGATCTTTAAATCTTGGGTGATAAATAGAAATGAACAGGGGTCTGGGAAGCAGATGGATCCAGGGCCCTGCTTTTCCACAGGCTGTGTCCTTATCCTAAATCACACACAATCCCCTTAAAATTGCAGTGCTGCTTCCCTTGAGCTCTTTGGCCAATTCCTTGGACAAAGAATCAGTTTGTTTCTCCTATTGGGTGACCCAGATCCTCCAGAAATGCCCTAACTGCTGATCTGCCCAAGCTGTGTCTTGTTCCTCTAACACAGCTTCACTTCCATGCACTTCAGGTTACTGGGATCCCATTTCCAGGATCCAGGAATGCAGAAAACACTCCAGGTTCTGACCTGCATTAGTGCTGGGAAAAACCTTTGCCAAAAATTTGTCCTAGTGCACATGGGGTTGCCAGGTACTCATTTCTCCAGGTAATTCAGATTCTTGGTCCCCAATTGCTCTGCTGCTGGGGTTTTCCTTCCTCCTGTTCTCTCTGTCCTCAGAGGCATGAAGTCTCCTCTCATTCCTGCCACCAACTTTCTCCCTTCTGATTCCCTAAACCTAAACAGAACCCTAAAGAGAAAGGGACCACATCCTACCTGCTGGACTGCTCTTTTCTGAGCTAAGGGTTATTCAGTATCTCACTGGGCTTCCTGGCAAATAAGAGATAACCAAGGCTCATTGGTTTGGAGTCACAGAATGGTTTGGCTTGGAAGGGATGGTAAAGATCATCTAGTTCCAACCACTGAAATTTAAGTACCAACTTGAAGATAAAAATATGACCAGAGAAAACATATGAATCAAAATGGGATGAGCACTTTGATGGAGGAAAGACCTGGGAAGGCAGATGCACTTGGCAGGAGTTTAGTTTGCTGGTCCAGAGGCAGGCAGGAAAGATTTTATGAAGATGAAGTGGATTCTTCTCACTGAGATGAGATGGACACAGAAGATTTCATGAGCAGGGGCTGATCTCACCCTTGCTCTTTTCTGAGTGAAGAAACACAACAGGGGCTGCTTCTTGACCTGTCCTCCTCTCAGATCTCACCTATGGGGAAAGGTCACAGCTGCTGGCAGGAGCTGGGCTCGTTAGCATTTATCTTCTATCTGAATTTTTATTAAACATGAAGACAAATTATTCTTTTCCATTGTCAAGGACGTGGAATATTTAGCAGGCTGGGGAGGTGAAAAAAAAATTAGAAAATCCTGCACAAAAAAAGGAAATTATTGATCTTTTACACTTGGATGTAATCCAAAATCCATTTGGAGTAAACGTGTTTCCCAAATTATAATCAGGAGATTTACCAAAGAGATCTGCCAGGCTTCAGAAGAAACACAAGTTAGTGGAAAAATGATCACATTTGGGGACCACTTACTGGAGCAGTAACACTTATGTTTAAAACAACAGCTTGTTCTCAGCTAAAAACCCCATTGCATTACTGCCAAGCCATTAGCTTACAAAGCTGCAGGCCCTGTCCACACAGAAGCCTGCCATCAGTTTAACTAAAATCACTATTTAATTCATTTAGAGCAATCAGCACAACCCTTTTTTTTTTTTTTTTTGGGGTAACCAAATTAACCTAAATCAATCCAAGCCTGTTACAAACACAGACAAACAATTTAAAGGCATTGACACCAAAAGCTGCTCAAGCATCACCAGTTTGGTGGCCAAGCAAGAGGAGGGTCAAGCCCAGGAGATGCTGTGATGGTCCTGATGGTCCAGCAGAGCCATCCCTGGAGCACATCCAGCAGGATTTTTGTGCTGAGGTGCCCAAGGGGTCCCTCCCTTTGCACAAACACAGCTCCCAGGAGACCTCCTGCATCCTTCTCCTGGAAAGGAGGAGGAAATGACCAGCAGCAGCAGTGGCCCTGTTGTCCCCTGGGTGGGCATCATCAGTTTGGTGGCTCCCAAGATGCTTAACCCATGCAGGGGCTGCCCATGGGGAGGTGGGGAGGGGGCAAAACTTCAGGAGGGGAGAACGTGCAGCCAAAAGCAGAGCTCAGCTGAGCCCAAAAGGACCTCAAAGGCTTCCTCAGCTCTGTTTGGTTCCTGGAGTCAGTCACCTGCAGGGGATCTCAGGCTCTCCAAGTGCTTGCCCAGCCTTCCCTGGAGCCCCTTTCACATTCTGGCACACACAACCACCCCAGGTCTCCATCCACCATGGAAGGCACCAGCTCCCAGTGCTTCCTTTCAGCCTGGCTATGGCCAGGTGATGGCATCTGTTTCTTCTCTTGGAAGAAGACAGTGAATGGTGGCTCCATATCCACCTTCAGGGCACACATAAATCTGTAGACCTCTCCTTTACCCTAAAGATCATTTTTTTCCACACTAAAGAATTCCAGCTCACTGGAATTCCATAGGTTCCTTTCACAGAGAAACCATTCCTGACCTTTGATCAACCTTTCTGCCTTTCTTCAGACCTTTTCAAGTCCTTCTATATCCTTTTCAAGCAGAGGGATCAGAGTCACACTCAAAAGCAGGTGACCCAGGGATTCATACAGTGACATTCCTACAGCAAATCCTCATCTGGCTTTGTAGCCCTTTCCTAATGCCTCCAAACATTTGACTTTTTCTGCAACAAGCATTGCATTGTTATTTTCATGGAAGAAATCCCAACATTTTTACCATTTTAAAGGAGGACACAGACTATTTCTCCCTGTGTGTATCTCTTCACATCCACCTACACTCAGGCTGGTTCCCCATCCTCTCACTCTGCTCTTCTGCATTTTTTTCAGTCAACTTTTGTCTTTACTACAGTGGATCTCTCACTGTGAGCAAACTCTCACCTCTCTGCTCACCTCCTTTTCTTTATGGGTTTGCTTCAGGTGCTGGAAATAAAGCAAAAATACAAATATCTACCCATGTATATTATTTGCCTTTCAGATGCTGCCTCAGTAACCCCCTGTGGTAATACCCTACAGCCAAACCTGACTCCCAAAAGCAAAGGAGACCAGAATCAGAAGAAAAACAGGGCTCCAGACAGCCCAGGGAAGGGCTGATGAGGTAGTAGCTGCATGGCTCTGAGCTCCTGATGACTTCAGGGGAGAACTTTGACCTGAGACAGAGCTGCAGGATGTGGCTGCTGAGTCTTGGCAGGGGAGGGATGCCACGAACTTCCCCACCAGAGCTTGGGATTTCAAAGTGGTTTTACTGAAGACACCAGCTGCAATCTCAACTGTTTATCCTAAAGACTTGAGAGAGGGCTCTCCCCTGCATTTATACACGATTGGAAGTTGGGTCCCAGACATCCAGAAGTTCATACAAAACCTCAGTCTTTGTTAAGCCGTGCGGAAAAAGACGGAAATCCCTCCAAAAACCTGTGATCTCCCACAAGCAAAGGAACTGCTCTAAAACAAACTCACACCTCCTTCCTCCCGTGGCTGTAATCCAGAAAGCAGTTTACATGAATGAGGTCTCTGGCCCTCAGCTAAGCTTACAAAAAGCTAAAGATGCTCAGGCTGGCCTGGGACAATACAACATAAACCAGGGGTAACTTTTCAACCCCAACCTTTCACAGAGGATAAAAGTTTTTATAGAGAGGTGAGAATCTCAAATTGATTTAGGAAATCAGTGTTAAGTGTGAGCCAGCCAGACACTGCCCAGGAAGCTCCAGTCAAGGAATAAGGATGGAAATTATTTCTACAGGGGTAACTGTGTATTACAGAGTGCCTGAGGAGCAAGAGATGTGCCCAGGGGCAGCAGCTTTGCCCAACTGCTTCCTCTGTGCCAGCCCAACACCCTGGGGATGGGTGGAAGAGAAGCAGGAACCATGGGTATAAGAAAAAGTTCAAGAAATTGCACTTCCCAATGGCTTTCAGTCCCAAGGTAAGTGTCCTGTGAAAGGTACTCAGTAATGAGCAGGTCCTGGAGGAAAGGGGCCCTTAAATGACCCTTGAATCATTTTTAGAAGGATGATGGTGCCACCATCTCTAAGCCTACTGATGGAGCTTTATAAGTGATTGGTATTGATGGTATTGGTGCCTTTCCACTCATCTCTGGTTGTGTTACCCCTTCAAAAGCTCACTGCAGATTCCTTGGTTCTGGGGCACCTCAGGTCTCTCCTGCCCTGAGACACCTCTGAGCAGCACAGGGCAAGGGGACAATGACACCAAACCACCTTTAGCATCAAGTGGGCAGTGCACCAGGGCTTAACCACCAAGCCCAGCCCCATTCTGCTCACACACAAGCACAGCTGCTTCCTTTTTGCTACAGACACAAAGTCTCAGGGTTTTGAAGTCACCCCTGCTCCAAAACCCTGAGGGATCTCAGTGGCAGCCACAGTCACAGCTGGGAGGGACACAGCCACAGGAATCCAAGCAGAAGTGGTTGATTTTATACCAGAAGTGCAACAGATAAAACAGGTTTGTGGGGGCTTTGTCTAGGTAGAATGGTTATAATATAAATTAAGGAATTTAGGACTCAAAGTCTATGAATCCTTATTAGCACTTGCACTCCTTAACTCTACCAGTTCAAATAAAAGTATTTGTGTGATTTGTAACAACTATGTAATTGTGCAACAAGTCTTGTCAACCTTTCTGACTTTGTATTTGTCTTCAAAACACCACCCAGACATCTGGTGAGCTAAAAAATAAACACATGCTACTCCCTGATATTCCCCAAAATTCCAACTAGTAGAAGGTGCTGAGTATAATCTATTACTATTAGAGACCCACCTCGGTCCACACTGCTTAGAAAACAACAAATAACTTGGCACTGAAAAAGCCCAAAAAGCTTGTTTTGAGTATTTCTAGGGCTGGACACTAGATGGCAGAACAAATATACGTTCTCTGATCACTCCCTAACCTTCCTCTCGGTGAGAAGGCAGACCCAGGTCAAGTACAACCATTTACCTAAAATAAATTGGAAGCTGACAGCTGTCCTGCTCTTCCTGCTCAGTCCCTGCAGAGCACAGGTCCTGGGAAGGTTGGGTTCAAACCTTTTCTGCTCTTTGCAATGAGTGTTATGACTTAACAGCGTCGCCAGCAGGTCCAAGGAAGTGATTCTGCCCCTATACTCAGCCCTGGTGAGGCCACACCTTGAGTCCTGTGTCCAGTTCTGGGCCCCCCAGTTCAGGAAGGATATCGAGGTCCTGGAGCAGGTCCAAAGGAGGGCAACCAGGCTGGTGAAGGGACTTGAGCACAGACTCTATGAGGAGAGGCTGAGAGAGCTGGGGCTGTTCAGCCTGGAGAAGAGGAGGCTCAGGGGAGACCTCATCACTCTCTACAACTCCCTGAAAGGAGGTTGGAGCCGGGTGGACGTTGGTCTCTTTTGCCAGACGACTTTCAACAAGACAAGAGGGCAGGGTCTTAAGTTGTGCCAGGGGAAATTTAGGTTAGATATTAGAAAGAATTTCTTTCTGGAGAGGGTGATCAGGCATTGGAATGGGCTGCCCAGGGAAGTAGTGGATTCTCCGTGTCTGGAGATATTTCCAAAGAGCCTGGATGTGGCACTGAGTGCCATGGGCTGGGAACTGCAGCGGAGTGGATCAAGGGTTGGACTTGATGATCTCTGAGGTCCCTTCCAACCCAGCCAATTCTATTATTCTATGATAACTTGCAACCTCAGCCTCTCCCCAAAGAAGCCCAAGGCCCACAAGATTTGAAAGTGGGCTGCAGGCAAACCCTGCCCCAACATTTCACAGAGGATAAAAGTTTTTATAGAGAGGTGAGAATCTCAAATTGATTTAGGAAATCAGTGTGAGCCAGCCAGACACTGCCCAGGGAGCTCCAGTTAAGGAATAAGGATGGACATTATTTGCTAATCATGGCTTTGCTCCTGGAAAGCAACATTTCTACAGCAGAGCAACAACTTGGAGCCACCAGGAGGAAAGGCTGAGCTGAAAAGCTTGGGGAAAATAAAAGGTCTGGAAAGAAGGCAAGGGAAATGTTTTGCACCACAAGGTGTCAGCACACAGCCAACCCTTCTGCCTGCACCAAGAGCCCCACCAGGCTCCAGGCTGCTGGTGGGATTTCCTGTATGACCTCTGGTTGCTTCATCTCATTTTCCCCTCACAACCCCCTGAGTTACCTCCTGTCTGTCACCTTTCCCTGCAGGGGTGAGGGATGCCAAGGAAAATGTACCTACCAATTGTCCTTGCTGCCCAGGGAGGAGGGGGAGGCACCATCCTGGGTGGGATTCAGAGACCATGTTGTTGTGGCACTTCAGGACATGCTGTAGTAGGCACGGAGGTTTTTCTGGGCTGATGGTTGGATGGGGTGATCTTAGAGGTCTTTTCCAATTGTGAGAATTCTGTGGTTCTGAAAGAAATGACCCCCACTCCCTCCTAAAATGAGATTGCCAGTGCTTGACAATATTCCTGTGGCATGGAAATGCCCAGGACTGTCCATTCAAGGGCATCCATCACCCACCTGGTCCTGTTCCTAAGCACTCAAAAGCTCATTTTAACCAAACATGGGGTATTTCCAGATCCACTTGTGAACAGTCAGTTCTGCCAGCTCTTCCTGCTTGAGCCATCAGAGGAGAGGACCTTGAGGAAGAATTAAATGGAAGTGGTAGGACTCTTCTGGATTAAAAGAAACTTGCAAGCAAGGACAGCATGGACTTACAAGGACAAGGAAATTACAGAGCTGAGGGAGGAGGTGCCCAAAGACAGATGATATCCCATGAAATCTGCACTGCACCAGGAACCAAGAAACTGGTTATGAAAGGCTCAAGAAGTCACCTGATTTGTTGCAGCAGTGAAGGAGCAGAGCATAGACAACAGCTTCTTTCTTTCTTTGGGAAGAATGAACATCTGCATGCCATGGCACCACCATCACCACCAGGAAAAAACAAACAAACAAAAAGAGGATGGACTCACAAATCACTGGTCTGCAAAACCCAATAGTGGAAGTTTAGTGTTCAGCCCCCCCTGCCTGGCTGGAAGGACACCAGAACCAGCCTGGGTAGCTTGTGGGAGGAGCTGAGAAAACCATCACATCACTTTTGGCCAGTGTTCAGGGAGGCACTGACTGGCTCCAGAAGAAGACATAGCAAGTCTCTTCTGCCCCATTCTGCAAACAGGCCTTGCAAAGAGCTAATGGGTCAGGTAAAAAGAGGTTAAGAGTTGTTGGGAAATAATACTCCTCCAAGACAACCTTCCTCAGAACTGCAGAAGAAAACTTCTTCCATGTTTGTAGGCAGCTTACCTGGGCTCTTGATGATTGCAAACCTCAGAATCACTTCAGGTTTGCTCACCTGCATGAGATCTGCCCACCCATCCATCCTGACACACAGCACCATGGCTGCTGTGGGACAGATCCACCTGACCTTATCTGAGTGCAGGAGCACCCAGAGCTCTCCCCCCAGAGCCAGGGCACTGTTCCCACATTTGGAGGTGTGAGTAGACAAACCTACCTAAGAAATCAATCAGTTCCTCTTCCTGCATGGAGATGTTTTACCCCAGGATTCCAGCTAAACATGGAAAGGACCGAGCCATGAGATGGCTCAAAAGAACTGCACAGCCTTAAAAAAAAAGGTAAGTAAAGAGAGTGAAGAAACAGAGAAGGGGGTGAAGCAGAAATAATAGCAAAATGGAGGTGTAAACAGCACACAAGGGGAAAACAGTGGTCACTGTAAGCATTTTTTTTATGTTAAAAATTCTACCTAATCATGTCTCTAAGAGCTGCAGGTGGTGGTAGTTCACACATCAAGGGTTTTGGCTACCAATACGGGAGTGAAGGGGATGTGCAAGAGAAGTTGGGTGGAACAGGAGCTAAAAGCTGCTTGCTGGTTTGTGGCACCATGGCTGGGAGCCTGCAAACCCTGCTCAGCCCAGGACCTGCAGGTTCTCAGCTGCTCAGAAAACCAAGTTTCCCTTATTTATGACCCTAAATTGGTAAGATAGATAGAAAAAGGCTACCAGATGTTTTGGAAACCTTGTGGTCATTTTCAATTCAGTTCCTCCAGTCAACTCCAAGTCTTTTATAGCTGAGTCACCTGGTTTTGAAGTGTTGTTTCCAACTTCTTGCAGGGCTGTCTTCCTGTCCCACGTCCTCCCCAGTCCCACCCTACTCACATGTGCACCCACTGTCCTGCAGCCCAGCCTGCTCTTCCTCCATGCTGTCCCACTCCTTGCCACTCTTCCCCTCTTTGTCTCTACCTCACTTCCTTCCGTTTTGCCTCTCCATTGCCTTTGCCTTTCCCAACTAACCCTTTACTGTCACACTCCAGACTTTCTTCAATCTTTATAAGTTTCTTTTTCTGAAATGGGGAGTGGTAAACCAACCTGTTAGAATGCCTGTAAAAACCCTGTCACTTCATCTCCCCTTTCTACCATCTTCCTTTTGTTTGTCTGGGCTACTCTTTTGCCTACTCTTAAACTGCAAACTCTTTGTAGGCAGTGCCAGAATCCACATAAGGCACTTAATATGCTAAATATTACAAAAGGTCTTACCTTTCATTTTATTTGCTTTTGATTTTCAGTAAACTCACTGAAAATCCAAGTAATCAGGACTCCAAGTAAGTGGACAGACATACATGTCCTGTCAACAGGAAGTTTCTCTTGCATAACCTCTCTGGCAGTTCTGGAAAGCTAAATGCAGTTGAGTTTATTTTCCTTATTGCAAATCAAGAATCAGGACAAAAGTGGCCCCATCAAGACAAATCATTTCTGAGAAAGGAGATTCTAGAAATGCAGCACACAGAGCTGCCCTCATGAAACATCTGCTATGACATAGTCCTCTTCTGGCTGCAGACCAAGCATATCAATAGCTCCACAGAGCAATGGGATAAGAAGTGGGAAAATTGCCATTGCTTGTTTAGCAGCTTGTTTTGCTGATAAATGCCTGTCACTTTTCAAATAGCTCCAGTGCCATTGTTTTTTTGGGGGGTGGAATATTTCCATGGGCAGGAGGTTTGCAGGCCATTAGCTGTTTCCCATCTGCCCTGGTGTTTTAATATGCCACTTTAATATGCCACACTTTGCTCCCTGTTAGAAATTATTCACAGTTTTGATTACAGGCAGCCTGGAGTTTAGAAATCACCTCTGTCATTAAAACATTTTCTCTGGTCTTAGAGCAAATTTCCCTCTCAAAATCATCAGAATCAGTACGTATTTTCTGAAAGAACATCTAAAGACTGCTAGGAAAAAATCAGCTTTTTGAACACCTGAAATTTTAAAATAATGAGTGCCAGCACAACAGCAGTAACTGTTTGACTGAAGCAGTGGCCACTGGATGTTTGTCCCGTGGCTGGAGGCAGAACCTCACCTGGCCAAGTGCTGCCATGTGCTGGAGTGCATCTCATCCCTTTCCAAACTGCTCCATGAAGATTTCAAATTCTGCCTGACAGCTGCTAGGACAGACAAGAGACAGAGCTCTGTTTAATACCACAATACCTCTAGTAACTATCTGCTTTCTCTTCACACACATACACTTGACATGCAATTACTTGCAGTAAGTTTAGTTGTGCCAAAAGACAGAGAATTAGACTCTTACCTGCATCAAGTGAAATACTAGGTGAGAACATTTCTTGAGGGGAAAAAAAAAACAACAAAACCATTATTAGTTAAGTGTCCTTCTCTTTTTTCCCTTCCTCTCATCAGAAGAAAAAAAGCAGACAAAAACCCCAAAAGAGATGTAAAAAAATGTGGGTACCTTCACAGATTTATTCCAGCAATAAACTTCTTCTGTCATCTGAATCCTTTGAGGGTTTTTTAATTCAAGAGGATCACAGGAAGTTTCTACCCTGAGTAGTTTTCAGACTTCAGAGAATAAAGTTAGGGAGAAAAAGAGATTCAGGATTATAACATGTCATTCCAAGTAACAATATAGGAATGGACTGAAAATTCCAAGTGAAGTCCTGTATGGTGGGCAACTTGCACCCTTATTTACAGCTGGGACTGAAAGGCAAAAGGACCAATGTAGAGGCAGTGACTGCTTTGCAGAATTTATTGTAAAAAATAGTATTAAACAATAGGAAAAATGCCACTTCTTTTTCAACCTACCACATATTGCTTTATGTGGAAACAATGGAAAAATGTGACAGAAATGTATCTACCCATTCCCAACCATCTATCAGATAATCCCAGCTACTCAGGACATGCTCCTGGGAAAATATTGGCAGTATCTCAGCATATGGAAGTGGAAATCAAAAACATGCAGTATTTTCAATTGCAGCTGGGAGGCCTATTTCCTGGAGTCTCAAGACCACGTTGTTTTATCTGTTTTCCTTTAGCATAATGTACATTATCAGACTTTCCTAACTTCAAACACCAGCAGAAAGCCCTGACTTTTTGCCAGTGGTGACATAGCCACCTCAAAGATAAATGTGGAAGGCTGAATGTCTGCCTTAGTCCTGTCTGCAGTTTCCTTTCCATAGGTACATGATAATAGTTCCTGCTAACAGAGATTTAAAGCTTGACTTAGAGCAGTTCAAGCCCATTGGGGGTCCTCAGGGCAGCACAAACAGAAGAGAAGAGACTTCCAACACTTTACTGTGTTTGTTTGGGCCCAAAACTGTTTGTCCTAACACCAAATTATTCATGTTAAACAGAACAGGTAGGTCTTCTGCTTTCATTTACAAACAGAAAGATGTCAAACTCTGTATAAAACTGCATTAGAAAAAATGTAACCCAGTACATTTATTCCACAATTTTTTTTTGTGTGAATTTTCCAGCTCAAGGCTGCAAAGTACCAGTGTTAACTTCAGCAGAACTCTATTTAAACAGAGCCCCGAAATCATAAGTGCACAGCAGTATTTACAGGGTGCAATTTGCTTCATTATCAACTGCTGAAAAGTTGATTTAGCTTCAGTTTCATGCTCAAAAGCACTCAGAGAAGACTTAAGTTACATGGTACCTTTGAGACCACCTCAGTTTTAAGTCCAAGGAGGAACTGATACACACAGAGGTGCACTGTTTCAGGTACTACATGAGTACAGGATCCCAATACTCAGAAAGAAGGTCAGCAGAGGTGTATGGAGAGCAGTACCCAACCATACTTTTTTCCACTGCTGTGTTTGTAGCAGCAGCCACAAGAGTTTGAGGTGATTTGCCCAACTGAGAGTCACTGGTGCAGAGGTTGCAGTGGAAATTTTGGTCATTCTGAAAGATGATCCAATGGAGCAATGCAGAAAATCCACACTGAGAGGACAGAGTCAAACATGTGTTCTCTTGCACATCATAAAAAGTATTCTTTGTTACAAATTATCACTGCAAACAACCTTCTCACAGATAAAACTAAACATATTTCTACCTAAAAAGCTTTGAGAAGGGTCCAAACCCTAGGAACCACGATTCCAAAGTTTTTTCTTTCTTTCTGCAATGCAACAGTCTCCTTCTTTTAAGGAAGACCCTCCTCCTGGTCAATCATCTCTGTTTTGGTGGAGAACACATCAGCCAGCATGTGCTTGGGGATTTCAGACCCCCTGACTTTCAAGGTGTAGCAGGCATTCTCTACTTTTGCCAGGCTCTGTTTCAAGGTATACAGCTTCTTTGATACTTCGTAAGGTCCAGTGTTGCCAATGAAAGTAAAACCATCATAAATCTGCCGTAGGAACTGGCTGAGTTCAAAGGGAGTGTCAATGTCACCATTCCCAACACTGCTGATGCACAACCTCATCAGCTCTCCAGTCAGATCTGCCACTCCCAGCAGGTAATCCACAGGTGTCACCTTCAGGCTCCAAGTGCCTGCTGGCTTCTCGTGGGAATTGGAGGTCTGAGGACAGAAATAGAGAACAAAGTGCAATGCAGAGGATGATGAAAAAGCAAGTCTGGAATGGTTGGGTTACACACTGACACCTGAACTGAGAAGTAAAACACATTTTGGGAAATGACACTGCACGGTGCTGCCATGGGGCTTGGTTTCAGGAGCACTGATCTCCTCCCAGTACACTTGGACTTCCATTTAAGATGTGGTTTCAGTTCCCTTGAGATGTGATTTCAGTTCTAAAAGCAGTGACAAATATACCCTGCTCCCACCACCTCTGTTTGCCAACAGAATTATCACATAATTGTACTGACATTTCTTTGCCTTTTTTTTCTTCTGACTGATCTCATCCTAACAGATTGAAATTTTCCCTAAACAGTCTGTCCAAAGCAATCTAGAACCAAAAATAGTCTGTATTATTGAAATAAATCACATGATTTTAGTATCTTGAATTTCAAAATACATTTTCTGAAAGAAGCTGATAGGTACAGTTCTCTCAGATCCATTTTTATAAACTGAACTCATTAAAACAGTTTAAAAAATACTTCATGAAGAAAATCACAGAATCAGAGAATATGGTGAGTTGGAGGGGACCCACCAGGACCATCAAGTCCAACTCCTGTCCCTGTGTAGGGCACTCCCAGGATCACACCATGTGCCTGAGAGCATCACCTCAACACTTCTTGAACTCAGGCAGGATTGGTGCTGTGACCACTTTGTTACCAGTTTGCTCCTATATCCAAGTTTTCAACACTTTTTTTTGCCAAAGGATTGGCAATGTGGGAAACAATGCAGGTTTTCCTCTGTTCCCTTCTTCCCACAACATGCTATCCACCAGAATTCACCAGTCTGGTCAGGGATGTGTATGTAGGGGTTAACAGACTTGTTTGTTAAAACAAGTGTAAGAATAAATGAAATTAAGCTCAAAACTCTGCTTCTTTGCAAATACTCTACCAAGAGAATGAATCAAAAATAAGATGCTTTACAGGAGGATCTCTTCAATGGAAGCAGAGTCAGGGATTCACCTCAAGCAGTGCACATGCATTTCTGTACTTTATTCCAAAACAGCCTCTTCTCCCCTGTCACCAATCAGACTGCACCCACTTGGCTGTGCTCAGTGGCAGCAGTTTGGGTCTGGGCAGAAAGTTCTGCTTTGGGCAGTGTAGGAGCATTGGGCAAGTCAAGAAACAGCAGGGCTGGATGATGGGAGACAAGTTTGTCCTCTGAGGGGAAGCATCAAGAGCAGCTCCAGGAAAAGTTAGAAATGATCAGGGTATGACATTTGAAGTGCATTTTAGCAGAAGTTGAATACAGTGCCTCCTGTCCCCAGTTCAGCAGCAGCAGTAAGATTTTATTCATGGAGTCCATCCTGCCAAGGATTCATTTGTCTTTTGCAGCTTTTGCTACATCACTGTACACCAGCAGGCCTTACAGGCACTAAAAATCCCCTCTCTACATTTGTTTGCTGGTATTTCACTCCCCTGGACCTTTCCCCCTTACCAGAAGGAGCTCAGTTTCCTCTGAGTAAGGAGGATGTGAAATTTATAAACATGCATCCCACAGATGTAGTTTACTGCTTGTCAGAATAAATAACATGTTTTGAACAAGTGAGTCAAAGCCCACATGTGTATCTAATACCATTTCACTAACTGGCCATAATTAATCAGATGCTAAACATATGATTAAGTCCACTTATTGCATTCCCACCCCAGAAAGATGCTTGTCAGATGAGAAAAGAAAAACTTTTACCGTGTTTGCCGTTTCACCTCTGTCTTCAGCTGTAAACACAAGTTGTTTGTTGATCTCTTCAACACTAATCAAAGATCGTGTTTTGATAAAATACTGGAATGAAACTGCCTCAACATATTCTTGAAGGCCTGCAAAAAAAGCAGAATTAAGCAAATGACACAAGCTTTGCAGCAGTGATCCATGCTCACAGTTCTATTTATTTAAGTGAGACTATTTTAGGTTTATTAGCAAAAAGTGAACACTAAGATAATCCAGAAATAACAGAAACACAGCCTAAGGGAGCACATTTCTGAAGTACAGAAACCAAACCAAAAATACTGCAGATACCATTGTCAACATTTTACTCCAACTTCATTCTGGACCTTCTGCAAAATGAGGATAAAGCATCACATTAACCCAGAAACACACTGAATAGCAGCTCCCCAGAATATCCCTCAGTGGGTCCCAATTGATTAATATTCCACTATTGATTAATATCTTCATCAATGCCATGGACAGTGGGTTCAAGTGCACCCTCAGCATGTTTGTCAACAGGCTGTGTGGTTCAGCTGGCACACCTGAGGGACAGGATGCCCTCCAGAAGGACCTCAGCAGGCTTGAAAAGTCAGCCCATGTGAACCTCATGAACCCCAACAAGGCCAAATGCAAGGTACTGACCAGGGCAACCCCTCCCCATATATCAATAAAGGGATTGAAGGGGATGAAGGGATTGAGAGCAGCCCTGCAGAAAGAGACCAGAGGATGAAAAGCTGGATATGAGCCAGCAATGTGTGCTTGCAGCCCAGAAAGCCAAGGGTACCCTGGCCTGTGTAAGAAGTGACAAGCAGGTCAAGAGAGGTGATTCTGCCCCTCTGCTCCACTCCCATGAGACCTCATCCAGTTATGGAGCCCTCAGAACAGAACAGAAATGGACCTGTTGGAATGGGTCCATAGGAGGGTCACCAAAATGTCCAGAGGGATGGAGCATCTCTGCTCCAAGAGGCTGAGAGAGTTGGGGTTGTTCAGCCTGGAGAGGAGAAGGCTCCAGGGAACAGCCTTCCAGTGCCTGAAAGCTGGGGAGGGACTTTTTACATGGCCATGGAGTGACAGGACAAGAGGGAATGGTTTCAAACTGGAAGAAGGCAGATTGAGACTGGATTTTAATAAGAAACTCCTTAGTGTGAGGGTGGTGAGACTCTGGCACAGGTTCTCCAGGGAATCTGTGGATGCCCCATCCCTGGAAATGCTCCAGATCAGTTTGGATGGGGCTTGGAGCATCCTGGGCTGATGGGAGGTGTCCCTGCCCATGGCAGCAGGCAGAACTACATCATCTTTAAGGTCCCTTCCAACCCAAACCATTCTACAGTAACAGAGCTTTTAAAGTGCAGAATTTGTATGGCAGAGAGTGCAGGTTACTATTTCACAAGTTCACCAAGACATAAACACAAAGAAGAGAAAAAGACTGCAGAGAAATCAAAAGCAAAGCAGCTCACCTAAAAAAAATTTCTTCATTTCATCTCATAGCAATGGTAGATACTTGTTTAAAAATGAATTTACCACTTCTCTGTTGTGTGGGAATTAGTAACAAGCTCCTAAAAACATGTAGGTTCTCATTCAGGATAAACCATCTGTTGCTACAAACCACTCCAGACTAAAAACGAACAAAAAAATCAACCAGACAGGGCTGTGATGTCCAATAAAAGAAATATACTGAACAACACCTCTGTCCAGAAGACTTTATACTCTAAAAACAAGGCATGCAGGAGAGCAAAAGGAGTTGGTGTGTTGACAAGGAAATAAAAGATGGGATAACATGTAGCTTGTACCAGATTTGTGTGCCATCTGCAGCCACCTGCCACAATTACCTCTCACTACCTACTCAGCAGATGGTGATTTTCTGTATGCTTTAAAGTCAAGAAAAGAACTAAAAAAAAAACCTTGGATGTTCAGACAATAATTTCACAGGTTCTACCAGTTTTTCCTTACGTGCACAGAGAGGATCTGGAGAAAGCATGTGGGAAAAGTTGACAAGTAGAAATCTGAAGCTGGGAGGAAAAAAACAAACAAACAAAAAAAAGCAGACACAAACCTGGAATAACCATGGCACAACTAAGTTTAAAATATAGTTTAGGAGACAGAATCAGTGCATGTGTGTACCTGAACAATGGACAGAGGAGGCACCAAAGGACCTTAATGGACCAGAGATGGCTCTAGTAGAGCCATTCTGAGGAATTTTAAGGGGAAAAGAGGTGACTGCTATGGAGAGAGCCAGGATCAGACAGTAGTTTTGGTCATGCACAAAGTGAGACAATGTGAGGCACCCAAGGGTATCAAAAGTAGAATCCTGGTTCCATTCAAATAGTCTTAAAATCCTTAAAAGCCTCTCCAGGGCTGGGATCTCAGCAAATTTAGGCAGCAGCAAACTTAGACTTCACCTGAATAAAAGGAAAAGATTAAATCAAAAAGAATGTAAGTTTCAGTAACAGATGAGGGTGAAACTACCCCTGAAAAACCAGAGGTAATCTCAAGGGAAAATTCAGTTGTAGGAAACTTTCTACTTTGCAACCACCAAAGTGTGATGAGTAACCTGCATTTTTTCCCTTAACATCTCTATTTGCAAGGTGAGTGGGGGTAATTTAAGAGCAATCCAGCCTGCACCCTTTATGCTGCTTCTGAACAACAGCAGTGGGAAAAACAAAATAAAGATCCAGCAACCAAAGCCAGACTGACCACTGCTCTGCACAAACCAGAACATACCCAGGGAGCTGCAAGGCCAATTAAATGCAATGATTTAATCAACTGAATTCAGCCCAAACATTTTGGTCACAAACAACAGAAGAATTCTTGATAAAAGCTGCTCAGGATCATTCAAGTTAAAGAACTTCAGAAGCTACAGAGAGGGAGATTTCACCACCCATTCTTTTCCTGACTCTCTGATGTAATCTGGCCACTAATTCCTTACGAAATCTTGGATTTTGCTGTGGATAAACTATAAGCTACCAGACAGAGCATCACTCAACAGGTCAACATCTCTAAGAATCTCTCTCTGCTATCTGTGGAGAAGATTATCACATATGGAGAATCAACTTGGCATTTTACTGGGTTCTTAGATCAAATCAGCCCTCAAACTTTTTGGTAAACAGTTTTCTCCATCAATCATAACTTGCATTTTCAGCTCACTCCACTTTCCTGCTTCTCCACACGTGTTTTGTCCTTCTCCAGGATAAGTTTTTTGCCTCCTCCACTTTGTTTTTCTCTATTTTTTTAATTGGCACACTGATGTGCATGCACACACATTGCTCTGTCCTGCCATCCCACCCTACCTGGCACGTTCTCCTCTTCTCACTCATTCTGTTCAACCCCACCAGGAAGATGTTGAGACAAAAGCCTGATTTATCCTTTTACCTTTTCACACCCAGGGAATCTATCACCCACTATTTACCAGTAAGCCTCAGAATACTCCATACCAAGTTGTTACCATTAGTAATAAGATAGATAAATCCTGCTCACAACTGCTTAGCAAAAAACATTCATATTAAATTTCCTTTTTTTGCTTTCTTTTTAAAGTCCTTCTTCCAGAAGCAGCTAAACATGACACTTCAGTGACCCAAGACCTTGAAATAAGGTGTTTCCACGAGCAGGTAGAAGGATGTTTAAACATGTTCTGTTTTAGTTTAATGGTAGGACATCCGCTATTCTCAGCAAATAATCCCCAAGGTGAAAACCACCATCCCCTTTCACTGCACCAGGCAACAATACCTTTCCCTTCATGCTCTTGTTTTGGATTTATTCCAAAATTGACTTTATTTCTGGACTCAGCTGCCAGGAATGGAATAGTTTGTAACTCTGCCTTTTATGTAATTTTTATTTTTTCTGGAACACTGACCAAAAATCCCAATTAAAAGCACTGTATTACTTTTACCAGCACTTCTGATAATTACAGATATGAGGTAACAGAGTCCTGAAATATTTTAATATTACATTTACTTTATGTTAAGCAGCATGTGCTAGTGACCCAGTATGACAGATTCCTTCTGTATTTTGAAACTTTATTTTGTAGGTAAGAACAAGAAAGTTACACTGAGGTAAAACTGGGCACATATTACCTATAAAGGAGATTCTGTAGCTGAAAGCTTGGGCACTTTTCTTGCCTCCTTATCAGCTGATATTCTAGGCATTTATCCTTATCTACATATGGAGCCTCTGAGAAAGAACTGCTAAACAGTTTCTCTAAGATCCTTTGCAAGAAATTAGGTTTCTTAAAAAAAAAAAAAAACAAACCCAAAAACCACAGAAAAACAAAAAACAAACAAAACAACAAAAACAACAAAAAAACCACACCAAAAAACCAAAAAAAACCCAATAAAAAACAAACAAACAAAATACATTGGAGCACTTAGTCCAAGTGAGGATAGGAAGGAAAAGATAGTTCTGTATTAAGAATTAGTAAAAATAATTAGTATAAATAATTAGTAAAAATAATTGTAGGAGTCTGGTTAGGGTAAACAGAATCTAATTCCACTTGAAATATGGATGCACATAAGTTTTAACCCAGGGTGACAGATCAAACAGGGTGAAAAGTGTCCTCCTAAAATTCTATTTACTTCATTTCCTCCTTTAAATCTCTGTTCAGCAATGAAAAAATGGGTTAAAATAGATTTTATGCCTCTCCATTCTTAAGGTAAGCAATGCCAAAGCTACCTGCCATCTTAATGAATAAGCTTCTTTTCTCCCTATTTCTTCTCAAATTCATTTTCTTTCCATTCCTTTGCCCTCTTTTCTTTTTTCTCTGTGTTTTTCTTCACAGAGCAGCCTGTGCTGATGGTGAGGACACAAGCAGAGCAGAGCCTGTGTTCTTTACCTGGCTCCTGCCCTAACTGAGCAGGAATCACAGGAAAGATGGTAGGAAAATATACACAGCAAGTTTCTTCCAGGATCATGATATGAAGGGTGGGGGCACATCAGTTAGAGGCTGAGCCATGTGAAAATACCCACAAATTAATTACAAAATCAGAACTACAGCTCTATCTTATCATCACATTTAGGCTGGGAAGCTACATTCTCATTTATAAAACCCCAACCAAAACCAAACCAGCAACAAGAAACAAAAAAGCCACGCACACAACACTGAAAAAAAAAAAAAAAATAGAGTTATATCATTGTGGAACTCCTTGTTCCCAAGCTCTGAAGAATATGGGGAGGATAAAGAACCCAATTCCAAAAGCATATTGATCAACAAAGGAAAGAAGTGGTGAAATAAGCAAATAATTAACCATGTACACCAACTGAAACAAGCACAAGCAATAAATCTAAAAGTATTTATCCACAGTTTATATAATTCTATAATTTATGTAATTCTATAATTTATATAATTCTATAATTTATGTAATTCTATAATTTATATAATAATAATATAAATAGTCAGCATCCCATGAAGATAAAACTGACATTTCACATTTCTATTCCATTTAAGCACCCTTCAGACTTGCCAATGATTCCTGACATTCACAGATCTTTTTCCAAGCACAAGTGGTAACAACTTAAGTAGTTAAACTATAACTGAGGCTTTGAAAATCCAACTGCTGTGTGGCTGGCAAGTGTGAAGTCAAAGGTTAATTTTATAGCAGTACACTGGAAGAGCATAAAGGCAGAGACAAACATGCTCTGGACATCCTGTTGTGAAAAGGGCTTAGAAAAAAAATCAGTCCACTCAGGGATAGATTTTATAAAATGAGACCAACTAACAAACATAAATAAAAAGCACTAGAATGAACATCCAGAAAAAAAACTTGCAAATTTGTCAGAAAAAAAAAAAAATCTGTTTCAATTTATTGTGGCACTGTGGCAGGGAGTTGAATTTTTAAGGGAACTGGAGAGAGGAAAAAAAACCACAGCAAAGTCCACATCCACATAAACAGACTGCTTAATTTTATCAATCCAGTTTTGATCTCACTTCAGTAATCAGTAGAAACCCAGGTGTATTTATGAGAAAAAAATATTTTAAATAACCTTAGATTAATTACTAATGGGATATAAAGAATACATATTACATTTGACTAAACTGGTTTGCCATTATATCAATAGCCAAATGGGTGCAAATTTCTCATATTTTATCTTTGTTAATGTGTCAATTGCTACCTGACACATCTGTGACCACCAAGAGGTTCTGTTCCCTCCTGGCTGCCTGTGTTGAAGTGATGTATTTCAGATACTGGCGGGTCAATATTGTTTCAATTTGTTTAACACACCTCAACTTTAGGGATAAAGTAATCCCTAAATTAGTTTTTCTAACACCTACAGAAGCAAACACAAATTACCTATTTAATAGGCACAAGTGAGAGGCAGATTATTTCCCCAAACAGGCACAAAAACCCTGCAGAGAACTGAAAAGAATATTTTAATATTGCAGAAGACAGTTTAATTAAGCCCTTTTTGTTATTGTGATTTGAAACACATGAGCCTATGACAAATGCTGGGTTTCTGCAGATGACTCAGTGTGGATGAGAAATTCCAAAGCTTTCATTTTTGCTCCTGAGGGATGTACCATGGTTACCTCTGTAACCAAGTTTTTTTTCTGAAGGGGTTTTTTTTTTTTTACTGTCCCCCAAAATTGAATCCTCAAAAAAAAAAGAAAATGAATCCTCAAAAACTGAACAAAAAACCCCTAACTATTCTTGTAACAAGTAATCTTCCTGATCTTTGACTACCTCCATTGCCTTGATAATTAACACAGAGCCTAAGTCACTCACTTAGGAGGAAATTTTTACACTTTTAACACTCTTCAGGGCAAGTGTTCAAGATACCACAGAAAGGAAGCTCTGACTCAAGATGACTTCTCATCAAAGAAGAAATAACACCTAACACAACACACTTTCTGCAGTTCAAACCCCAGTGAAAGTTCTTCTCAAGGTGATGTTGCTTCCATGCAACAGCCCCAGCTCCCTAGGATGTCAGAAGTACCAATGGTGACCACTTATCCTCAGAAATACAGAG
Organism: Calypte anna; assembly: GCF_003957555.1. NCBI lineage: Eukaryota > Metazoa > Chordata > Aves > Apodiformes > Trochilidae > Calypte > Calypte anna. Next base: position 4,565,811 of record NC_044246.1, on the reverse strand, counting down.
CTGCTGAGATGGTAAAAAAAAAAGGTCCAGCACCACTCACCTTGTCCTGTTTCTCACCACAAGTGAAAAAAAAAAAACCCAACAAACAAACAAAAACCCAAACAAACAAAAAAAAACAAACAAAAAAAAAAACACACCACCAAAAAACCAAAAAACAAAACCAAAACAACACCAAAACCAACCAAACTACTGGTGATGTGCCACACTAGTTGTTTTCTGGAATGGAGTTCCTCTATGACACATTCTCCTGTGCAATTGTAAACAAAAAAACAAACAAACGGTTCATAATTTGTCTTCTCTCATGGCTAGAGAGCAGCCAGGCAGAGAGGGACCTGGGAGTCTGGATTGACAGGAAGGTGACCATGAGCCAGCAGTGTGCCCAGGTGGCCAAGAAGGCCAATGGCATCCTGGGCTGGCTCAGGAAGAGCGTGGCCAGCAGGTCCAGGGAAGGGATTCTGCCCCTGTGCTCAGCTCTGGTGAGGCCACAGCTTGAGTCCTGTGTCCAGTTCTGGGCCCCTCAGGAAGTTCAGGAAGGAGATTGAGGTGCTGGAGCAGGTCCAGAGAAGAGCAAGGAGGCTGTGAAGGGATCCAGCACAAGTGCTGTGAGGAAGGGCTGAGGGAGCTGGGGGTGTTGAGGCTGGAGAAGAGGAGGCTCAGGGGAGACCTCATCACTCTCTCCAACTCCCTGAAAGGAGGTTGGAGCCAGGGGGGGGTTGGGCTCTTTTCCCAGGCAACTCTCAGCAAGACAAGAGGGCACAAAAGGTCTCAAGTTGTGCCAGGGGAGGTTTAGGTTGGAGATTAGAAAGAATTTCTTTCTGGAGAGGGTGATCAGGCATTGGAATGGGCTGCCCAGGGAAGTAGTGGATTCTCCGTGTCTGGAGATATTTCCAAAGAGCCTGGATGTGGCACTGAGTGCCATGGGCTGGGAACTGCAGCGGGAGTGGATCAAGGGTTGGACTTGATGATCTCTGAGGTCCCTTCCAACCCAGCCAGTTCTATGATTCTATGATTCTATGTTCTCTTTGCACATGGTTCCTGTGCAGGCTGGAGAGCTCTGGCCTGTGAATGACTGATGTTAACAGCTGCAGGGGCAAAAAACAAAATATCTGAGCCAGAGCACAGGATGTCCTCCATTTGCTAACTGGGAAACTGAATTAAAAAGACAAAGAAGCCACTGGCTTGAGATTCCCAGGTAAATAACTGCAATATTTGCTATAATAGTAGTACAAAAATTTATTAGTTAGGTGTTAAGTTGGACCTAGGGGAGGACAAGCTTTGTTGGCCTGATCCACAGCATCTTTAAAAGAATCTTTATCATCTTCTTGTATTGATTTGTGCTGCCCTCATGGGCTCCTGCTGAATGTGTGGCTTGTCCTGAACTCAGGGATCATTCAGGATCAGCTGATAATCAGAGCTCACACAGTGGATGCCCTGTTTTATCACCTCTGAATTCACATTCATTTCCCCAGGTTTAAGTTGTGGTGCAGAGACATTTAAAGCCTGCAGCAGCAAGTGAAAAGTGTGAGGTTTTGTGGTTGCTGATTTTTGCCTTTCCATGGGAAAAAAACTAGGAAAAAAGCTAGAAAAAAGAAACATGAACCAGAAATAATCAAAGGGTGGTAAAAAACAACAATCTGAAGGTATCCAGCTTCAACTGAGCAACTTGCAGGGTGAAAAAAAAATTAGTCTAAAGTTTTTGGTCCACTTGGTGATGTGAGAACAGAGAAAGAAAAAGTAACAAAGCAGAGAAGCAAAGAAATTAACAAAATTAGAGCTGATAAATATTAGCTTATTCACTGCAAATTCCATTAATTTTCCAGTAGAATCAGGAAACTTTGTTTCCATTTCTGGCATTTTTACCTCTCACCCACAACAGCAAAGAGATTAACTTTAATTCTTCAGTTACATCCTGTTCCTGTGTTACTCTGTTTTCCCACCATCTTGTAGCAACCTGATTGCTTCCTCCAGGGATGGCTTTCCTTTCAAGTTTGAGGTGTATTCAATCTTTTCCTGGGTGAGAGGCTTAAGGTTCATGATGCCTTCATCATGCCCTAAAAAGCTTTTCCTTTGGATTGGCACATTATGATGAAATACACCACCTATTTTTATTATGGCTTTTTAAGAAGAAAACAACATCCTATTTCTGCTGTTCCTGATGTGCAGATTAGCCCTTGGGATTATTTCAGAACTACTTTGGTTTCTACAAACACAAAGGTAGCTTGAGTATGAGGTGTTCTTTCTATATGATGAGTGAAGCATCAGGAACAACACCAAAAAAAAAAAAAAAAGAAATTAAAAGAAAAATCCAGGTAAGACAGAAATCATTATGTGGAAATCTGGCCTGCTTGGACAAACTTCACTCATCTCCATACTATTTCTTTCCACATCATGCCTGGTGGTCCTACATACTGCAGTTAAAAGAGTATTCCAGCACAATTTAAGTATTTCCTTTGCATCCACACAGACCTCACTGACTTTGTCCAATCCAGTTTGTTGCAGTTTGATTACACACCTTAAAGTGCCTGGAGATGGGCTCAGCCAGGAGACAGAAATAAGCCCCATTAGATCATTTTATCATGCTTTTAGAACACAAATAGTGCCTGCAGAAGATAAATGATGTGTTAGACTGCGTCAGTGCTGAACTTTTACACACAATTCCCCATCTCAGCAGCAGCAGAAGCAGCCACAGAGCAATAGTTTTGACAAGGTGCTGACATTTTACAGCCTTGCCATCTAATCCTATTGAGAGCAAGTGCAGACATGATAAAGAGCTGATGGGCTTCTCCCTGTACAGCCCTGCTCCTAGCACAGGCAGCCAGCAAGCAGGAAGGTCAGCCAACAGCTCTGGAGCTCCATCACCATCATCACTCCTGAAGAAGTCCCAAAAAAATGATGGGCTCCTCATCCCATGCTTTGTCTTCCATAGGGCTACCATCTGGGAAGATAATCCCACACCTACACGTGCCCCTGGAAGAATCTGATGACTTCATTACAAAAATATCAACGTGGAGTTAAAACTTCCCACAAAAACCACCACTGCAGGAGGTTCCTCAGTCAAGCTGTCTTATAAAAAAGTTTAATACCTCAAAAACCTTATAATTCTTTTACACGCCCTTGTTGTTAAGGGACATAAAGTTAAGTGAGTCTTCAAACAGCAAGAGAGTTCATTTAAAATCACATTAAAAAGGTACCCCAGGCAACCCTACACGTTGCCAACTGATGAAGCAACTCTCAGCTTCCCTCTGCATTACACAGGTTTTTCCTTTGGGCAGAGTAGATTTAGAACATGCTTAGAATAATTCCATAAACCCTAGCATGAAGCAGAGCAACCCTACTTCTTTTTACAGTTCATACAGGTCTGCCCTGATATCCCCTACTGATTATTTCCCTTTTAGAGTTAAATATCCTATATATGCATATAGGTATATATATACTGCATGTATAATGTACATATATAAATACTCACACATCTATACATATATCAAATCCTGAAAAATTTCTTCCTCCTTTTCATAAACTCCCACAATCTTTTTCAGTTTTCATCTTGCAGAGGGTCTCACAACAATTTTGAAGAAACAGTCCCCATTTCCTCACAGGATATATAAGGTATACACTGCAAAGTGGGGCAAAGGGGCAGGAATTCTATACTACAAATAGTAAAGCTTTAAAAATATCAACAAAGCAGAACATTCTAACATAACAAATAAAGAGCTCTGCATTAAAAAAAAAAAAAAGAAAAAGAAAAAAAAAAAGAAACACGACTTCATTATTTCAGTATCTCTTTGTTTGCTTGTTTAATCATCCCCTGGGACAATCTGTACTGTTAAGAAACGTGTAGAAAACAGTCATCAGTTTTTGTTGTTGTTCAATTAGTGCTATACTCAGAGTTTGTGCTCATACAAGTGTCCTTTGGGGAAATGTCCTGCGTGCCATTAGCACTATTCTTAATGAGGGAAAGCATGAAACTCCTTTAGTGCTCTGCCAGAATTGTTTTATCTTCAAGTCAAAAGAACAACTGCTTGGAGTAACCCCAAAAAAAGCATTTAACAATTACAAGTGGCAAACAATATTCCCAAGCATTAATACTCCTAGCACTCTTCTATTTATAGGCTGACAGTTATTATGCTGAATAAAATGTGTATTAGGCAGCTTTATTCTGATCCCCCAGTTAAGGCTGACACCATGGTTTCCATTGCAAGCCCCATTTTGATCCCTTTTACTCTTTCTGTGAGAGGTTGGGTGGGGAACAGGAGGATGTTTCATGTTTGGTTTCAAGACAAAGGAGAATATTTTTAGGAAGTCTGAGGTTAATTGGAGAGGCTGCTCCTGAGATACGGGACACAGACATTGCTTTATTCTTTTTCGAAGAAAAAAAATAAAAAAAGCAATTTAAGGGCAATGATTTTGCTCATAAAAAGATTTTTAACTAGTTCTCCAGAATTTCTTTAAAATACAAAATGAGAATTGGAAACTAGGTGAAAGGAAGAACAAGACTTACAGCTCTAGGAAATACATGAAGAGAGAAGAGCTAGCACTTTTCCTAGCTGCATTTATTTCCAAGGAAGCATGCAAGCTTTTTCCACTGCAAAAAAATTGCAAAGCAACACTTAAAGAACAACTACACTTAAAACCAAAACTAAAAGCAACATTCTTAACTCTTATCACTGTTTCCCTCCCAATTACAGTGGTTCAGAGATAGTGGGGGCTGGGGGAATGAAGCATTCCCTCTCAGAAATGCTTTTTATCTAACTGTCCCCTCCTTCTTCATGTCTCTAGGCTTCCTGTCTCAGCTTCATAACCCTGACATCAAGCAGCTTCACATCTCTGACACCTCCTTGATCCTTGCTTCAGCATGATCAGGATTTACAAGTCTTCAAGCCTGCATGTTCCTGTTTTTACCATCCCAATGAGTAACTGGAAAATGGAGGATTTAAGGAACAAGGTAAGAGGAAAGCTCTGGCTAAAAGTTTGCATTTCATGCTTGTCATATAAATGAGCTCATTTTAAAAATGCCTAAAAGTAGCCCCTGCCTTCTCAGTGACACCCACACAACTCCTCTAACACACATCCTGACAAACATGCACAATAGACACCAGCTGGCCTAACCTTCCCTCACAGAGGAGCATCATGTACCAGAGGAAGAACCCAACAGACACTGTGCATGACCTACAGAAATGGAACAGAAGCAACTTATTTCAGTTGGATTCTATAGTTAGTCTTAATGAGGCAAGAATTAAAGAAAAATAGGAAGATGTCAGGGCCAGGAAGGACTACACAACTGATGAGACACCACAGACTTGCCACTTGCTCATGTTACCCAAAGAGAGGAAAAAGGTAAAGCTGCAGCCATTCCTTCTTCTCACTTCAGAAATGCATTGGGATGCTGCATATTCCTATTTTAGCACAAACCAGCAAAGTTCAGGCATTTGTTTGGGACACTGCACGTGTGACTGTTGGAAAGATGGGCAGCAGAGTCTTCTTCTCAGCCCCTTTATTATTAATTGGTGTACTAGTATCATTTTGTCACCTTTTCTTTTTTTTGTCATGAAAACCCTGGGAGTTGGTATTGAGGATGTTAGCAAAGGCTGCTGTTTGCAGAGAGGAGCAGAAAAAGATGTGATTGAAACACATTAAAACTCTGACTTCATGCTTGTAGCAGAGGCAGAAACACATTCTGAGTCCTGAGAAGAAAGTAAATGCTTATCTAAAGATTTCAATTCATGAACTTTATCAATTCATGAGCTTTACCAACTCAAAATGGGACCATTTCACAAAACAGTTCCTCCCACTCTCCTTCAGGTGGGGTAAATGAGTGTGCAGAGAATTCCAGTCAGTACATTCAGCAGAACTACTCCCAACTTCAGTTTGGGTCAGGGTCCAACTTTTTCCAGTTGCAGTTTCCCATTTAAAGCTTTGTTACAGAAGACTGTAGGGCACCAGTCTCTCTAATACCAGAGCTAACCTTGCTAACAAAAAAGATTGAGTCCCGATCTTAACCACAGAAATGTGACAAATTCAGACCTGCAGCATGAGGAGGAGCCAGTGCTACATCAACTGAATTTAGTGCAAAAGAGCACACTGCCCTATTTTTAAAGAATTTACCTGGAGAGATAGCTCTGTGGAACTGATACATGTCTTCTCCAACCAGTTCTTGTGCCACCTGCTTAATCTTCCGTCGGACAGCATCTAGTTTGACTTCAGATTCACTCAGAATTTCCTCCCCATTGGGAGCACTGCAATTTGAAAACAGAAACTGAAAGAGCAGCTCTCAGAGCATGAGCAAACAGTTAAAAAATATTGCACTTTTTTTTTTTTTTACTAAATACTTTTTCAAAGGCTTCAGGAAAAAGCAAAGTGAGCACTGGAATGAGATGCAGTTTAACTTTAGCAGACAACTACTGCTGGTTCTAAAATGTTGTACATTCTTCCTGTGAAAATAAATCAACCAGCCAAAAACTGTTCTGGTAACATTATGTTTATTTCCAGACTAGAATTTTTATTATTGCTGCAGTAAGAACAATAAGAAACATGTCCAAAGGCTTAAAAAATACACATTCCAGAGAACCAGCAGTATTTGCAGAAGTCCTTTGACCTCTTAAAAAAAGAAAACAAACAGTATATTGCTTTGCAATACATTACAGTATTGCAAAATACAATACATGATCTAATTCTACACGTGATTTTTTTTTTAGGAAGTAATTACAGACTATGCTATTCAGGAACAGCTGAAATATCTGATTCACAACCACAATATATACTTGGCATTTAAAGTTTAGTTTATCTAATTTCCTTTAGACTTCCCCCACCCTCAAATAATCTATATGGTATATTAGTTTACAGTCTATTTAAGGAACTACTGATACACTGGTCTTGAGAAACATTTAAAAGCAGGTTGCTAAAAGTAAAGCTACAAAAATAGCAAAAAAAGTAAAGAAGTAAATGAAAATACAGCATGGAAAGCTTCCACTCTCACAACCCCAGGAATGTCTTACAAAACAGGAATCTAAAATTCAGCATAAAGAGGAGGTTTTTGTTGTTCTTTCCTCTTCCAGTTCCCAGCTATCCAGCCCCTGCAGTGGGATGAGCTATTTAGAGTCAAGGCTATAGCAGTTACTAGAATTATCACAATGCCTCTTTGCAGAAATACCAAGTTAAAAGAAGGACAACCTCCTAATCCCTGTTAATAACTCTTAGTACTATGGGAACTATAAATAGTTACTACTACAGCAGAAATGCACTGCTAGGTAACAAAAAATAAAAGGAACAGGGAGAGTTGTTCTAACTGTAGCATGTTAAGACCAATGTTTTGGCACATAAACATTTTATGCAACAGGTTAGGAGAGGCTTCAGATTTTCCTGTTATTCTTCTAGTTTGTGTGTGCCTTTCAAAGATTGCTTGAAGGCTCATGAGAACACAGAGAAGCCCAAAACTTCCCATTTGAACCTCTTGGGTTGCAATAAGTGTTGAAGTCATCAGAACCCTGGCCACCTCCTCTTTGTATTGATGACCTCAGGTCAGGCAGTAAAAAGGAAAATAGTGAAGTAAATGCAGAGGCAGCCTGAGGAAAGGGTGAGTGCTCTTCTCTCCCAGCTTGCTGAAAGCTGGAAAACTCTCTCCTGCTGTAGGATCTCCAGATCCTACTCAGGATCCAGATCCAGCTCAGGAACCTCCCCAGCCTTTTCCTCCAGCTGCATTTCTGCTGCAAATTCATCAGGAATATCACCTTGGTTTAATCAGGCAGCTTTAAGTTAGGTCAGCAGTGATGATGGCAGCCCAAACAATTTTAGGGTGAATTTTAGGATCTCCAGATCCTACTCTGATCCTGTTAGTAAACCCAAACCAGCATTTTTTAATTCTCTAACTGGAGTGGGCATTCATTAGCTCACACCCACCCTAAAGGATATTTAGGGGATGTTCATTGAACTCCCCTCAACAAAACACTGCAGCTCTGCATCACAAACACAGAGAACACCTCGAGGAAGCTTCTAGGGTTCTGTCAACACTTTGATGGTCATCCTGACTCACCTGGTAAACCTGTGGAGCAGAAATATTGTCCTTTTGCTTTCAATGGTTATATCACGACTGAGCTTCACAAGGCGCTCGTATTTATCGTGCCTGGTGTCCAGCTCCAGCTGAAAAGCTGCAGAAATCAGGAGAGAAATGAGCACAATTATCACCCACATACAGCTGGGGAGAAGGGCAGAGAGCCTGTCCTACACCAACAGCTCAGGAACACCCCCCAGCCTTTTCCTCCAGGTGCATTTCTGCTGCAAGTTCATCAGGAATATCACCTCGGTTTAATCAGGCAGCTTTAAGTTAGGTCAGCAGTGATGATGGCAGCCCAAACAATTTTAGGGTGAAACACTTGGTTTTAACTAGTAAAACCTATTCTGCAATACTGCTGTTGAGGAAAGGGACTCAAAATTCAGCAAGATGATTTTAAATGAATGCCTACAATCATTAGTAAGACTCACCAGTCCCCAAAACAAACAACCAAGGCATTGGAGCAAGGCAGATATAGTGCTAAAAATGCACTTTTTAGTAAAAAGAAAGGTTGTGTTTCACATCCCAACTAGACTTTGCCTAAAGTTAAGTATTTTAATACCCCTAAGAACTAGAAGCAGTAAAGCAAAGTGAGATTACTTGAAATAAGGCTCCCAACTTAGGGATGTAAACTCTACCTAGGGATGTTTTACAGATACTATTAACATTTTATAGGCCATTATTCCACTGAACAACCAGTAACAGATACTTGTAGCAAATCAAACATATTTCCAGCATACCAGAGGTGTTAAGGCATCCATTTGAGAGGATGGGGAAAATAAGCCAAGAGGTTACACTCTTTAAGGTACTGACCAAGATGTAGAAGAGCATCTAAGTGTGCTGGCAAGCAAAGTTTAGGTCAAGACACCAAAGGAACTGTTTTTCATCACCTTGAGGAAACCTTGGTTCTTCCCATTTTCTTCTGCTCTCCCCTATCTTCTGAAACTCTAAGTCATAAATTCTCCAACTGATTTGTATCTTTCCTGTATCTATTGGTGTCTCTTCCAAATGCTGAGAGTTAAATCCATGACTCAACTATCATCAGTAAGAACTTTTCCTTCATATCATAGTGCCAGGGGCTTGCAGAAGGATGACTGGTACATTCCTTCACTGGACAGTTCATTTACAAACTTCATCTACCAAAAAATTCACTGTTGTGAGGATCTTCAATATTAGCAATGCCCACAATCTGCAGAACCAGACCATTTCATTTTATTTTAATTCAATTTTATTAAAGGCCATGATACCATCCATTCTCTGTATCACTGAGGTGTCATATTTAAAGTACTAAGAGGTTTTGGGTTTGATCTTTGGGTTTTGATCATTATTCTTATTATAGAAGATGATTTCCCTTACATCCTTTCTGAAATTAACTTAAGACCTGACTGGATTTCATGAGAAAGGAGGGAAACAACTGTTGGTTTTTTGGATTAATAGTAACCTTTTGATGAACTGTTGTGTCTACAGGTGACAAAACACAGTTGAAAGTACACTTGACCAATTCAAGTGCAGGGCACACTATTCAGTGTAAAAGCTCAGGGGTTAATTATCTGCCAGGCTGACTCAGACAGAAAAAAGATAAATATCTATTTTAAAGAAAGCAAAGAAATTATGTGATGTTGAAGTGACCATTTATAAAAGCCACCCAGCTTTTATTCTTCACCCTCCTGAGCTTCAGAAAAAAAAAAATTACACTAAGAATTAATCTCTTTACAGCATCTTCTTCTTTCTTCTTTCAAGCCTTCTCATTTCTGAAGCTCAACTTTGGGTAGATGGGGTTTGTCTAATGAGAAAGTTCAACTAAATTTACTGGAGCTTAAAGCTGGTTTTGTGCAAAATTCTGTAAAAACAGTTTGGTTGGAGGGAAGTTTACATGGATTTGAAGAAATTATAATATAAACTGCATTTTAAAAGGCATTCAAACTGAATTAAGTGTCTACATTAGTTAGCTAAATTCCTGTTGTTAAAAAGTGCATGTTTAAGCAGCTCCCAACTCACAAATCAATGCACCCAGATTTACATTAAAGTCATTTATGCACCAAGATCAACCTTCCCAGGCTCTCCAGAGGGAGCTATCTCCTCCTCCTCCTCCTCCTCCTCCTGTCTCCCTGGCTCAGATTTTTTGCTTTACACCTCTGCAGATCTCAGTTTTCTGCTCTGAAGGGCTCAGTCACCTTATGTCTGGCTGAAAACTTGGGATGTTTTCCTGGTATCAGGGTCAGCAGAAGAGAAGGGCAGGCAGGATGAAAAAGAGAGCTCAGGATGAGTCAGGTGGAGCCATTTGAAATCCCACCCTCAGGACTTTATTCCACAAAAACCAGAACACCACCCTCCAAATGTATGAAGCCTGAGTCCACCTAATTTCAAGTTCCTCCCCCAGCAAAACACTGGTTTATTCCACCACTAAATTCTAGTCATTTCCCAGCAATTTCCACACCACTTTTCTATCATCTGGCTTTCCAAATGCTTACTTACATTTAAAAGATGTCATCACAGCTGAGGAGGGATTAACATTCTCTTTCTCCTCTCTTCTTTGACCATGTGGAAAATTGTCATGCTTTCGTTTCCTGAACCCACCTGATCCTAAAAATGGAAGATACACACAAATATATTTAAAAACAAAGCAATTTTGACAGAATATAAGCAGCATCAGGATGCTGTCTTCAGAAAATCCCTGACAGTAGCCACACAGGACAGAGTATGGTATCTTGGGTGAACCCTATGAAAACACTTTCCATGTTAACTTGATACTTTTCCCACCACACTCCTACTGAAAATTAGGGAAAAATCCTGCCAGTTTCAAAGGGTAAGTGTGGTAGGAGGAGTTTTTTTGTGGGGTTGAGTGGTTTGTGTAAGGTCTTCACATGCTTTTATGTTTTCTTGCTGTAAGAGAAAAGGACATGACCTTCCCACCAACCCCCCCCTTTTTTTTTTAATTCAACATTAACTTGTCAGGAGTCATAATTACAAGGTTTTCATTACTCTAATTACTTATGCCATGGGTCTCCAGCAACCAGAAAAAGCAGAAGGCATAATTTCAGTAGACTCCCATCATCCAGGTATGGTTTAGCTCCTGCAGTTTAGCACCTTAGGTACTTAGATTCTTCACCTTGTTACTGCTGCTCCCTTCTCCTTTCTACTCTTCTTCCTCAGCCTCAAACCCTCACCTAGAACTCATCTATTTTGGACCCTGTTTTACTACTGATTTACTACTGATTTTTGAACTGTTTCTTCCTCTTGTCCTTCCTTCTCCCAGGCCTGATTCATTGTGCCATTCATCCCATTCCTCCCTCTGGCTGCCTCCTTTCCAGCTCTTCACTTTGTTTTCCCCACAGAGGCCAAAATCTGGCAAACTCCTCCACACAAGCCTACCTTGAGAGAGAGCTGAGCATGTGGAGCTCTCTCCATTTCCTTAAAAGAAGAACAAAAGGAAACTAGTTAAAACTTACAGACGAACACTGGATTTTAGAATGTTTCCGTTTAATTGTTTATTATCCCAAACCAAAAAAAAAAAAAACAAACCAGAAGTGGGCGTAGTTACTTTCTAAAAGAGGAAACTGAGAATCATTTTGTCCTCCTTTTCTGTTAGGACACGAGTTCAGGGTTTTGTTTTTCCTGTCCTAGCTGAAAACCCCTTACAGACACCCAACCCCTGAACCAGTGCATAGCGTTTAATTAAGCTGGGGAACATCATCATGACCTGCAGGGGAAAAACAAAACCCCTGAAAGTGAGGGAGAGAAGGGAAGGGGAAAAAAAAAGAGAGATTCCACTGAATAACCGGCAGGTTTAGGATCAAAATAACACAGACTGCAGAAAGGTTTAATTAAAAAAAAAAAAAAAGTAATAATTTTAAAACAATAAAAAGGGAAAAAGCCAGCTTGCACTTGGCTGCAGCAACTCCTGTTCTACCACTGAAGGAGAACACTTCTACCACCGCATCCTCTCTCACCCCCGCCGAGCCCCAACCCAGCGAGACCTCTGAGGCTCCGCTCCCTCCCGGGGCAGTGCTGAGGGGAACGGCTGCTTCCAGGGCCGCCTCCTCCTCCTCCCCGCCCTTCCCCAGCTCCACCGCCTCAGGGGAAGCCAAGGGGCTCTGCAGGCCTGGCACAGCCCCCGGCCCCGGGGCAGCCGCTCCCGGACCGCCCCTCGGCGGTGAGAACGGGCGGCGCAGGTCCCGAGAGCCGCCCGCCCCATCCCCTGCGAGCTCAGAGGGGCCGCAGCCGCCGCTGCCCCACGCACCGCGGCGTGGGGCGGAGGGGGGGGAAGGAGGGGAGGGAGAGGCACACGCGTGGCCGCCGTCACCTTCCTTGCCGCTCATCTCGGTGCCGCCGCCGCCGCCTCGCCAGGCCGCGTCCCCCCGGCAACGCGCTTCCGCCCCGCCGCCCTCCCACCGCCACACCGTGGCGCCCGCAGCGCTGCCTGACTGCAAGGAGTCACACAAGCAGAGCCAGCCCTCCCACCGCACGCAGCCTCGCAGTCGCGGTGCGGGGCTGTGGCGTCGTGGAGCGGGAGATCGAGCTCTGTGTGCGCGAAATCGGGGGAGAGCCACGCGCAGTGCGGTGTTTCCGAGCAGGCGGCTCTTTCGGCAGCCCCGCAGCCAACCCTCCACCTCCTCCCCTGGGGCCTCCTCCGCCCGAGGCACGCTGGGAGTTGTAGTCCCGAGGCGGGGCTGGCGGAGCTGCGTCCGACGGGGCAGTCCCGGTGTCCCTTGCCCGCCACCCTCGGTGACATCGGGCCCGTTCCGCCACTGAGCTGCCTGACCGGCTGGGCTGAGGAGGGAGGGATGGGTGGGGAATGCGGTAACACGGCGGCGGCGTGGGTCCCAGCGGCTTCGCTCAGCCTGGCCCCGCAGAAAATGGCGGCCGCGTCGCCCTCCCCTCACCCCCCTGCTCCCGTTTTCCGCCGCGCTTCGCTTCCCGGCGGGGTGAAGGGGAGCAGCCAGCACCCTGCAGCCCTGTTCCTGCTGCCCCACGGAACCCACAGACCCCGTGGGATGGGTGGGGATGGCCCGGAGGGGAGGGTTTGCTGCCTGACAGGGAGGGACTGGAGCCACTGAGGTGTGGGCCGAAAAGATGTGATGGGGAAGCCACCTGATGCAAAAAAATACAATAAAAATACAATTTAAAAAACCCAAAAGTCCATGAGGAGCAGCAGGTGTGGCTGCGGCCATCAGGGAGGCGGTGGCCACAGGAGGAGAGGAGAAGTCCCTGGGCTGTGGGCAAGGAGAGGGGGGTGAAGGCACCGTGGGGCTGCAACCTGCCCTGGGTTGGGATTTTTCATTGCTGAACCCGGGTTATGGGCATCCTGTGCTTTGTCAGGTCTGGTGAAATTAAAAAAAAATATATTAAAAAATAGTATTTCTGCTGTTGTAGGTTGAGTGCTCACAGGAGACATCGCAGGGCTGAGTGTGAGGGAGATGGATGGGAGCTGGAAATCACAGAATCCTAGAATTGGCTGGGCTGGAAGGGACCTCAGAGATCATCAAGTCCAACCCTTGATCCACTCCCCCTGTGGTTCCCAGCCCATGGCACTCAGTGCCACATCCAGGCTCTTTGGAAATATCTCCAGACACGGAGAATCCACTACTTCCCTGGGCAGCCCATTCCAATGCCTGATCACCCTCTCCAGAAAGAAATTCTTTCTCATCTCCAACCTAAAAATGTCCCCTCGGTGACACTTGGTGACACTTCTAATGGTGATGAGCTACAAAAAGTGCCCGTCCCACTGCTTTATTCATTCTCTGCTTCCCTACACAGACACCCTGATGTTTGACGCGTTTCAAACAAAAAAAAAACAAACAAAAAGAGGGATGGGTGTTGCATTTATCAAACCCAAAAGGCTTGGAAATCATCTGTCTTGTTGCTGTGCTGCGAGGTTTGGTTTCTTATCGCTGTTGTTGCCTGTTTCAGGAGCCGGATTCCCAAGGAAACAAAGCCCATATGAGCACAAAGGCGGAGTGCTCAGAGCCTTTGTGTGTGGGTGTGCGTGTGTGCCTGTCCTTCCTCCCCACCCTTAATAATTTTTTAATCTGTTGGTCAATTGGTCAATCTGATTTGACAGAGGGAAAGAGCCTCCAGGAGTGATTATAAACATCCTGACCAAGAGAAAAAAAAAAAAAATAATAATCATGTGGAACTTGCACCTTACTAGAAACCAGATTAAAAATCCATCTGGGAGATGTGAATGCTTGGGAGCCCTAAACTGGCAGAGCCTTTGGGAGGCTCAGAGGGCAGGGATGCCAACCCCAGCTCAGCCTTTTGTGTTTAAGAAATAAACAAATGTGGCTATTAGCAAACTTGAATACCAGGTGAATCTGTCAAGGTTTTCAAGAGGACAATAAATCACCTAAATCAGATAGCAGAGGAGTGAAGCTTTGACAATGAGCTTTAAACAGTCTCCAGGCAGCCAAAGAGGAGTTGCTAAAACCTGGAATTTCCAAATACCTACAACTCATGACTCTATTGTGCAGTGTCCAAAATTATGCCGAAGCATAACACAAAACCTCTCTTCAGTTTCCTAACCTAAGAAAACAGATGTTAATCACATCTGAAAAACAAAGAGGATCCCAGCAGAACTTCCTCGGAACTGATTTGCATATTGAGTTGTGCAACAGCTTCGTTGCTGCCCCAACAGCTGCAAGGAGCTTTCTGTGCAGCAGAATCAGGACGTGGAATTATTTGTGGCACTGTTACCACTTGTACACGTTCAGGCACAGCTTTTTGGTTTAGAAGGTGTAGAAAACTGCTTTTGGAAATACATCATTTTCGGGTTTTTTTCCTTTTCCCCTCTTCTCAGCAGCTATTAGGACAAAAAGCTGAGTGGTTTGGGTTATGTCAAGGTTGCTGGGTAGTGGGAAGAGTGTTGGCATCAAAATGTAGGGAATGGAGGTTTGGTCTCAGTGACACTTTGCCAACAGCTTGCTTGACATCCCTGTCTTGAATAAGAACTGCTTGGGGTATTTTTTATATATATATATATATATATTTAATATATATTCAATCCATTTAAGTGTGGCAGTGTTAAACTTTGTTGGCAAGAGGTTATTTGCAATGCCTTTCCCTTTCTTCTAGCTGACAATTACACCTTTCCCCTTTCATTTATGTTTTCTTTATGCCTGAAGAGAACAGCACCTGCAGCTGCACGTGTGAGGAAGGAACAGAAGCTTTTGGAGGGGGTAAATGGTAACAGAAAGGAGGTGTAAGGACTCAGGGTAGGGCAAAAAAACCCCAAACAAACTAAGAAGTTTTTTTCAGAGACTTCAAGTCACACTGAGGTGTTATAGATGGGTTGCAACCCATTTGGGATGTATCTGGGATGCAACCCAGATCCTGAGACAAGGTTGGTAACTCAGCTTTTGCATGGAAAAAAAGGGGAGTTTAAGACTCATGGTTTTGAGGACAGAGCAAAACAAGCACTGTGGGAGGCAGGGACTTCTTCCTGCATTTCATCCCTGAAGTCTGCTGCTTTGGGCAGTGACCACTGGGTGCTTTAATATCACTCCTACCCAATATTCTGCAGGGAGGCTTTTGCTCTGCTGAAGTTGCCAGCAGAGAGCACGGGAGTGGAGAGTCAATTTTTCCTTCTCTGAAAAAGCCTAGGGCTAATAATATCAACTCAGCTGAATGCTGTGAAGGGCAGAGGTGGTGCCAGGTCCAGCTCAAGGACCACACCAGTGAAGCTGTTGCAACACCTACAGCTTCTAGAAATGGAGCTGTAGAGAGGGAGGGCACAGGTGATTTGGCAGAGCTGTGATATCACCACATCTTTATGCCCTCAGTCATTTTGATGGAGCTCTTTGGAAACTCTTTTAGGATTCCTGGGTTTACTGGCAGAGCTCCCAGTGTACTCTCCATGGACCTGTGTGGCTTGTGGAGCCTTAAAAGACAAATGCTGGCTTTGCAATGCTCTCCCATGTTTAAATAACCAGCCTGGCAGTGTCTCCTAAAAAACTTTGCTCGAGCACTAGCACTATGAATAGAGCTGGAACAACCTCTGGGTGTCTTTGCAGTGTTTGTTTTATCTCCTGACATGATGTACCCTGCAAGCAAGGTTGTCAGGTTGTCCTGGAGATGGAAGGCTCAACCCTAGGGCTGTCTGTCCTACCCAGGGGTTCACATCAGGCAGTGGAACTGTGGCAGCTTTCAACAAACAATGGAGTGAAGTGACAAAAAGCTGAGGGAATGGTCAGAGGGGAATTGTATAAAGTGGGGTCAGGTGTTCAATTTGAGGCTGTTCCATGCCTGATAAGTTTTGGAGCTGGTTGGTGAAAGGAAGAGGGAGGTCAGCTGAGATAACAACAACCTGTTATGTTTCTCAGGCAACAGAGATGCCCTGAGTCTTTTGGCAGGAGGGATCAGGAGGATGATTTCCTCTTTTCCTAGAATAATGCTTGAAAGCTGAGAGTGTTTTTCAGCCAGTGGAATTTGGGGATTTTCACATGGAAGTGGCAGGATCCTGCCAAGTGCTAATACACCATAGTGCAGCAGCTGAGTGGCTCAGTGGGATGATTCCAGGAACGCACCATCAATTTAGCCAACTTGGAAATGAGGGAGGGGAAAAGAGAAGGACAGAACAAACCTAAAGGTTTGCTGCAACATCCAACTAGGGGAAAAAAAAAAAAAAAAAAAAAGAGAGAGAGAGAGACCAAACTGTGCATTGCTTTTATTCCTAATGTTTAGTTTTTATCTTCCAAGGGAAAACTGGCAAGTGACCTGCTATGAATAATGTACCCATGGGGGAAGTTTGTTTCTAAACATGAACAGTCAGTGCCTGGCTTATGTCTGGGTGGGTGTGCTGGTTATTTCATAAAGATTTCATTCTCCTGAGACAACCACATGAAAGAATTGCTTTAGAGGAATTTAAGGTGAGAATATCTTTATTCTGCATCTACACCAACAGCCTGAATGTAGCAGGAGTGAAATGCAGAGATCAGCCTTGCTCCCTAATCTCTCTCATGCCCCTCTGTCTGCCTGAGCCCCTTGCAAATTATAACAGAAGGGATATGATCCTTTATTTTCCCAGCTGTCTCAGTCTGGCACACTCCATGAAATGCTGGGCTTTTCTGTCATCTGGGCAGGACAAAGAAAGGCTAAAGTTACAGTGTGTTGTTTAGGAAAAGATGCTGATGGAGTAAGAGCTTCAAATAAAGCAAACCCAAATATTTCCTTCAGCTGTGGGAGTCTCAAAAGTGGGGGTGGCTGAAGTTCTCATCAGAAATGGTAAATATGATCATGTAGCAGCAGAATGTGGCTTTTTTTCCCCCTATTTTTGTACACATACCTAGCTCTCTCAGCTGAACACCACCAACCTTGAGGAGACTCAGTTGCTCTTCGCTTACAGCCCTCAGTACCCCCTGGGTGAGCAGTGCCAAATACATTTTCTCCTCCAGCCTCTTGGTCCCCTTCAGTGATGCAGTTTGGAGGGAATGGCTCTGAGCAGAAGAGTTCATCTGATTCCTCTGCAAAAAGGAGTCTGAGAATGGTGTTCGTGTCTACATCTGAGAGAGGCAAAATCTTGCATTCTATACAGAAAACCCTCATTCGTGCCAATGTAAATCAGGAGTAATTCCTTTTAAATTGGGTGCCACTGAGATGACTATCAGGCCTTGAGAATACCTAATGCACAGCATATTTTAGGCTGCGGTATAGGGAGGGCCAAGAAAACACAGCAAGGCTCAGGTAGTTAGAGAAAAGCTTTCCTAACAATTCCCACCAAAAAGTTCTGTTAAAAAGCAGTTAAGGTTGCTCCGGGGCAATCCACACCCACACAAGAAATGACAGGTTAGGGGAACCTTCTTCCCATAAGCTGTCCTGCACACCTCATGGTAACCACACCCAGGGACAGACTCCAAACCCCAGCAAGAAGCTTCCCTTGTTCTGAGGGATCAAGGAACAAACTAAATACCCATCCCTCCTACACGCTGCAGTGCCAAACTCTATCTTCTGCAGCACTGACACTCACAGAATCCCAGAACCATTTGGGTTGGAAAGGACCTCTGAGAGCATCAACTCCAACCCTTGATCCACTCCCCCCGTGGTTCCCAGCCCATGGCACTCAGTGCCACATCCAGTCTCTTCTTAAAAACCTCCAGGGATGGAGAATCCACCCTCTCCCTGGGCAGCCCATTCAAATGTCTGATCAACCTCTCTGGAAAGAATTTCTTCCTAATCTCCAACCTAAACCTCCCCTGGCAGAGCTTAAACCCATCTCTTGTCCTGCTGATATCTTCCTGGGAGCAGAGCCCGACCCCCCCTGGCTCCAACCTCCTTTCAGGGAGTTGTAGAGAGTGATGAGGTCTCCCTCACACTTGGTCTTTCACACTTCAGTGGGGTTAATAACACTGTGAAACAGCTGCACCATGTTCCTCTGCCTCACAGAATCATAGAATCATTTGGGTTGGAAGGGACCTCAGAGATCATCAAGTCCAACCCTTGATCCACTCCCACTGCAGTTCCCAGCCCATGGCACTCAGTGCCACATCCAGGCTCTTCTTAAAAACCTCCAGGGATGGAGAATCCACCCCCTCCCTGGGCAGCACCAATGCCTGAGCACTCTCTCTGGAAAGAATTTTTTCCTAATATCCAACCTGAACCTCCCCTGGCAGAGCTTAAGCCCATGGCTGGTGCAACCATAGAGGCTCCAGGGATTATGGGGAAAAAATGGAGATTAACAAATGCCTCCCTGAGCATGCACTCTGCTGGCGCTGCTGGGCTCAGGGACCTCCTTTGACTTTGTCAGACTCTGTTTTCTCTGTGGTTGACCACAGAGCTGAAGAGCCATCTGTTCCTTTTTATTAGATTGGAGAATGAGCTATTTGATATATTTACACTGGAGTAAATCTGGTTGCCTTGCTGCAAAAAATAGCAACACCTGCACCAGAAATTTGTATGGGACTTGTAGATGATTTCTTCCCAGCTGGGCCAGGAGAGGTTTTACATGAAAGAGGATCCTGGGCAGAAGGATGATGACATTACATTGTACTTACAATTAAAGCTTCATTTTTTCTAAAAGAATTTTATGACCAGAATAGCCCAGGAGTTTTATAATCAGAATCAGTATATCTAAAAAATCATATAATAGGTCAACTTACAGTTCCTAATTACCTGGACCCTGTGCAGATCACTTCAAATCCCAATATAAAAATCATAATAGAGATTTGAAACATCTCAAAGAATACAAGTCACCAACTCAGTCCTTGGAGGGAGGAGTTGTCAGTGGACGCATCCCTGACCACTGGGGATCATGAGGTTTGCTCTCCAGCAGCAGTTGTGCTCCTAAGACTTTTAAGTGACTTTTAAAGACTTTTACAGACAGTGTTCTGTGATGGGGTCATCACAGCCTGGCTGGGAGGTGCCTGGGACCTTCAAGGCTGGTAAGGAGGAGAGGAGTCAGCCTGGCACCCAGGGACTTTGAGTTCATAGAATCATAGAATTGGCTGGGTTGGAAGGGACCTCAGAGATCATCAAGTCCAACCCTTGATCCACTCCCGCTGCAGTTCCCAGCCCATGGCACTCAGTGCCACATCCAGGCTCTTTGGAAATAGCTCCAGACACGGAGAATCCACTACTTCCCTGGGCAGCCCATTCCAATGCCTGATCACCCTCTCCAAAAAGAAATTCTCTCTCATCTTCAACCTAAACCTCCCCTGGCACAACTTGAGACCTTTTGTGCCCTCTTGTCTTGCTGAGAGTTGCCTGGGAAAAGAGCCCAACCCCCCCCTGGCTCCAACCTCCTTTCAGGGAGTTGGAGAGAGTGATGAGGTCTCCCCTGAGCCTCCTCTTCTCCAGCCTCAACACCCCCAGCTCCCTCAGCCCTTCCTCACAGGACTTGTGCTGGATCCCTTCACAGCCTCCTTGCTCTTCTCTGGACCTGCTCCAGCACCTCAATCTCCTTCCTGAGCTGAGGGGCCCAGAACTGGACACAGGACTCAAGCTGTTGTCCAAAATGCCTTTATTAATGGTTTCTTAATGATTTCTGACTTTACCACGGGCTATGTAAGGGTAACATACAACACAGAGTAAGCTTGGAGTAGGGGGCTTTGCAGGATACCTCTCTATGACATGCAAGTCTCTCCTCAGAGATCAATGCATATGATACCAAACAAGTGGAATCTTTTGTCTGCCATCCCCTCTGGAAGTCATCAGCATTAACACTGAGCTTCTCTGTAAACTCTTTTGAACCACAAAAAAAATTAAAAATCCCTGACATGTACCCCTGTACAAGCTGACACCTTGAAAGAACTTCCCCAGAACTCACAGTGTGGATGTCTGCAAGGGCAGTGATCACGAAGCAGGCAGGGAGCAAAAGGAATGCTGAGATTTCAGAGCTGGGGTGATCACCTCCAGCTGTACAAATAGTCCAGGGGAGAAAACAGATTGACCTTGGCCATGTTTTCAGAGATAACCTGGTCCTTCCACAAGCCCTGTTTCAACATGAAGAGGAAAGAAGAGATGGTGACCCCGAGGAAGACCAGGAAACACACTGGTGACTAAAGCAGCAACACCACAACTCTGTAACTTGAACATCTTCAAGGGACTGGGCTGGGATAGAGCTGGTTGGTGATAACAGACATCTGCCTTCTGTACCTGGCAGCATGGGAAGTGGATTAGACTGGATATGTGACAGCAGTCTCAAATAAAAGTAGACAGCACCCTTCAAAACATGACTTCTCATGCCTTAACCATCCCATAAACACCCAGGGCAAAGCAGTTTTAGGCTGTTTGCAGGGAATCTGAAACAGAATCTAAAAAGCAGGAAGTTTTTTGGATGTATTTCTAAATCCACATGACCATGGCTATTTTTTTCCTCAGCTTATTAGTGCCTGGATTCTCCTGTGGAGAGAGAACACTGGGGGGCCCCATGCAAGCAAGTGGTTGTAGTGCTCATCTCCCTGACCTCCCCTTCACCTTTGCAAACAGATTTTTTTTTGCTGTTTCCTCAAATGACTGAGGAGCACACCCTCCAACACCAGGACCACTTGCAGACACTGCCAGCAGGCTGCCCATCACCATCCCCTCCAATCCTTTTCTGTTAAATTATAGATGTTTAACCTTGGGGGATCTCTCCCCCTCTTCCCAGTAGTGGCTAAAACACAGTAAAGAGCCCATTAGATGTTAAGCCCATGAACCACCACCATGATCCTTTATTCAGGATGGAAGCTAGAAATGAATTTCCACCAGAATCTCCCCTAACTCCTCAGGCTGTGGAGATGATCCTCAGCATGGTTGTGGGAAATAGCTTGAGGATTGAAGGAAACCATATCTTTGCTGTGCTGGAAAACTGAGTGTTACACAATACTTGTTTTTCTCACCTTGTGAATTCTGCCCTTGTGATGTGCAAAGCCTCAGTGGCCACTGCCAGCCAAGGACTTGGTAACTGGAGAGTAAAGAAAAGATGTTTGGGGAACTTGTGAAGATCACTTTGGAGAAAAGAACACAGTTCTCAAGTGACAAGAGTTCCCTTCAGGAGGAAAAGAAATTAAGCAAAACAAACAATAAAACCCCACTACACACACAGACAAAAAAACCCAAACCAAACAAAAAACAAAACAAAACCAAAACACAACAAAAAACTAAACAAACAAACAAAAAATGATGGCAGAAAGGAGCTGGAAAGGGATCAGAATGTGAAGGTCACTATTCTGTCACTCAGGCACTGGTGGAGGACTCCCAATCCCAGCACAGGGACTCTGAAAATGCTTTCCTGTTAAGGTTTCACTGATAGCTGCTGCCAGCTTGGCAGGGAAAGCATCTCCCTGATGAAAACAAATTCCTGTGTTCCCCTGACATTGAGTTGCTCCTGCAGCAGCTCTCCAAGAACCTGAGTGACCTCAAGGAGAAAGACTGCATCTCCCCTGCCTGGTTTGCTCTCCCCTTTCCAACACTGCTTTAAGATTCTACAGTCGGTCAAGTAATTCCTTGCAGCTTTTCCAACCTGTTGTCCCCAGAGCCTGAAGGCACAGAGCATTTACCCAGTGAGTAAGTTGAGGAGTAAAGTATAAAAGACATGAAAGCCTGTGCAGAAAGTAAAATCATGGAATCTGCCTACACCTTCAGGAGCAAGCACTGACCTGACTGATAAACTAAGCACTAAAAATAAACTATCCTAAAAGCTGATGAAAGCACGAGGAGGCATTGGAGTATTCTTTAGATCTGTCAGACAGAAATCCTGCACTTGATTTAAGAGTGTGGAACAAGTCCTCACAGCTGGCTGCCCACTGCTTAGTTAGAACAGCAAAAATTCAGAAGAAATTGAATGTTGTGAGGAGCTGGGAAGGGGGATAAGATGTAGGATGGGTCTTTCAAAACCTGATCATAGAATCCTAGAACTGGCTGGGTTGGAAGGGACCTCAGAGATCATCAAGTCCAACCCTTGATCCACTCCCGCTGCAGTTCCCAGCCCATGGCACTCAGTGCCACATCCAGGCTCTTTGGAAAGATCTCCAGACACGGAGAATCCACTACTTCCCTGGGCAGCCCATTCCAATGCCTGATCACCCTCTCCAGAAAGAAATTCTTTCTAATCTCCAACCTAAACCTCTCCTGGCACAACTTGAGACCTTTTGTGCCCTCTTGTCTTGTTGAAAGTCATCTGGCAAAAGAGACCAACTCATTCCCAACTAAGGAATTACCACTCCTAGGTGTGCTGACCCCATCTCTTTGGCAGAGGAAGCACTGAAGGTATCACCTATTGGACCTTAATAATGCATTTGATTCAGTGTCACTGCTTAGGTGACAAAAAAGCAAACTGGGGAGGATGGAGACTTGTAGGCAAATTGTAAAGGGCTCAGTAAGGAAGTTTTTATCTTTTAAGATGTCTTTATCTTCTTCCCACCTGAAGGGAAGAAAAAAAAGGATGGTGGAAAAGTGTTGTGCTGGAATGAGGGGGCTCCACAAAGCCCTGTCTCAGGCTTTCAGTATTTTTACTGACAGGTTAGATACTGAAAAAGCAGAAGTGTTGTGAAACATGACTGCTGTGTGATGAAATCTGTCAACAGCAGAAAGCTGGAGGGTGTTGCTGGTATTCAAAAAATCATGGGTATCACAGGCAGAGATCCCTGAGAGATGAAATGATACAAATAGAGTGAAATGCTTGAACAGGAAAGAGGTGGAAATTATCCTTAAAAAAAGATCTGGAATACTGCATACTATTCCAGTTAGCTCTGGTTTCAGAAAGCCTTCAAACTGTAACAGATCCTGTGAAGGGATGTCCTGGAAAATCATGGGGAACATACAATCTGTCCTGTAGGACATGGGAAGAATTTCAGCAAAGCAAAGGACTAAAGACCTTATGATTTTTCTCCATTAATACCGTGGGGGGACAGGAGAGAAAAAACCCAAACTATTCAGCTTGCAGGACAATCTAACCCAGAATATTTGCAGGCAAATTGACCATCAACTGCCTGGGTTTTGAAATGAGTGGAAAGCTCCTGGTTACCATTGGTATAACCAAACAGGCTCCCTACAGAAAAAAAATACCAAACAAACAGCTACAAATGGTGCTGATTTTTGGTATTTAATTTCCAAATTAAATTTGGTATTTAATTTCCAAAGAGCCTGTAGCACATAGCTGCCTTCAACAGCTCTGGCCAGGCTCAGTGCTCCAGGGGATCAGTTCCCACCTCTGTCCCTGCCCCTGTCCTCCCAGCTGGTGCTGGTGGTGTCCCAGGGAGTGTCCCAGTTCTGGAGCCTGCTCTTACACAAGGAGATGTCTCAGCAGCTGCACAGACTGGGAGGCAAACCTTTGAACCCCTGTCTCCCAGCCCTCGAGGAAGGTGGCTCCTTTTTCCCACAGTGCTGCACGAAACACAAAATCCTCTTCTGTTTCTCCAGCTGCCAGGGGGATTGCTTAACACTTACAGCTTTTCCAAAGGCATCCTTCATTGGCATTCATTTCTCCAGACCTGGTGCTTCCACCACCAAGGCAACAAGGAGCAAGCAGGCAGGTTGCTGAGCCCACGGGTGACATTTCTGCCACCTCACTGCATGCCAGGCTCTCAGCTCTGGTGGCACAAGGGGCTGTGGGGACCCCACAGAAAGCATCAGGGCTGGCTGAAACACACTTGTGGTTGTTGGGAAGGTGCAGGCAGGTCATGGGGAGAGGAAGAGGATGCGGAGAGAGGCAGCTGCTGGTGATTAACCATCTTGTGGCTCCCCAGGCATGGAGGGGCAGCTGCCTTTCCCCCTGGCAGAAAGAAATGTGGATTTTGAGGAACTGCTCAGTGGGGTGGAGAGATGCTACAGCACATCACAGGAGAGTTCTCTCAGATTTATGAACTGCTCAACCTGGTGGTTGGAAGAAGGGGCTGAGGAGAAGAGTGTGGCTGGGCTGACAGGACTGTGAGCTCTGTCAATCACACCAACACACCTGGGACCCTCTCAGAGCTCCACAGCCACTGATCATCTCCTGGGGTTTGGCTTTCTCCATGTCTTGGCAGCCAAGCACACTTTCCCCTCCACTGCTTTGATGTGCAGCTGCCCACCTCCCTGCTCCTCCTCCCAGCTCCAGGCTGACTGCCAGGAAAATGCCCTTTGTCACCTTGGCACTGCTGGCCATGCCAGCTTTAATGAACCACCTGCCTCTTTTCTTCAGCCTTGAAACAACTGGAGCTTTTCCAAACCCTCCTTGAAGCCACCCAACCCCTCTCTACTCTTCCTCTTCTTTGCTGGCAGCAGCTCTCTGTGGCCAGGGCAAGGAGTGGGTACCTGCAGGCTGTCCCCCTGCTCCTCTCAGAAGCAGCTTCTGCTGGGGAAGTAAAAACTGATTATTTCTTTGCACCCATCAGCATCAAGGAGGTGCATTTAACTTGTCCATCTCTGCAGCTCAGCTGGCACCAGAGAGTCCTGTGGGCTTTGAGAAGGTGATCTGGATAGTTATGACAAGGAATGTTAGCAGGGAACACACTGTGAACAAGCTCTCAGAAGGCAGGGAACATGGGACAGGGATATGTTTTAAATTCTCTGTTTGCACAGTATAACCCTGACCTGAGCCCAGGTTCCTCAAAACTATCCAATACCTATTCTAATGGTGATAACATTCAGAGGTGAACCTGTTCCTAGTCAGAGGAGACACAATTGTCCCATTAAATAGTCCAGGAGTCTATCTTTAGAGCACATCAGGAGAAAAGTTGTTATTTTGCCTACTCCTTTCAGTGTTGGCCCTGCTCTCCAGCCTGGCTGACCTTTCACTGGTGTAAAACCTCCTTGGGCTATTTTCATCCTAGTGTAGCTTTGGAGCTGGCATCACAGGAGGTTCTTATCTCATGGGGATTGTCCCAGCACAACCTTCCACCTGAACACACCTCTGGGCTGGAGATAACAGGATCTGCTGTACCTGCTGCCTGCTGCTTTCTGTGGCTCTCCTCCCCTTGCCTCCCCTAGAGGAATCCTGACCCAATCATTTGGGATTTTCCCCTTGCCTTCCTTAAGATTGACTCCCCAAATCAACCAGTATCTTCCCTTCAGGCAGTGTTTCTGCCACACTGCTCCTTCACACAGCTGGATTCCTCCCAGATGAGGAGCATCCCTTCCTTTCTGTGGTCCAGAGAGAGGGAGGTGCCTGCAGAAAGCCATTGATCCCTCCTCAAATCTGAACTGCCTCCCCAGGACAACTGTGCTGCTGCCACTTGAGACACCTGCGAGGACATGGGGGTAAATCCACACCCTTCTGCTTCTCGGGCACGATGTTTCACAAGCAGAAGCACTGTAATTCTTGTTGCTCTCATGTTAGGCAGGACATCAGATAACGTGTGTCCTCCCACCTTCTGCTGGAGCTCCCTCCCCCAAGTGGCATCAGCAATAACTTTCATCTTGCTACACTGGAGATTGAGCACCCCTTAGTGTAAAGGATGCCTATTTTCCTATCTCTTTCTGATCAATAAACAGTTCCTACCTACAGCAACCACCTCCTGCAACATCAAGGGTTTAGATTTTTGCTACTGAGTGGCTGTCGAAAGGGCTCTGTTGTAATCAACAGCCCAGGAGCCTTTCTCAGGAAGATTTGCATGAACAACAGCAACAGCAATCCAAGCCAACCTGATGAAAGGGACACTTAATCCCAAAGAGCCAAATAAATGGAACATGCCCTGCTCTTGGGGGGCATCAGGCAGCTGTGTGAGTACAGCTGGGTATGGCTGGTGCAGCTGAAGCTGGGAGTTAGCCAGAGGTTTGGGGGTTGGTTGTTGGTTTGGGATTTTTGGGTGGGTTTTCTTGGTTGATTGGTTTAGGTTTCTTTGTTTGGTTTGGGGTTTTTTTTACCCCACATGTTCACATGGAATATATGCAGTTGTCCTTGTTTCCTTCTTGCTTCCTTCTGCTGATGTAATTTGGGTGACAAGATTTTCCCAAATGGGTGCAAGAGATGAAGGGGAATAACCAGCAGGCTTTTAACAAATGAGCAATATGTGCATAGGGCAGACACACACTTGGAGTATTTTCCTACTACTGATTGACAAGTGCAAAGGCCTGAATTAAATTAATTTTAATGAGCTACTGTCCTCTTAGGTGAGGTCCAGTCACTGTGTGCACCTTCCTAGGCTGCTGCAGGATGAAGTAAAATGGGTTATCATCAATTTCAGTGAAGGGACTGAGATGTGCCCAGCCCAGGTGTGGCCCTTGGAAGAGTGGCCCCAGGGAATGCAGCACTTCAGGGCACCTGGTTGGGTCAGTCTGGCCAAAGGCATTTCTTTTCAAAGCTGACTTTTGCCTCCCCAAGGTTAAAAAGATGGAATTAGCCAAGCTGTGAGCAGGGAGCTGGAAGCAGACCTTGGAGAGCTGGGGATGCTGTCCTGTTACCATCACAGGAGTGGGAAATAGCAGAGGTGAGAGGAGGGACAGTAGTTTGTACCTCCCCCTTCCAGGTTCTTAAGCTCTGCTGGAGCTAAAATACCTGCCAAAGACATCAGCACTCCAGCTGCTTCCTTCTCCAATGGTGAGAGGCAAACTGGACTCATGTCAGCATGCATAGTCTCATAGAATAATAAAGGCTGGGAAAAAACTCAAAGATCATCAAGTCCCACCATCAACCCAACACCACCAGCCAACTCAGCCATGTCCTCAAGTGCTGTGTCTGCCTGGTTTTGGAACACCTCTGGGGATGGTGACTCCACCACTGCCCTGGGCAGCCTGTTCCAGAGCCTGACCACTCTTTCCATAAGGAAATTTTTCCTAATATCCAATCTGAACTTCCCCAGGCACAACTTGAGTCCATTTCCTCTCACCCTATCACCAGTTATGTAGGAGAAGACACCAACCCCCAGCTCACAACCACCTCCTTTCCCTCTGTGTTGCTGCCTCAGTGTCCAGATCCATCTCTCCTGATAAAAGGAAGATGGGGGTTTTATTTCCATCAGGCTTAGAAAAGCCACAGCACAGCAGAGGAAACAGAAGGAGAAACCTCACCAAGGGAGAAGAGCTGAGGCTGGGTGTGGGGCCAGGTGCTCAGGATGTCCCCAAGTTGTCCATCCCCATGTAACCCAAGAGGGCTGGTGGGAAGCTGGATATTTACTGGGATGGCAGAATTCCTGCAGCAAGACAGGAATGACTCATTTTCACCTCACAATCCCTCCCCAACCATTACAAAATCATACATTAATCACTTTTTACAGATTTCCTGGAATATGTACTTTCACTAGAAGTGCTCTTTACATTCTTGTAATAAAAGGGAATCCAGTCCCCTAGGACAAAGCCATTCTTGGAATAACTTTCAATGAAATCAAGAGTTATGGTTGGACTGACTTTGGCAGAACAAGTCCTCAGGATATTGGTGGCTGCTGCAGTGATGTTTTTGTAGGCAGTCTGGATCTACTAGTTTTCCTAGTATAATAATTGCTGTAAGAAGTGCAATGTTTTGTAACCAAACTAGTTTATACTGGCAAAAGCCCCACTTTGGATAATAGAGAGGTGACTTAGAACTCTAAATTTCTTCCAGTTCTTCTTTGGGAATTGCTATTCTATTACAAAATGTCTTTATGCTGTCTGCACAATAGGTAGGGTTGATTACTTCTTGGATTGTTATTTTCTAGCACAGACAAGCTAAAATGTCCAAGCCTTTCAATTTTGTAAAATAATAACATTTAGAATATGGTTTGGGGAAGAAAATAAATTACTATCTTAAAAGAAAGCAAAGTAGACTGATGCCCTACATCATCATGCAAGACAAAGCCTGTGTGACAATAAGACAGCAGAATTCACATTAAAAATCTAGAATATTTTCTTTCCTTAGTTTTATCAGGCTTGGGATCTGCACCAACCCAGAGCCTAAGTAAATCTATTTTAATTTCTAAGATTAATTCTGAGTTAATCTTGTTGGCAGCAAGCAGAGAAATGGAGCAGTATTCTGTAAGTTATTGGAATGAGTGTCCAACCACCTAGAAAAGCAGCAGCAGTGCTGGGGCTCCAGCAGCTTTGCCATTGGCATTTTGGCTGTAGATGGGTCTAAGGAACTTTTGGGAAGTGGATGTTCCCTGGGAGCATCTCCTGAGAGTGAGAGGCAGCAGGACAGTACAAAGTGGCAGGGAAAAAAAAATCCAGGTTGTGGGGCAGTATGAGACATCTGCTTGAAAGTGGGATTTCACCTGGGATTTTTGTTAGGGACAGGATGGAGATGGACTCAGAAGGCTTTGGAAGCAAAGAGAAGCAGCTGTGTCTGAGGGTTTAAAATGAGAGGAAACTCAATCTGTGCTGGCTGAGAGCAGCTTTCCAGTGTTTCAATGTGTACCTTAGAAAAACTGCAGGTCAGTGCTGAATTGCTCTTTAAAATAACCCCCCAGATAACTCAAAACATCTCAGCAGGAGAGCTGGGGAAGGAAAAGGAGTGTGGGCAGGATCCTAGCAGGCTTCTCCCAGGGAAGAAGGGGGTCTGGGTTCCCTGAATGTGCAAATTGCTGGCCCTTAGTGTTAAAATGAGGTCCTTTGGCCTAGAGCCTCCTCTTGACAACCTGTTCCTTGAAGCTCCCAGCAATTAGGCTGCGGGATGGGAGGAATTTGCTGTGGGGGTGGCAGGGCTGGCACCCTGCAGCTGCCTTTCCCCAGGGCTCCTGCTTCTCCTGCCCAGCATGGGAGTGGTGCAGGTCCTTGATGCAACAGGGATGGGGCCTTGGGACACCAGGAAAGGTGGTTCTGGAAACAAACAATGAGTTCATAGCCTGCAGCTCATTTGTGGTGAGTTGTTGTCCAGGAGCAGGACACCTTCCTGCTGCAACCTGTGCTGCAGCAAAAACAGTCTGGCTGCATGTGTAGGGTAAGGGCATCAACCACAAGCTCAGTGGGCTTGTATGAGCTGGGTTGAGAGCTTCTCTGAGCTAAGGATGTCAGAGGAAAGTGGTGACAAAATGGCAAGCAAAGAGAAGAAATTCTGCAGATCACACGTCTCACAACCAGAGAAAAGATGTCGCAGTAATCGGGGTAAAATAGAAGGAGATTCTGGCACAGTTTTGGCTAGGAGGCTAGCTAAAAAACACCATACCTTGTAGGGATTAGCCCAAAATAGTTTGCAAGACTAAAAGTAGAACAGCTACATCAAGGTTTAAAAGAAGAGATCAAACTGAAGCCTGTGAAGACTGAGCAAGTCGTACAGGTACAGAAAAACCAGCATGAGCTTCACAGTTTATAAAGGAGAAATGGGAATTAAATTATATGAGCACTCCTAGTCTCAATCTCCAGTCCTCTGAGCCAAAACAAGCAGACAGTGTTATTTACTGGCTTTTCCCTCTTCCTGGGATGTACAAACTGGAGGTGCTGTGTGCCAGACATCCCATGTTTCTCATGGACAGCCCACAATTCCTGCTTCCACAGGCCCCCATCTTCTGCCAGCACCCCGAGCAAGTGCTTTGGTGGCTACCTCAAAAATTGCCTGGAGGACTGGAAAGGGGAGAAACAAGAAACTGGCTGTGTCTGGAGGAGGAGGAACAGGCTGTGCCTGAGTCCCACTCCTGCTTCCTGCAGGTCAGGCACCTGCCTCAGGTTTGCAGGGGGGTTGCAAAGTGTTTGATGTGCCACTGGCTGCTGCTGCTGGGCTAGGATGTCCCACCAAGGGAGGTTGGTGTCCTGCTCTTGAAGAGGCTCTGGCTATGAACAGGGACTTGCAACTCACACAGGCAGCTGCCCAGCAAGTTTTGGCACCCCCCAGGGGGGTAGCCAGCTGCCTGGGAGCATTTGGGACTGAAGTTTTAGCTCAGGAGCCCTAATTAAGCATATATCCTGCTCAGGTAGTCTAATCTTCCATCTGATTTAACCCTCTATCCTTGCTCAGGGGCATTAAGGGTTTAATTCAGCATTTGCAACAGGACCCAGAGAGATGAGGAGCTTAAGGTGAACAGAGGGCTGCACCAGAGGCTGATCCTTGGGAACAGCACAGAGCCCTAATTTTTTTTTTTTTTTTTTTTTTTTTTTGTGCTGTGTGTTGCAGCAAGCACCAGAGAGGAGCCAGCTCAGCATGGTTTGGCCAGCCCATGCCTGAGGACACAGTCCTGGGAGAGACAAGAGCTGCTGGGGCAGCTGCAGCACCTCCTGGGGTGGCAAGTGGAGAGGAAGGGAAGGAAGAGCCTTTCTCAAGGCTCTGCACCCAGCCATATGGTCCCAACCAGACTGGAGACCCAAGTTTTCTTCCAGCTGAAGGGTTAATTCCCCACCCTGGGTCATCACCATTCTCCTGTTAACCCCCTCTACCCTCCCAGGTTTGCCAACAAAACTTGCAGAGGCTTCCAAGCCTCTGGAATTGAGCTGTGTGAGCTCCAGCAGTTGAAACCCAAGGTCTGTCTGCATTTAGTTCATTGCTAGGAAATAGGTCAAGGAAAGCTGGCAGGGTGTGTGTGTGCCCAAGGGAGCTCTGATCAATTCTGCAGGGAATTCTGGAGTTTAAGGATTGCCTTCCACACCTCTGGGGTGATTTTCCCCCTGCAGCTCAAACAGCTGAGGTTTGCTTTCCATGCTCATTGTGTTTGGGATGTGAGCTATGAGTCAATGTGGCCAGAGGACCCCCAGATCTGCCCAACCTTTTCTCATCCCCAGATGCTCCTTGGCTGCCTTTTCCCCTCACTTACAAGCAGCATCCAGGGCCAGATGGGGGGTAGCAAAGCCACATGGCCCCCTGCACACTGCCAGGGGCACTGTCCCTCCCTGCTGGAAGGACCAAGAGAACCAGGAGAGCAGGGACAATCCTGGCCATGCATGGTGTGTGTGTGTGTTCCTCAGTGAGCCAAGGCAGTGGTGGTGCTGAGCTGCATCCCTGCACCAGGGATTCTCATGAACCCAAGTGCTTGCAGGTTGGAAGAAAGATTTTTGGTGGTGCTGTTTGAAATGCTGGGACCTCAGCAATGTGAAGGAGAGGGACATGCTCTCCTCAGACCTGTAGGACATGTCCTGTGGTATAGGTGGGTTTGGGGTTGAGCTGCTGAGAGCACAGAATTTGCAGGTTGTCACCTCTTCCTTCCTTCTCAGCCATTCTCCAACCAATGCATCACACACCCAAAACACAGAATCACAAACCACTTCCTTGCACTACTGAGTTTTGTGTCATTCAGAACTGCAAAACCACTTTCTCCAGGTACCTGAGAGAGCATCAGAGTGAGATACTCAGAGGAGGGTTCTGAGGAGATGTGGTGTTCACTTCTCTGGACAAACAAGAACCTTATTTTCTCTAACTAAGATGCTAATCACGGGGGTGTTTGTGCCCATTCTTGTTTTGGGGGACTCTCCTTTCCCTTTGCTGCCATGACTCACAAACTTGTTATACCAGAGCATGCCTACCAGGAGAACATTTAATTACACAGCAGTTGCAGGGTAGTGATGGAATTTATGTTTGACAGGTTGATGACAAGATGGCTTTACCTACAAAGCTGTTTAGATGTCAGTATAGCCAATTCCAGCCATAGGGCTGGGCAAGCCATACCAGGCACCCAAGAAGATAAAATACCTGTGCCAGGAAGAGGCTCAGGACCCTGGTGGTTTGCAGAAAGAGCCTGAAAATGTGCCTGTCATCACCACATCTGGGTCAACGTGTGGAAACATTATCTGGTAAACCAACAACCTGGCTCTGCAGAGTGACCTAGATAAGAAATATGATGCAGGGAGGGAGAAGGTGAGACTCTGCACTCTCCTAACCCATGGATCAGGTTCTTTGCTGCAGCTTTTAGCTGGCTTATAAGAGTTTAATAGTCACTAAACCACTTGGAAACAAGTTCTGGCCTCTCCTTCTCAGGCACTTTCACACCAGCACAGTGAGGCCAGACTGATTCATGAGCAAGGTATTATGGTACTTAGCAAAATATTAACAAAATCTCCTGAAAAGCTCTGCTCACATCTCAGCTGCCTGTGCACCACGTCCTGACTACAGCTCTGAGGTTCCTGTGAAGCTGCTCAGAGGGTAACACCAGCACTGGAGTGACTTCTCTTGTGTTTCCACAGAGAAAACTTCACTCTGCCTTCAGGACTGGTCCAGGCTAGGATGAGTTTCCTCACTGGAATCAAAAAGCCAAGGGAAGTGTTTGGGAACTCAGGCATGCTACTGTTTGAAATCCCCTCCCATTAGTACTTGTTTTGTCACTCTGTACTTAAAAGCCATAAATATGACCAAAGAATTTGTCATCAGTTTTGGTTTGGTGGGGTTTTATTGTTGCTTTTTTTTTTAATTCACCTTATAACTAGCACATTGTATCATTCATTCTAAACTACCCAAGATCAGATTTTTCTGATTTTAAAACTCTACCATAACTACTGAAAGACCTAAGTATTGTTCTGGCATGGAAGGCATCCTCATCTTTAAAAAAACAACTCCCTCATCTTTAAAAAAACAATAAAATTATCTGGATGACACTTCCAGGAAGGCAGAGGGATGATAATCTTGCAGGGCAATGGCTCAGTGTTCCTATATTATCATTTCCATATTATCTTGACATCAACAAAGATCTCTCGTAACTCTGAAACTCTGCATTAAGCAGAGTTTCTGCATTAAGCATTTAAGGGTTGAATATCAAAAGTCTTTGAGATCAAATAACAACTTGCCTGTAGCTCAGTGTGTCCAATCTGCAGCCTGTGAGCAGGAAAATGGTTTGCTGCATTTTTCATTCTCCTGTAGACAAAATGTTGTCTCCCAGATTAACTTTGTTGGCTCCAAATCCCTGTACTTAGTCAAAATTAAGCCTCTCTTTTATATTTTCAGATTTTGCCCCAAAATAATCAATCAGATAATTGAGTATTTCTCTTTCTAATGTATAATAGCAGAGATTTTGGTAATACCATCAGGCTGAGCTATCAGAAGTCAGGGTGAAATTTTCCTTGATAAATCCAGAATTTAAAGTTGTCTCTTTTGAAAACAATACCTGAAACTTGACCCCAGTAAAATTTTTGCCCCACATTCAAGCTCAAGACAAATCTTAGCAAATATACCATGGCTAAATTTTGGGAGACACATCTCCCAATCTGCTGTCACAATCAAGGGACCTACATTAATGAAAATAAGAGTGTTAGGACAGATTTTTCTACAGTTTCTGTAGTAGCCAGATAGTTTCCTTCTTACATATATTTTTTAAACAAAAGTCCAGGTGTTTGGGACTTACTCCAGAGTTTGTTTGTGATTCCTCTGTTGTATATTATGTTCATCAGAGCAATTAAAAATTTTCTACCTAGTTAACTACAGGAATAATTACAGCATTTCTTGCTGTTTTCACTGGTCCCTGTGAAACCATTACTCCATTCATTTTGGAGAGTGGAAGATCTTTTCTTCAGGAGTGTTTCTTGCCTGCCTGAGGCCTACCAAGCATCTTCCTTTGTCATTTGCAGCTGATGTTTGCCATGGCTCCATTTTCTACCCTGCCAGCAACAGTCCCTGTGGAAGATCCAAAAGAATTTCTCCCCCCAGCATACATTTTGGGGAAGAAAAGCCTTAATTATTCTCCTCTCAACCTCTCTGCAGACCTCATCCCTCTTTCAAGGAGACCTCTTTCCCCTTCCTGGTCCCACCACATCCCTCTGGATCCCTCCTCTTGCTGCCTCCAGCAGAGCTCAGCACTCCCTTGCAGCCCAGCATTACAAAACCTCCTCAGGGATGAAAACCTCCTCTATTTATAGGGTGCTGAGGACAGATGAAAGTTTCCAGAGAGCATTCTGGAAGGGCTCCCATCTGGCTGCTCTCAGGGCTTCCAAAAAGAAACAACCTTGTTACCTCTTGCCCTGCATACAGAACTCCCTAAACCTTTGCAGTAGGGTAGAAAGAGCATTTAGGAACATCTGAAGAAGTTTTCTTCCTGATGTGCCTCATCCACCTCTGGATTACAAAAGCAAAATCCAAGGTTTGGGGCAGATTTTCTGACATGAAGCTACATTTTCATTTGATTTTTATCCCAGGTCTCCAGTTCAGTGTTATTTAGATAAGAGAGAGGAACAACTCTTTTTAGCCTCATCATGCAGGTTTTTTCTTAACAAATTCAGTCTCTTGAGGCTGGTATTTTTAAATAAAAAATAAGGTTCCATTAACAAACTCACTGCTGAGTTTTGCTCCACACTGATATAATTCAGCATTTCTTTGACTCGTGTCACAGAGGAAACGTGGAATATTTCTTAAAATAGGGGAAAAATGGCTAAAATAAGGCAGGAGCCAGGCTGGGTATGCAGAATAGATATATCTACAGACACAGGAACCTTTGTGTGTAGATGAACCAGCCAGGTTTGGCCTCTTGCATTGATAAGGTGCTGTTTATTTAAATAAAATAAAAAACCTTAACTACTTTTGCCCAGAGCAGAAGGGTTTTATTGGAGGATGCATTTTCACAAGAGAGGAATGTTGCCTCCCACCCCAATTTCAACAGCATGTTGGTAAATAGGTGAGGGCAGAGTCTCTGTCCAGGCTCTGCTTATCCCCTCTAGGTCAAAGTCTGTCTGGATCAGAGAGTGAGGACAGTGTAATCTGAGCAACCCTTTTAGAAAGCTGTTTTTCTATGAAAACTCTTGAACGTGGCCCTAGCACCAGGCACAGTCTGAGGTTAACACTCTCTTCCCCCCCCTAAAAAAAAATCTAAGTAACCAACCATAAAAAAAAAACCAAACCAAACCAAACCAACCAACCAAAAAACAAAACCCAACCCAACCAAAATCAACAACAAGAAAGAAGAGTAAATAAAGAGTAAATAATAGGTTGGGGGCTGACCTGCTGGAGAGCAGTGTAGGTGAAAGAGACCTGGGGGTCCTGGTTGACAAGAAGATGACCATGAGCCAGCAATGTGCCCTTGTGGCCAAGAAGGCCAATGGCATCCTGGGGTGCATTAGAAAGGGTGTGGTTAGTAGGTCAAGAGAGGTTCTCCTCCCCCTCTATTCTGCATTGGTGAGGCCGCACCTGGAGTATTGTGTCCAGTTCTGGGCCCCTCAGTTCAAGAAGGACAGGGAAGTGCTTGAAAGAGTCCAGCGCAGAGCTACTAAGATGATTAAGGGAGTGGAACATCTCCCTTATGAGGAAAGGCTGAGGGAGCTGGGTCTCTTTAGTTTGGAGAAAAGGAGACTGAGGGGTGACCTCATCAATGTTTTCAAATATGTAAGGGGTGAGTGTCAGGGAGATTGAGTTAGGCTTTTCTCAGTGGTGACCAGTGATAGGACAAGGGGTAATGGGTGTAAATTGGAGCACAGGAGGTTCAAGTTGAATATTCGAAAAAATTTTTTTCCTGTAAGGGTGACAGAGCCCTGGAACAGGCTGCCCAGGGGGGTCGTGGAGTCTCCTTCACTGGAGACATTCAAAACCCGCCTGGACACGTTCCTATGCGAAGTGCTCTAGGTGGCCCTGCTCTGGCAGGGGGGGTTGGACTAGATGATCTTTCGAGGTCCCTTCCAACCCCTAGGATTCTATGATTCTATGATTCTATGAATGCCAGGGAGACACTGTTAGCCTAATGAAACAGTAATGCAAAAAGTGAAATCCAGCTCCTGAGCAGATCAGCATTATCATCTTCCCTGGCCCTGTGGGTGGGGGAAGAATGTGTCAATTGCTTTGCTGACCTGGTTGTTTTTTTTTTTGCTGCTGCATAAAAAATGAAAGGTTATTTCTTTCAGTACCCATAAATGCCACCTTATCTCTAGGTCACTAATTAGCTAGCTGGGTGAGCAAGGAACAGGTTCAGGGGCAGCAATTCCAAGAGTGACAAACTGATGCAGCATGATAGGAAGACTTAGACACAGCCCAGTCCTAATTACAGCCCTGTAGCACATACTGGCACTCTGGGAACAAACCAAGAGATGGTAATAATTCATATTTGGCAGTGTGATTGCACAAACTTCTGGTAAATTTAATTTTTTGGAACCTAATGTTTAGGTACTGCTGTGTAAAGTGTACAATCCCTGTGTCATATTTTACTGGACTCCTTAATAATGTTGTGCCAGGTGAATGTCCATTAAAAGAAATCAAATTAAAGTGATCAGTTTAGTGTCAATTTAGATCAAACAGGGGGAAAATGACCATTTTTCATATTAATATAGGAATTCAAATTACCATATATATGCATTCTGGATTAGTAAATATCTCTCCTTGGTGTAAGTTGCTTGGGAAGTGCTTTACAACATATTGAAATATCCCATTCTGGTATTAGGCCAGGAATATTTGAACAAAGGGTGTAATTGTTAGCATAGGAAACAAGAAGACACACAGCATCATCACCAAGAGCATGAATAATTATCACAGTTTTTAATACCACATTTGTCCCCTTCCAAAATCTCCTATTTTAATTAACAGACAGAACCTTTCAACCACTAAAACCTGGGGGGAAAAAAGCAGCTCACAAAATGTGAGTCCTTGGCTGTTCACAGAATCAATAGCTTAAAACACCTCTCCTCACATCCTCAGATAGCAGAGTCAGCTGCTTGTAGCCATTATCCTGTCCTGGAACAGAATATCCTGCATTTTAGAACTCAGCACAGTTCCAAAAGGAAAAGCTCCTCTCTCCACTGGGGAGGAAGAAGAAATGGGTCAAGTGATATAACAAGAAGCAACTGAGTGAGGTTCTGTGATGTGACTGAGTCATCTTACTCTTCTGTCTTGGGTGGTCCTGCTTTTCCCTGCCTGACTCCTGGCTCTGCTGGTCCACACCCTCTCTTGCACCACATCAAACCACTGAGGCAGCCAATCCAACTTGTTCATCCGACAGAAAACTCTTCTCTTGAACTGACTCACCAAAGGGCTTCAGCAACCTGGGGGTAGGGAGCATGCAGAACAACCCCTTTTGGGGGGGCAGCAACTCAACACCATGGCTTAAAGGTACCAGAGCTGGAGAAAGCCCTGCAGAAGGGCACAAAAAGAGGGCTGAAGGCACAGAGAAGGGCACAGAGTAAAAGCCTGTGCTTTGGGAAGGGTGGAAGTGCAAGAAAAGTCACCACAAAGCCCTTGGGATAGTGGAGACACAGAGAGGAGTGATGGCAGGAAGAGAAATGGGACATTTTATCTGGAGAAGCATCAGCTGAGTGCATGGGAACACACAGGCACTGTCCTGGCAAAAAAGGGAATGGAGAATCTGGACCATGGTGCTGAGCTTTCCTGAGCCCATCTACAGAGTCACAGTTCTTCAGGGTTCAGGTCCACACCACTTCAGGGTTCAGGTTCACACCACTTCAGGGTTCAGGTTCACACCATTTCAGGGTTCAGGTCAACACCACTTCAGGGTTCTGGTCCACACCACTTCAGGGTTCAGGTTCACACCACTTCAGGGTTCAGGTTCACACCACTTGTGTGTGTGTGTGCATTTCTGTAGCCAGGTGAGCTCTTCAGGACAGATTTGCTATCTTGAGAGTTTATAACAACACATGAGCTATAATCCTGTGTCCCTGTTGTTCAAGAAAGGGGAGAGGACACTGTTGTTCACTTGGAAAACAAACAAAACCGAAGCCTGCCTCAATTCTTCCTGAGAAATGGCCTCATTTTAAAAAAATAAATAAAAAATTAAAAACTCAACCCCCTAAGTTTTACTGAGGAATAACACCTACTCAGTCTTATCAGCTCAGAAAGTCCCTACTATCTTTTCCTTCCTCTCTCAAATTACTGATAGGTTTCCCCTGCCATAGCAGCAAATGTTTTAAGCTCATGGTTTTCTCAGAATCTCTCTTATAGGTACAGTTGGTTCAATACAGTTGGTTTCACCTCGAGTACTGTGTCCAGTTCTGGGCCCCTCAGTTCAGGAAGGATATCGAGGTCCTGGAGCAGGTCCAGAGGAGGGCAACCAGGCTGGTGAAGGGACTCGAGCACAGACCCTATGAGGAGAGGCTGAGAGAGCTGGGGGTGTTGAGGCTGGAGAAGAGGAGGCTCAGGGGAGACCTCATCACTCTCTCCAACTCCCTGAAAGGAGGTTGGAGCCAGGGGGGGGTTGGGCTCTTTTCCCAGGCAACTCTCAGCAAGACAAGAGGGCACAAAAGGTCTCAAGTTGTGCCAGGGGAGGTTTAGGTTGGAGATTAGAAAAAATTTCTTTCTGGAGAGGGTGATCAGGCATTGGAATGGGCTGCCCAGGGAAGTAGTGGATTCTCCGTGTCTGGAGATATTTCCAAAGAGACTGGATGTGGCACTGAGTGCCATGGGCTGGGAACTGCAGCGGGAGTGGATCAAGGGTTGGACTTGATGATCTCTGAGGTCCCTTCCAACCCAGCCAATTCTAGGATTCTGTGATTCTAATAAGAAAAAGTTTAGAGATAGCAGAAATTCTACTGTCCAGCTGGAGAAAGGGAAAAGAAACTGCATCTTCACTGAGGATAAAATGTCCAGTCTTTTAACAGATACATCTTTACAGCTTCAGGAACAGTTTCTGAGTTCCTCCCTTGAGCTCTGGGTAATAGTTTCTAGGGAATCATGAAAAAAAAAAAAAAAAGTAAAACAGGAGACTGAATGTCATTAGCTAATAGGATACATTGTAATGCCTCAGCTGAGGAGCTCTCAAGCTTCCCAAGCCAAGGGGCAGAGAGCAAATTGTCCATCTTGCCCACACCCCAGGTGCATCCCTGTTCTCTTTCCCAAACACGAGGCCAGGTGCTGGCAGAAGAGGGAACTACGTGCCTGGCAGCTGAAAGAGGAGGAAAGAGAAAATATGATGTGCAATAAATCAGGTACACACAAAATAACCATGGCAGGCCACATCACCCTAACACTGCTCACCATTGTTTTTCCACCTTGATGATCTTTCAGCATGTCACCCTGCTGAATCATGATGACACAGGGACAGGAAGCAGATAGCAGAGGCAGAGTGAAAGGTCATGTTATGACTGGACCTATGAAGAACTGGAGAAACTTTATGTTGGAGTCTCTTGTTCTCATGCTGGAAGACTGCTCTGCACCAAAACCTGGGGGTTTTATATATATATATATATTTTTTTTTTTTTTTCCAAACTGCTTATCACTGAATCAATGAGTGGATTTCAAAGAGTGTTTAAAAAATGTCCTTTAAAAGTAACTTTCTGTCCATATCTAAAGTTCCAGCACCCCCAGGGCCTGCTGGCTTGCTTAAGTCTGAGGCCAAAAATGTACATAATTGTCAATCTTTAGCAAGACAGGGAGTTCTTTTCTAACCAAAGCCAGAAATACTCCCTCTGGAGAAACCTCACAAACAATGTGGAAAAAGCTTTTGAACTTTCCATGGTACAAAGTTTAAAACGTGGACAGAACTGGAACAGGGCGGTCTTGACTGTTTTTCTGAGCTCTGCTGCATTTCCAGAGCTTCACAGATACAGACATCTGGTAGCAG
Organism: Calypte anna; assembly: GCF_003957555.1. Taxonomy (NCBI): domain Eukaryota; kingdom Metazoa; phylum Chordata; class Aves; order Apodiformes; family Trochilidae; genus Calypte; species Calypte anna. The sequence goes on along the minus strand of NC_044246.1, from coordinate 4,526,073 downwards.
CATTTTCAGTTAAAAATAATAATAAAAAAAAATAAAAAAAATAACAAAAGACATTGTCTTGTACTTCACCAGTATAATTGTCTTTAAATATGAACAAAATTATTACAGTAGACAAACGTTTTAAGATGTATACATCTCTCTGTAGAATCCTAACCATGTTTTTGGTGGAATAAAAATAGGAAAATGTTTTCAGATGGGTTCAGGGACAGCAAATCCAATTTTAGTTGAAAAGCCTGGAGGAATCCCATGAGCTTACAGAGTCATTGAGAATACTTCTTACAGTTTAGCCCAATCCTTATGATCTCAGATTATAATTAAAAGGTTCTCCCTTGAACCACCACACCACGGTGACTTTCTATGAGAAACAACTTATTCTATGGCTTTAATTTCAGCAAAAACTCCAACTCTGCCATGGCATCAATGAGCATTAAGTGGGCTGGGAGGCAGCACAGGGTTATCTTCAGGGCTCTGAAATTCTTCCTTGTCCCAAAGGCTGTCTGCCACTTCATGCTGAGACAGGAGGATATCAAGTTATTGGCATATCAGAGCTAAAGCCTTGAAAAGTGGTGAGACCCCCTTAGCTTGTGCTGGGCAGAGCGAGTTGGGGGATCCCTGTGGTTGTCTGCTCCTCCATCCAGGTGATGGCCAGCTCCTGCCCATCCACCTCCTGTCACCTCTGCTGGGTGACCCTGCCCTGCTCTGCAGAAAGAGAGGAGAGGGGAGGTTATCTGGGAGATGAATAAACTCTGCTAACCCTTTGAGTACCTCAGGAAAAGATCAGGGATTCAACAAAGGAGCACTTGCATAGCCTTGTGGATGTGCTTTGTACAGTTTGTCCTGGTTGGAAAGGAAGTGAGTTTAGCAGAGAATCCAGCTCAGACAAACAGCTCCCTGGTTTTATTTGGAAAAGCTGCAAACCTGTTACAGTTCACTTGCTGGTATGAAAAGCAAGCTTGAAAAATGGCACTGTTGAGATCAGTGAAGAATGGTTTAAGAGGAGGAAGAGCAGACAGGCTGCAGAATGTTGTGGAGTGGTCCAGGGGGAAGGCAGCAAATGCTACAAGTGCTGAGTTGTAGTTGTGATGCTGTTGTGGACACACATCTGTCTGACTGATGCCTCACACTACCACCTGCCTCAGGAGCACATGTAGCTTCTGGAAAGCTGGAAAACTTAGCCTGGCAGCACTGGAAAACTTAGCCTGGAGTCCCAGGAACCTTTTTCTTGATCAGAGCAAAACCATTTGAAGATGAGATTACTTTATATATAAACTTTATTTCTAAACTAGTTTTGTTCTGTGAGTTAAACTTCTTACTCTGCAGTCCTCCCCCCTTTCCTTGGGCTTCAAAAATCCTTTTTTGTTTGTTTTTTTTTGTTTTGGTTGCTTATACAACCTTACCACTGCAGTACTGAAAATACATAAAGCATGGTATAAAACCAGCTAGAAAGTTACTCATTGACCAACCTCCTTTTTTTTTTTCTTATAATAATAAGAAATTACTGAAAGTACATAAAGCATGGTATAAAAGCAGCTAGAAAGTTACTCACTGACCAACCCCCCCCTTTTTTTTTCTTATAATAAGCATATCAGATCCATATCTATGTGCTGACAAAAAAACTATGACCATGCATTAAGTTTATCCCACAACATTCTCATAATGAGTGGTATTACCTGAAAGACATTTTCTGCAAAGCTCCATGTCTCATAATTACCCAGTCACCAGTCAAGCTCTTTTCCAGCCTTCACTGACACAGCTGAGAAAATCACTATCTTGCAAATGCTATGTTAGGGGGCAAGTGAAGAGTAAGCAGGAGAAAAGATAAAGGAAGAAGTCCCTTCCCCCTCACTTTTGGCAAGCCATCATGTTGGTCATTTTGCTTTGTAAACCATATGTTGCTTTTTTGTTGTGCTTTGTCCTTATGCTGTCTTTTAAGGCAATGAATGGAGTCTTTATATGCTTGGGAAATATTTCCACCATGTTGTAGACACTATTGTACTGTAAATATTCATTGTTTTCCAGAGCTTCCTTACTACCACCACTCTTTTCTGCAGCTTTGTCACTGGACAAGAAACTTCATTGAATTGTTCTGTGCTGCTGGTGAAGTGCTGTACTCATCAAATATTGGAAATACTTCAGACACCTTAAGATGGATTTTAACCATGCTGGGGCACAGTGTGTTGAGACAACCTGAAGCAGCTTAGCACATTAACAAATGTAAAAACTAAAACCAAGACCTCTAATTGCATCCCAAAAGACATGTGGGAAAGAACAAGACATATGGAGCTAAATTAGCTCCTGTTAATTAATAACTATCATTAGGTTTTAGCCAGGCACCATATTTTTACCTTGGTCTTTTTCTCATGTGTTTCATGGCTGGGCTACTGAGTTTCAAGTCTGTGACTTTCATCACTATTTCTATTTGCTGAAGGAGTACACAGCCAATGAAAAAGGTCTTTAACTCTTGGTTTCTTTCTGGCAGAACATCATTGTTTGCATTTCTGAAGTTTTTGAAAATAACAGCCTTGACTCTTCTCATTTAGCCCTGTTTAACAATGTTGCAAGTCCCAGGAATTCAGTTGCATTAACCTCAGTTTAAAGCAAGCTAGAGGAATGACTGCCTAGCCCAGTGTTTTTAACATGACATATACCCTAGTTAAAGAATAACTAGCATTGAACCTGGATTCACAATCCATCCACTTTGTATTCTGGACTTAATTTTTTTTGGTTTTTTAACCCACTTTCTTCTGCCTCCACCACTGTATTTTCCTCCTTTTAAGATTAATGAACAAAGAAATTACTAACCTGCAACTCCATCTGGTTTTAGCTCCCTGCTTTTCCACTTCATTTGCCTTTTTTTTTTTATTTCAGCCTCAGAGCCTGCTGATCACATTCACCTTGAAATCTCATCCTTTGGGCCTTCACGACCTTGTCCTCTCAGAACTCCTCTTGCATTCCTAATGATACCTTCCTGGTTTTCCTTCTCATCTTCTGCACATGCACCACAGGCATTTGTAGCCTTGGCACATTTTGTTTCTCCTTTCACAGCCTGCATGCAGTACATGCAGGGCCCAACCCTCCTATGGATGCATCAGCTCATTTTAAATCCAGTTTGATACAGAGATGATAAAGAAGCAAACCCCATTAATTGCATGGATAAAGTCATCTCACTACAGTGCAAGTTTATTAGTCTTAAGCCTCAGCACAGTCTGTGAGGAGCAAAAGTATTATCATTCCTCTTCTCTCGTGGCAAAGACAAACTGATTTATCCAAAATCACCACCAAAGCAGGTGGCAGGTGACCGAGCAGATGATCCATGTCACCTTTCTACCTCCAGTTCCACATATTGGTGTGGGTGTTTGACACTTCTTTTGACACTTCTTGACACTTCTCCTGGACTTTAGGATGGATTTGCTTAACTTCAGGGCAGTACACACCAACCAGAGCTGCTGCCTCCCACCAGCACAGCCCATGGAGCAAACATTTGCTGTCTGTTCATCAAAAAGTTCTTGGAGGGGGTAGGCAGGAGAACCCCCCAGCTGGGGAGGGGTCCTTGCTCTGGCTTACTATGAGGTTCTGAGGTCCTGACCACTATTTTGGGTTGTTTGAGAGGGAACTTCCCTAACATCTGCTGCCAGCAAGCAAAGCCATAGTTAAGCCAGATCAACCAGAGCTTACACATCACCTCAGGGGAGTCCAGGGCCTCATGTGGCTCTTTGTGACTGTGTCAGAACCCACTGGCGTTACTCTTGACAAACCAGCTTCCTTTTTACTCTCAGGGGCTTTGCCAAGTTGATCACAGCACTGGTCCCAGCTCCTGGCCTTTCCTCCTTTCTCCATCACCTGCTCCTTCTTCCTGCTTTTTGCTTTTGCTTTTTTAACTAGCCAGACTCCAGCCTTCATTAACCCCACGTTAGGTGGGACACAACCCGCAGGTTATTTACCAGGGAGCCCACACACGTCTCCCTCTGCTTTCCCCACTACTGGGGGGGTTATTTTGGGGCCTATGGGTGTCCCTTCCCTGCGGCCACCACAATCCCTGTCACTAAGGCCACAGCGTCCATGTCATCCCGACGACTCTCCTGCTCCTCGGGGCCGCCGCCTCACCTGGGCTGGGCCCAGAGCCCCTGGGGACAAGGACAGTGATGAACGGCCCAGGGCCCGCCCGGGAGCGGCGAGGGGGTCCCGGGCAGCCCAGAGGAGTGACACCCCCCTCCCAGCCGCGTATCGCCCGGTCCCTGGCGCTGTGGCTCTGCGGCAGAGGCCGCGTTCACCGGGCGGCAGCTTCCATCCACCTGCCCGCCTCCACGGGAGCGCCCCGGCTGAGGCCACCCGGGGTCTGTCCGTGCGGTCAGCGCCGGGACGGGACCCGTCGGTGGTACCGTTCGGCCTCCTCCGCCCTACGCGGCCTGGCTCGGTCCGGCCCGGCCCGGCCCCGCCCAGCTTCGCGGCTCCGCCCGCCTGACGCGCCGGCGGGCTGGAAGTGGCGTACGTGCAAAGCGGGCCGCGGGAGAGGCGCCTCCTCCTCGCCCCGACACAGCGGTGGAGGCGCGGCGGGGAGAGGCGGCGGCCGCGCCGTCCCGGGAACCGGGCAGAGAGGCCGGCGGGGAGCGGAAGGCAGCCCCGTCCCTCCCTCCCTCCTTCCCACCTCCCAGCCTGCTGCCCGCCGCCGCTCTGCCCTACGACCGCGCCGCCGGCGGGGCGGTGATGAGGCGGCGCTAGCGGCGCAGGGAGGGCGGCGCGGGCCCCCGCGGCAGCACCGCGCCCGGCCGCCCCGAAGGAGGGAGGCCGCGGGTCGGCGGAGGCGGAGGGAGGCTTGGCGGAGCCGGGCGGCCATGATGCAGTGAGCGCTCCCTTCCCCGCGCGGCCGGGCGGGGGCTCGCGTTAGCGCCGCTCCCGCCCGCCTCCTTACATAACCCCTCGGCGGCGGAGCGGGGCTGCGGCGGCAACACCAGCGCCATGGCGAATGACAGCGGCGGCGGGGCCGGCCAGGGCGGCGGCGAGAGCGGCGGTAGCAGCAGCGGTAGCGGCAACAGCAACAACAGCAGCAGCAACAGCGAGCGGGACCGGCAGTACTGCGAGCTGTGCGGGAAAATGGAGAACCTGCTGCGGTGCGGGCGCTGCCGCAGTTCTTTCTATTGCAGCAAAGAGCACCAGCGCCAGGACTGGAAGAAGCACAAGCTCATCTGCCGCGGCGGAGGTACCGCGGCGGCGGCGGCGGCAGGGGGCGCTGCGGAGCCCCGCGCCGGGCACCCCCCGCAGACCCGCGCCCACGGCACCGGGGCCGCGGCGGGAGGCGGCGGGCGGGCGGCGGGGGCCGGGGCGGCGGCGGCGGCGGAGGAGGGGAAGGGCGCAGCGCCGGCGTCCCCCGAGGTCCCCGCTGAGGCCGCCCCGCTGACCAACAATCACGTCGCCGCGGCCGCCGGCGGTGAGGCGGAGGTTCCGGCCGCGGCCCAGTCGCCGTCGCCCTCCGGGGAGGCGGTGCTGCTGTACCGGGACAAGTCGAACCTGTACCCGGGCGGCGTGCAGGCGGGGCCCGGCGGGGCCGCGCTGCGCCCTAACGGGCAGACGAAGTCATTGGTGCCGCAGCGGCTGGCGCTGGAGTACATCGTGCCCTGCATGAACAAGCACGGCATCTGCGTGGTGGACGACTTCCTCGGCAAGGAGCTGGGCGGGCTGGTGGTCCAAGAGGTGCGGGCCCTCCACCACACCGGCCGCTTCACCGACGGGCAGCTCGTCAGCCAGAAGAGCGATTCCTCCAAGGACATCCGCGGCGACAAGATCACCTGGGTGGAGGGCAAGGAGCCGGGCTGCCAGACCATCCGGCTCCTCATGAACAGCATGGACGATCTCATCCGACACTGCAACGGCAAGCTGGGCAACTACAAAATCAACGGCAGGACGAAAGTGAGTGCGGGAGAGGGGACCCCCGGGGTCTGTGACCCCATCCCCCCGACCCTGCAGATGGAATGGGGGGGGGGGAGAGAGGGAGGGAAAGGGACCTGGACGGGGGGGGTGGGCGGGACGGGGCAGGGGCGGGTGTGCGCCTGGCTGCGTGCGTGCGTGTGTGTGCGCACGTCCGTCCGTGTCTGTCTGTCCCTCCGTCCGTCGGTGTGTGTCTGTCTGTCTGTCAGTCTGTGTGTCCGTCTGTTGATGTGTCTATGTGTCCGTCCGTCGGTGTGTCTGTGTGTCCGTCTGTTGATGCGTGTGTCCGTCCGTCGATGTGTCTGTCCGTCCGTCCGTCGGTGTGTGTGTGTCTGTCTGTGTGTCCGTCCGTCGGTGTGTGTGTGTCACCCGCCTCTCCCCCACCCCAGGGCACGGCCGCACCGGGACCTTCAGCCCCGGCCGGGCTGGGTTGGCCGCAGCCTCCGGGCGGGTGTTGGTTGGTTCGTGCTCGGCGCCTTTCTCGGTTTCTCCCACCGAGAAGGTGTGAAAGGGTTGATTTGTCTCTTGGCTTTTGACAGAGCAGGGAAGAAAGGAAAAAACCACCCAAAACCCCCTCATTTCATGTATGTCCCTGCGTTAAGTTTAAAAACTGGAGCTGAAGCTTATGGCGATGGAAATTGAAATGTGGTTCTGCCGTGTTCTCTCCCCAAAAAACTGATGGCAATATATTGATTACCCCCTGCAAAGGGGGGGGTAGTGGGTGCTGGTGGTTTCTCAGGGTCGCAGCAGCTCTCGTTTGCTGTGTGCAGTGAAAACTTCATTGCACAAGACTTGCAGGCTGGGGTTTTAAGTCCTGGCACTGTAAGCCACAGGGCAACCTTTGGAAATGAGTGCTATAGTGGGCAGCAGAGTCACAGCTGTTGAGGAGAAGGGTGTCTTTTGTGGGAAAAATTATTATTTTTTTTTTACTATCAAGTCTTTTTTTTTTTTTTTTTCTGTAAAAATCTTACCCTGTAGCTTATTTTGAGCCCAGAGAACTGAGTCAGAATCTCCCATTGTATTAACCTAATTTGTGATTCCCCACCAGTCTTCGAAATAAAATTCACACCCTTGGTAAAGGACTGGTAATGAATATTCATCAGTATCTTTTTCAGTTTGGGGGGGGAAAAAAAGGGGAAGGGGGGGAGGAAGCCCCTTGACAATTTGCTACCTCTATTAAAACATAAGGAAGCCTGTGAATTGGTAGGAACCATCCCGCCAGGGAGGTTGCAGTGTTCACAGTCAGACTGTTGTTGCTGCAGCTGCACAACCTCAGCTGGTAGGAAGCAGCAAGAGAGGGAGGAGGGGAAAAACTGGAAGGCAAGAAACAGCCTTGGATTTGTTTGGGGCACGGGAAATTCCCATGATAAAGAAAAGGGAGTGGGAATTTTTATTAAGTGTGGTCTTTGCCTACCTTTGTTTGGATCACTTTTTAATGGGAACATGGACTAGATTCCTCTTGGATCCCTGTTGGACTTTCCTAACCCAACTTTGCTTTCAGGCAGTCCTGGGTCTCTTCAAGGTCCCAATGCTTCAAACTCTCACTCTAAAAATATCAGTGGCTTTTCTGGGTTTCAATTGATTGCAGTGAAGAAGAATGCCAGTGCTGCTGTGTGCAGCACTATGCTCCTGTAAATAATAAGTGCCAAAACTTTAGGAAAGAATCTTTGGAATTGTAATCCTGAATCACACATGTGATTCCTGGACTGGTGTATTTTATGTGTCTAACTTTTGCTAATTGTGAAAAATTAAAAAAAAATCAAAATCCCTGTGCTTCTGTGGAGCAGCAGCAAAGCAGTGTAGGTTGTTCAGCCCCACTGGGTTTCCACTTGCTGAAATTCCTCTGTGTTTGGTGGATCTGAAGTAGTGCAGGGATCAGATCTGTGAAGGGTCAGTGGTATAGGAGTACAGAACTTTGTCTTCTCACCTGTCCTTGCTGGTGTCCTCACAAAAGTCAGTGCTTGTAGTGCTGCAGGAAAGCTCAGTTCCCTAAAGTCTCAGCAGGGGCAGAATGAAAACTGTCAGGAGCTCTCACAGGTTGAGCCCTGAGGTGAAGACACAGAAGCAGTTGGTGAAAAGAAGTGGGTTAAGTCAGCAGAAGAGTTTGATCTGTTAAAATGTTGGCTTTTGGGAATGCTTATTGATGAATTCAACAGGGATAGGAGTTATGGGACTTTCACCTTCTCTCTTGTTTTGTATCCATGGGGAATTGCACCTTTTTTTTGCCATTAATGCCACAGTGAGTTGAAGGGCTGTGATGGTGGGGGAAGCAGTCCAGCAGAGCAAACAACTTCTGTACAGCCCTTCCTCAGCCTTCCTGACTGTTTAGAGGGCTAAAGGAAAGAGGTAAAATAAACACAGAGACACCTTGGTTATCTGAAGCAAGTTTTTCTTCATTTCTGGTCCCAGCTCTTTCTAAATTAAAGTTTTATTGTGTTGCTGCCAGAGTCCCAGTGTACTTTTTATTCTTGGCAGTTTGGATGGGTATACAGTGGAGATACTTTAAAAGCTGCAACATATTATTCTGGAGCTTTTCTTTGTGTGGTGACAGCTGCTTAGTTCCTTTGGTCACATACAGCCTGCTTTGAAATCTTGATGGGTATTACTGGATTTACATTCACAGCAAAGACTTTTTAAAAGGAGTTATCCATGCTTGATATTTATTCTTACTGGTTTAATTTCAAGTACTAGGACCAGAATGCATGGAAATGTAGCACACATCAACTGGCTGAGCCCTTACAGAACAGTTTCATTACTCTTGCATGCAGATGTTGCAACAGTGTAGTTTGCATACCTGGTGTGTTGAGAACATAGTGTCCTATTTTGCTGAAGGTGCTAAATAAACCAATTTGCAGCACTGCTGGGCAGATTTCTAATTAACCAGCAGAAGAATTCTAGCCCTTGGGCATCCCCTTTGCCCTCACCAAAACATTACCAGTGTTGGCTGCACAAGGTGATGGGTTGGCACAGCATTAAATAGTTGCATTTTGGTGGGGCACCTCCTGCAATAGGAGACCTTGTACAGTTGGGTTGTGCTCAGGGGTGTAGCTGTGCTGAGGAGATCTGGGACAGGCAAGTTGAGGAGTTTGTGTCCTCAAAAAGTCAGTCACTGAGAAATAGGATGTGCAGTGTTGTAGCTCTGAGGAGAATGGGATTTTGTTTTAACAGTTCTAGAGGTGTGTTGGGGTTTTTTTGTTGTTGGGGGTTTTTTTTGGTTTTTTTTAAACCTATCTATTTTTTTATTAGACCTCCAAATGAAAAACAAGCAAATAACCCAAACCTTTTGTAGGCAGTTATTTAAAATAGTCCTGTTGGGTTCACTGCAGTGTTGTCTTAGAAATCTGGCCTTGTTTTTGAATGTTGTGCAAGGCTTGGCATTATGTCACAGGAGTCACAGGAGCTTTTACTGAATATTTAACCTTTACCAAATCTAGTTCAAGCTCTGTAAGCAAGCATATCCTATTAGAAGGAATGAATCCTAACTAAATCTACTCCACAGTCTGCTGAAATTCCAACCCTCTTTCTATTACTGAGTCTTCCAAAACATTTTGTGAACTGAATATACCTTTAAGATTTTAAAGTTTTATTCTTTGTACTTTAGCTGGCAGCAGGGTACTTCTACAGAGATGAATGGGTTATTGAGCAAAGGTTTTAATGATGCAGTTGATCAAGGCAACTTGATTTTGCTGTTGTGGAAAAACAGCTGTAGATTAAATGGAAGAAATGATACCTAAGTTATTGCTTCAAAGTTAGGGCTTAATTTGTATCCCTGTTGGTGATGTTGGCATTGAACTTATTGTCACTTCTACAATGTGTCTGGAAGCAGGACATAAAAAGGGGAAAAAATGGGTCTTGAGATATACACCCTGCACCTGTCAGCCTTTAAAACTGCCCAGCAGGGAAAAAGCTACATTATTTTTAAATGGAATAGATTTTAAACTGATTTACATTCACTGCAACTGGTCTCTTAAGGTAAAGGAGATTAAATAAAGTAAAATACTGTGTGAAACCCAGGATTCTCCATTTGGAAGTCTCTGTTGGGGAGTTTCTCCAGATGAACTGGGCTGCTTTGAACTCATCTCCTTCAGCTGATGTGGTTCTTCTCAGACCTGACCATCTGTAGTTTACTCTTCAGCCTGAAATTTATCTATACAGCAACAGGCACAAAACCCCTACACCTTTGAGGTGTGTGAACAGTCCAGCTGAAAGATACAAGAGAATGGCTAAAAATTTCCTCATCTCTGAAGTCCTGACTTGCTGCATTCTTTGCTTTTGTTCTCTTGGTCTCTCAGACTCTGCTTCCTTCTTTTCTCTGGCAGATGTGGTGCATACTTGCATACATGAAGCCTAGTGTCTTTCTCCTGCTTCCTGTTTTTTCTAGCTTTTGGGTTTTTTATTCTTCCATCACTTCCCAAAATATTTTATTTTTTTCTCTTATCAGTACCACACTTGTACGTGCATATATTTCTGTGCCTTACCTGTCCTGTCTTAGCCAGAGGAGGTATAAACCATCAAAGTCAGGGAGTGAAATCTTCCTGAATCTCACCCAGATGAGAAGGTTTTTCCTCCTTCCTCATGCAGAGGCTGAGAAGGGATTAAGGGATGGGTTAGCTTTATGATTTTTTTTTTTTTTGCTAGATTTCCCTTTTCCCCATGGTGAACTCTGCTTACCATCTAAAATTTCTTTATAAATCTGAAATTTGCATCCTTTACTGCAGTAATACTGTGACATGCCAGTTATGGACTGGGTTCCTAATAATCACCATATATACAGACATCTCACCCAGTGCCCCCATCTCCTGACCCTTACCCCCTGCCTTACCTTGGTAGGACAATGAGTAGCTTTACAGGTATTTTCACTCCCTCAAAATATGCACAATATTCTAGGAAAACAAGCTTTTCTTCCATAATGACAAATTGAGTGGGGAAGAGCTCTCAATACCTCAAACTTCGACACAGAACTCTTCATTCTAAAGCTTCAATATGAGCCTACCTCTGCCACAGTGATGTGGCTTCCAGCTTTAACTTACAGATTGTAAAGACTGACACACACAGCTCCTGGTTTTCAGGGTATGCTGCACTTCGAGGAATCTATTCCAACTCCCTGTGCTTCCACTACAACAGAAATGAGTCAATAATCAGGTCAGAGTGCCTGTTACAGCTTTTTTAGTTTGTGCTTCATTCTCACTTCTTGCAATCTGTCAGAAGGTTCAGACTGCTGCATTTCAGTGCTCTCTGTCCCTACCAGTAGGTCAGTGGCACTTGCTGCTTTTCAGCCACCAGTGGCTTTAAAATTTGCTTTATTAGCTACACATTGTGCAAGCCTGTTTGGTTTGTTGGTTGGGAGATTTTTTTTTGCTTTTTCTTGAGATTGTTGAATTCCATAATTGCTCATCTCTTACTGTCTCCCTTCCTCCAATCTCAAAATAAACTGACCTGATTGTAAGTACTTTAACTGCTGCTTAGAATTCCCTGGGTGCTCATCAGTTTTCAGGATGATGCTGTGTGCTAATGCTTCCTGGAGTTTTCTGAAGACTTAGAAGGCTCTGGTTTCCAGCTGCCCTGACTGTGCCCATTAAGTTAGGTTCATTTAAAGTTAGTGCTGCTTTAGAAGGTATTCCTCTAAGACTGAGTGAATTTCTTGTGCCCTGCTGTTGGCTTTTCTATAAACTGGAAAGAAGAGGCTCTCTGCTCTGACCATTGATTTGTGTTGCAGCTTCCCTGTAAATATGTTGGATTCATGTTCCAAAGAGAAATGTAACTTCAGGAATAGTCATATTCTGATAGAGCTGAAGATGACCACAGCTCTGTAGCACTGAGAGGAGGCGGAAGAAACATGGGAAGGAGGATAGGTTAAGTCTGAGTTTTGCAGATGCTGGTTAAAATAGTGTGGAGGAGACCTGGGTGAGATTTCTGGATCATAGAATCATAGAATTGGCTGGGTTGGAAGGGACCTCAGAGATCATCAAGTCCAACCCTTGATCCACTCCCGCTGCAGTTCCCAGCCCATGGCACTCAGTGCCACATCCAGGCTCTTTGGAAATATCTCCAGACATGGAGAATCCACTACTTCCCTGGGCAGCCCATTCCAATGCCTGATCACCCTCTCCAGAAAGAAATTCTTTCTCATCTCCAACCTAAACCTCCCCTGGCACAACTTGAGACCTTTTGTGCCCTCTTGTCTTGTTGAAAGTCATCTGGGAAAAGAGCCCAACCCCCCCCTGGCTCCAACCTCCTTTCAGGGAGTTGTAGAGAGTGATGAGGTCTCCCCTGAGCCTCCTCTTCTCCAGCCTCAACACCCCCAGCTCCCTCAGCCTCTCCTCATAGGGTCTGTGCTAGAGACCCTTCACCAGCTTGGTTGCCCTCCTCTGGACCTGCTCGATATCCTTCCTGAACTGAGGGGCCCAGAACTGGACACAGAATGTTCTTTCTTCTTTTCTTCTGCAAAATACAGCTGTGAGCTGTACAGCTGTAAGAAGACAGATGAAATAGAGGTTGAGATTAACAACTTGGCAACCGCATAGGTGCTGAAAAGTAAAGCTGGTGGCCTAACACTGGAAAGGAAAGGAAAGCCAAGCACAGAGGTGGGTGTGGGGCTCTTCTGCAGCTCAGGTGAGTCCTGCTCTGCTCAGAGGACCCAAGAGCTGCTGCTGGGCATCTGGGCTGAGGAACATCTGTGGAATGGGGTCTTTCCCTCAATTTGCTTGTGGCATGATACAGAGATCCTTCTGGGGTTTTATTTCTCTGACACACCTTGAATTTATTTCCTGGTAGAAAATTTACTGGTCTGATTGGTTCCTAATAGATTACCATATGGGTTTGAATTTGTCCCCGAGTTGTGTGCCCAGGTCTCTTCAGTCTCTCAATGCTAGTTTGAGTTGCTTGACCTTGATATAGAATATAAGCAATGCTCCTTATTCTTTCCCTGACCAGCAGGGTTTCTGTTGGTGATGGTGTTTTCCTCTAAACGAGTGTGCAGGTCAGCAAAGGACTGTAATGTGATTCATGGATACCCAGCAGCCTCCAGTTCTTCTCTCCCTGTTGAGGTAGAGCCCTGATATGTGATGAGTACAGTCTCATTTGTTCTTCATATCAAAGTATTTTGGGTCCCAAATGGAACAGGTGATCACAGTGCTGTCTCTTGCCTTTAATGCAAATCATCTTGATTAAGAAGCACAGCATCCAGAAAAGACACTTGATTATGGCCAGTGAAAATGAAAATGTGAACCTTCCTGAGATTCTGGAAGCTTCTCCTACTAGAAAAATCAACAGAAGACAACTGAGAGGCAGCTGTATGGTGATTGTAACTTTGAAGTGTGGTAAGAACATTGCATATCTGGGGGTGGAGAGCACCTCCTGTGACTGCTAGGAACTGCTCCCTGTCCCTGTGTTTTAGGCCGTGGTTCAAGGAACATTTTAGGCTGGTGCTGCTGGAGAAGTAGTCACTCTTCTTTGCCAGCACAAGTATTTACATGGCCATCCTGTGAACTGGTTTGGGGAACTGATCCATCTGAAAAATAAATTGGCAAAAGAAGTGCTCCTGGTTCAGTGTTCGGATGTTTGTGCTGGCACAGGGGACTGGCAGATGGTGAAACTTTCTTTCAGCAGCAATGCAAATTTATGCCAGTTTCAAGTGTTTGCCAAACTACAGCCTTAGTTTAACACTTAGGCACTGATTATTCCAAAATGTGCCCATTAAAACTTGAACACAGTTGAAGAAGTCTTTGCTAGCTATGTTTTTCTTTCTCAACCTTTCTGTTCTTGTTCTTCCATGTTCAGTGTGAGATCCATTGTTGCCATCAGGAATGCTTCCCTCTGTCCTCCAAGGATGTTTCTTGTGATAGTTTTATACAGGAGCTTTGCTGGTCCAGCCACCACGTCATCCTATGCAACATGTACAGGGGAAAAAAAAAGCACCTTCTGCAAATGAAAATTGATTCTTTCCCCCCCATCTCTGCCCCTCCTCACACATGCACACACACCCCAGCTTGGAAACCAACCTACCAGCTGGATGTCTTATGCTTGTTAGATGTCTCTATCCATTATTCTGGAATTATATTAGTTCCAAAAGCATCCTTGGTTTCTCTGTTTCAAGAGTAGCATCCTCTGTGATGAACACAGTGTTCCAGCTTGCTGCTGTTAGCTGCTGGTTCAGAAGGTGCCAGCTCAGGTACATCCCCTTGTGCCAGCTCTAGCACTCATTGTATGCCTGGGGCTCTGTCTGAAAGTGGCAAGTTCACTATTATTTCACTTTTCTTGTTTACTTTTCCTGTTTATTCTCTGTTCCCTGGTGAAATTCTGGGTTGGTTGGTTTGTTGCTTGGTTTTTTTTCCCCAGTCATTTTTGCCTGTGCAGCTGCAGTTAGTTTTTGAGTTGTTGTAGCAGCCTGTAGCCCTGTGGTTTATACACATCAGTGAATTCAGTACACTGTGGGCAATTAGCTTCATTTTTATCTGCCAGTGGTGTTGCATCAATGATTTTCTGACCATATTGCTGCTTGAGTGTGCTCTGCTGTCCCTCCTGCTCACATGGGTTCATTTCAATACTGTCCCAGAATCCAGTGGGCTGCTTCTCATCAGAGCTGTACAGCTGAAAAGGAAGAGCTGTCTTCCCTTGACAGTGGCCTCTTGAACTGAAATTCCTTGGAATGATGTCCTGCCAAGTCATAGGACTGTCTGAACAGCAGTTCTCCTCAAATCTCTGAGTTAGTTCTATCAGTAACCTTGCCTGGATGTTTGAGAGAAGTTTTTCCCATTTTCCAGATGATGATTAATCTCTGAATTAGTTGCCAGCTATTTCCTACAAAGAAATCAGCAGCATATTATTCTCTTTCCTGAAATTTACCTGTGCTCATGATGTTTGTAATTGAGTTGCAGTATTTACACCACCCTGGTTAATACCTGACAGCTTTTAGCCTCGAGAGGCCAGGTTGCCATCAGGATTTTGCAAAATGCTGTCTTTCTAGTTGCTACCATGTCCTGTACTGAGTGATACTATGTTCATATGTACCTCTAAGTAAGTATCTAGTATGTACACATGGACATAGCAATACTCAGTGTAGTAGGTGGGAAGCTTCGTTACCTTGCAGGTTAAATGAAAAGAAACTTTGTTTTAGAAAAGGGAACTGGATACTCTGTCTAGAGCAGAAGCTTCTTATTAGGCACCCAGAAAATAAAAGGGTTTTCTCTAGGCTCCTTGGAGAGCCCCTTGTACATAGACAGCAGTTTGCAGCTCAGAATTCAGTTTGGGACTGTTGGGAGTGGGTTGGTTACTTAATTCTTCAGTGGGACATTCATGGAGCTCCCTGTCTCTTGTGCTGCTGTATATCGAGTCCTGTGTCCAGTTCTGGGCCCCTCAGCTCAGGAAGGAGATTGAGGTCCTGGAGCAGGTCCAAAGGAGGCAACTGGGCTGGTGAAGGGACTTGAGCACAGACCCTATGAGGAGAGGCTGAGAGAGCTGAGGGTGTTCAGCCTAAAGAAGAGGAGGCTCAGGGGAGACCTCATCACTCTCTCCAACTCCCTGAAAGGAGGTTGGAGCCAGGGGGGGGTTGGGCTCTTTTCCCAGGCAACTCTCAGCAAGACAAGAGGGCACAAAAGGTCTCAAGTTGTGCCAGGGGAGGTTTAGGTTGGAGATGAGAAAGAATTTCTTTCTGGAGAGGGTGATCAGGCATTGGAATGGGCTGCCCAGGGAAGTAGTGGATTCTCCGTGTCTGGAGATATTTCCAAAGAGCCTGGATGTGGCACTGAGTGCCATGGGCTGGGAACTGCAGTGGGAGTGGATCAAGGGTTGGACTTGATGATCTCTGAGGTCCCTTCCAACCCAGTCAGTTCTATGATTCTATGATGATTTTTTGTTACTTTACAGTAGGGAAGTGGCTGTGGGCAATCCAAGGACTGTGCAAGTGGGCTTTTTTTGGTTTGTTTTAAGTAAACTCTGAATATATCAATACAAGGTCCTTAATCATTGTTTTTTATGCTATGGAAGTAATATTTTGAAAGCAGTGTTTTCAGTGAACAGTGAAGTTATTTGCCTTTGCAGTTACTATCAAAAGGAGCAATCATTATTTATGATACTCTTTTTGTCTTCCACATTTGTGACTTACTATTTAGACCCTTCAAAAGGAGGACTGAGCTGCTCTTCGTGGCCTTTTCAAAAAGTCAGTTTGGTGCTGGTAAAATCCTCACAAACGCCTTGCAGTTTCTGAAGATTCTTGGTTAGTGATAGGTGACCAAACATACTTTCAGTGCAGGCTTGTGCCAGAATTAGCTGGTAAGTGGCAGTCATAAGCTTCAGGTCAAAAGCAAATTCACTTGCTGTTCCAGGGCAGTGTCTGTCAAAAATAGAGCAATGCAGTTATGCACGTAACAGCTGCTTACACTTGAAGACTTTCTTGTTCTTTTGGTATTTAAGTTAAAACTGCTTGAGAGTATTTTTGTTAGCATATTATGTTATAAATAGGAATCTGGTGGAAATGTGCATGCCTGCACGTCTGTGTGGATGCTGTGTGTGTGATGGTTGGGGGGTGATTTATATATTGTGTGTAGTGCTCTAAGGAAGAGATGAAGGCCACACATGTAGGGTAATTAATGGGGCCTGAAGTGAAAGGCTATTTTATACCCAAGGATTAATTTTACACAGCAGTTTAGGGTCAGATCAGCTCAGAGCACACAGATTGATCTTGAAGGCATTCTGGACAGTACAAATGACATAAAACTTGGAGGAGATGCTGCTGTGGGAGCAGAGCCTGAGACTGCTTTGCCTTCTTTCAGCAAAAGCAAAGGAGGTGTTGAAAGTGAAGGATACAGTGAAGGAGATCAGGAAGATGTTATCCCTTTCAGTCCTAACAGGGTGGAGGAATTGTTGTGTCAGTTGCAAGAAGTTTTAAAATTCAATCAGCTGGCTGAAGGCTTGAGGGGTTTATATGTATTTGCTTGTGGGGTTTCTTTGTTTTGTTGTTTGTTTTTTTGGGAGGAGGTTGATTTTGTATTATTTTTGGGTTTTGCTTATATATAAAGATATTTTAAATCTATCTACTGGACAAAGGGAGCTTGTATTATCAATTCACATCACTTTGTTCTGTTGATAGCTACAATTCTTGATGAAGTGGCAGAGGTTTCTCTGCTGGGCATGCTCTTGTTGTGGCTTGCTGTCCTTCTGGTGTGCCAGGGTCTGTTACCTTCCTCTTGCATAGTTCAGAAGGCTGCAGATAAATAGTTCCAGCAGTCCTGAAGCCACTGGTCAAAGTAACCCCCAAAGTTACAATAACATAGTAACCTTACTGTTGGGATAATGTGGAATTTAAATCACTATACATTAAAAATCTGGTCCATGCTACTGCACTGTGAAAAAGTCCTGGGATGCAACGTGTCAAAGGCTTTCAAAGCAGTTTATAGTTAGTGACATTTACCTTCTTGCTGCTGTCTGTCCCATTCAAGCATCTGTTCAAGCAGCTCTCCATGGACACCAAGCTTCCTCAACAGCTTCTGCTGAGTTGGAACAGTGTGTGGTCCATGCTCAGCTGAAGGCATCAAGCCCTTCCAGTTCCAGGGGTTTGCTGCATTGTTGTTGAGGCAGCTGGCATGCAGCCTTGCTGCTGTGAGAAAGGAAACTGTGGCTGCTTGATAAGGGCATCTTAAAACTGACTGAGTTTCAGCTGGCATATTCTGGGATAGCCACTGAGAGAGATGTTGGTGAGGTGAGCATCTCCTTGGCTTCACTGTGCTTGTGTTGTCCGCCTGTGTGACAGGGAGTAGCATTCTTCCACCATGGTAGATTTGCCTTTTTTCAGGTGAAATTTAGAGAACTGAGGATGTTTTTGCTGGAGAGGGGAAGGCAAGGCACTGGGGGGCTCTCCCAGTGTGTCCAGTTACCTGACAGGGGAGGTGAGGAAGAGGGAGCCAGGATCTTCTCAGTGGTGAGGCAGTGGGCACACTGAAATGCAAGAAATTCTATTGAAATGTAAGAAAAGCTTTTTGGTTTTTTTGGTTTTTGTGAGGTTCAAACAGAGCACAGGTTTCCAGAGAGGGGTTGGAGTCTCCATCCTTAGAGGTTCTTGAAACTTGATTGCTGGTCACCCAACCTTCTGTGGATGACTAAGCTCAGAGCAGGGAGCTGGACCAGATGTTCTCCAGAGGTGCCTGCCAACCTCAGCCCTCCCATGGAAAAAAAAAATACAGTTTGGAGTGAAGGAGATACAAAACAAGCCAATTTTTCCATTTTTTTTTCCCAGCAATGGCACAGTGTCTGAGTGAAGTGACCCAAAGTCTGTCTGTTCTGCTCATGGTCATTTGCTTGTTAAAGGAACATTGTGGCTGGATATTTTAGGAATGGAACAGCTTGAAATATTCCTGTCTTGGGTCCCCTTTGGTTATCCAGGTGGTCACTTCTGCTGCATCTGTGCTGCTGTCTCTTCACCCTTTTCTCCCATGTTGCCTGTTTTACAGTTCCTGTGTGCAAATGCCCATTACTTGGTCCTGTCCTAGGATATCTTGCTGATTTAAAGCATGTGTACACTTCACAAAACTGATTTTAAGCAAAAGTTTAAGAAATTAAATTTTAATCATGCTTCTTCTCCAAAATCTATTGAAGTCATGGATGATTTTGGGACCTCCTGTATAGTGCACAAGGATAGCTGTGCTTTGTTGGCCAGACAGAAAAGGGAAATATGCTGTTTCAAAGCCACAAACTACCAAGAAGTGCTTCGCTTAAATATTTTCCACATTTTTTTGTGAATCAAATTTGTAATAAACATCTGGATGAGATAATTTTCAGTACGTTTGAGTTTTATTTGGCTTAAGAAAAATGCCCCCCACTTAACATTCAGACCAGATTCAGAGATGTGAGGATGGAATCTCTGAACAGGTAGAGTCGGGCTCTTTTTTTTTCTTTTTTTCTTTTTTTTGTCAGGCTGTTGTATAAATCAAAAACCTGCAGCTTTCAAATCATAATCCTTAATCCCTGTTCATCTTACAGCCATTTTTCTTCCATCTGTATTCCCCATACATACTTGCTGCTTCTTCCAGTGCTCCCCTGGAGGCTCCCAGTGCTCCCAGTAGTGAGTGGGCTCCTTTCCTGTTGAACACAAGGAGGTTCCAAGTCAGCAGTTCTGGCACCCTGTCCATGGGGCATCCTCTGCAAGGAGTGTGAAAGAGCAGAGCCACTTGGCTCTCAGGGGATGCCAGTTGGACCATCCATGCCCTGGATCTGGATGGAAATGGGAGCCACCTGGAATTGTGCTCATCTGAAGTAAGGTTTTGTATGAACTGGGTGCAAGACCATCCCTGGATTGTAGGTTAAAGCCATGTGGTTTGGAGTGTCCAGTCTTGCTGTAAAAAACAATTCCAACCAGAAAAGGTTGGAAAACAAGAGTATTAACCAGCTGTTGCTAATGTTCAAATGGTGATGATCCACTCTGCTCAAAACATACACTCTTTTTGCAATCTGGCTAATTAGTTTCAATTTCTAGCAAGTTGCCTTCTCAGATTCTCTCAGTGGAAGTTCTCCCTTCTCAGATGTCTCTGTTTCAGGCAGGTATTTGCCAGCTGTGCTCACAGCATTATGTATTTGTTGTAAAGAGCCCATAAGTGGTACATATATGAAGCTTTGAGATGTATATCAAGTGAGGTTTTTAGACACCATCCCTCTTCTGACAATTCAGGAACTCTCCTGAGCCAGCAGTTGCATCTGGACGACTCATAATCCTGACAGATGGATGGACATATTTGCCATGAATTTATGTAATCTTGTTTTAAAAGCCATTTGTACTTTTGGCCTCTGCAACATCCTGTAACAGCGAGTCCTGTGGTTTGATTAGATGGAAAAGGAACTTCCTTTTGTTCAAAACCTCCTGCCTGGTGATTTCAGTGTCTCTTAGAATCTGGATTGTGAAAACTCACTTCCCAGTAGTTTTCTTTTTTAATGTTTTTAGAAGTCTGGCATTTTTTCTCATATATCTTTAAGCTGACACTCTACTCCTTATAAACAGAAGAACTGTTGTAATTTTAACACTTCTTCAGAATGTTCCATATTTCTGGTCATTCCTGCTGTCTTTCTTCGCAGATTTTTTGGTTCTTCCAATCCCTCTAAAGCAACCAGAATTACAGTAGTGATGTACAAGCACAGCATGAATTTTTACACTGTCATAGTGATGTGTTCTGTGCCACCTTTCCCTCTCTGGTGATTTGTAGCCCTTTGGTTCTCTCTGCTCCTGTGCTCAGGTGATGTTCTTAGAACTGCCTCTCTTAACTACTTTTTTTCTGAAGTGATGCTATCCAGTTTAGAGACACCACAGTGTATAAGGAAGCTTTATTTTTTTTTCCCCAGAGTGGTTTTTTACCCTTGCTCATTACTTAATTTCACCTGCCATTTTGTTGTCCAGGCACTTGGTAACATTTTACCCTTCTGGGCATCTTTTTGCAGTCAGGGTTAGGATGGATTACACAACATATGTCTGTGTTACGTATAAACGTTGCCACTTTGCAGTTTATCCCCGTTTCTCAGGTCACATAAGAAAAGTCCAGCTCCTGAGGGGAACCTTCTGCTAAATCTCATTATGCACTGAGAGGAGGTTACTTTGCTATAGTGAAATTCCTATTGCAATTTACTATTTTATTACTATTTGTTTTGCCTGCTCCAGTACTTTGGAATGTCTTGGGAGCAAGATCCACTCTTAAAACGCTTTATACTTCAGTGCAAAAAATAAGTATTTTAATGCCTCAAGTAAATTTTTATTCAAGTCTGCATTATAGCTTGGAGAAAATGGCATGTAGTGACTTCTGAAGGCCTCAATACCTGGCACGGGCTCAAGAACAACACAGGAGTTCCTAGTCTGGAGTCCTGACTTTGTCATTTTCCTCAGTGAAAATAGAAAACGGGAGTGGTCTCTGTCATGAGCCAAAGGCTACACCAAAATACATTGTAGGCTGTATAAGTATTAACAAGATAAACAGACTTTCCCCTCCCCTATTTATTCCTATAACTTTATAAAGAGCCTTACGAACATGGTAGATATTTTTCTTCTACAAGAAGTGTAGATAAAGATACTATCAGCAACCTTTAGTTTCCCTTTGTCTTCTCAAACAGTAACATAGATGTAGCAGAGGGGTTGCTTCTGATGTTTTACTTCTTATTCTGCTTTTCAGTCTTTGTAAATGCACATCCTGCTACTTCAGAGGTTCTTCACTGAAAGACAAAGCCAGTAAGGAAAGACCCCTCCTCAGCACTGAGGCTTCAGCTGCTACAGTTCCAATGGAATTAATTCGGGAGAAAAATTGCCATAGAATGTGGGAAAATTCCAAACCACTTTTTAAATTCAATTTCCCCACCCTCTAGCTTGGGTACAGCTTCCCAGAGAGAGTAAAGCTACATCTTCCTTATAGATAATAATTCTGTGTGTACCCATCCCCCAGCAAAAACTAGGTGATTATTTAAAACATATTTCAGTTCCATTTGGAACTAATGTAGGATTATTTTTTAGGAACACTTCAGTTACCTGTTGTTCCAACCCCTGCAAGTTGAAATTTTTTTGGTTTGTTTGTTTCTAGTTAGCTTTTTGCAAGGCCACTGGGTGTGACCATTTTATCTGGGAGACAGATGATGTGAGCAGCCTTCTGTGTGCAGATGGGTGGATCCAGATCCAGGTATAGATGCAGATCCAGGAATAGATGTAGATCCAGGTAGAGATCTGACTTTGCTGTGCATGGAATAGTGACTGTTTTCTTATTTTCAGTTGCAGTTCTGATATCTGAGATGTTTTGTGCTGCACCAGAGGACATGGAAAAACAATTATAGTTGAGACTTTTTGGGGTATCCCAGTTGTTAGTGCTGGCAGCTTGATTTCATAGAATCATAGAATTGGTTGGGTTGGAAGGGACCTCAGAGATCATCAAGTCCAACCCTTGAACCATCGTTGCGGTTGCTAAACTATGGCACTCAGTGCCACATCCAGTCTCTTTAAATATTTCCAGACACGGAGAATCCACTACTTCCCTGGGCAGCCCATTCCAATGCCTGATCACTCTCTCCAGAAAGAAATTCTTTCTAATCTCCAACCTAAACCTCCCCTGGCACAACTTGAGACCTTTTGTGCCCTCTTGTCTTGCTGAGAGTTGCCTGGGAAAAGAGCCCAACCTCCCCCTGGCTCCAACCTCCTTTCAGGGAGTTGGAGAGAGTGATGAGGTCTCCCCTGAGCCTCCTCTTCTCCAGCCTCAACACCCCCAGCTCCCTCAGCCCTTCCTCACAGCACTTGTGCTGGATCCCTTCACAGCCTCCTTGCTCTTCTCTGGACCTGCTCCAGCACCTCAATCTCCTTCCTGAGCTGAGGGGCCCAGAACTGGACACAGGACTCGAGGTGTGGCCTCACCAGAGCTGAGTACAGGGGCAGTAGGGGGTTAGTAGCAGGGCAGTCCAATAGAACCAATGCTGGTACCTTTTTTTTATTGCAGTGCATCTTTGGTGAGTGCCTCTGCTGTCCATGGGTTCTTCCACTCCTCCTCTTCCTCCCTTTTATTCCCTTCAGCCTTTCTTAGGCTTCATAATTGGTTTTCCTCTGTGGCTGCACATCTCAGAACACATGAAGACTTAGGATCCAGAGTGAGTTCTGGGACCTGTAGTATCTTTAGTGTATAATACAGAGCCATCTACTACATGGAATTGAAGTCAGTAAATCAGGTGCCTGTCTAGCAGTAATTTCCTGAAATGCTGCCTCCTATCCAGAAACTACTGTTTAGTGTACACAGGTACAGCTTTTAGACTATCTGTTATTTTCAGTAAAGATGGAGAAATTTCATTTAAAATATGGTCCATGGCTGAACAATTTACATACTGCATGCTTCCTTTTTTTACTAAATGCTGTGCTTTTAAGAAGGTTTAAGAGTCTTTAAGTGCTGGCTGTATGCTAGCTCAGCCAGGGTTAGGATCTCTAACTTTTTGGGGAGAGAAAGTCTCAGTTCTGTGCCTTGCTGAATGCCTTGCAAGAGGGAAAAGCTCTCAGTGACAAATAGTTCCAGAGAGGTTTTTCTCTTCTTCCCCTCAATGTCAGGTTTCAGACACTTAATAATGTTTCTTCTTCTGTCATCCCTCTCTGGGGAGTTTGGATTCTGCCTCCTTCTGAGTTTGAGACTAGAATTGAGGTGAGCATCCTACTGTAACCATGATACTTGTGGAGTTACAGGCAGTCATAACAGTAGTGATTGTCAGATATTAGCCACAGGTATTGTCAGAAAAGAGCTGATCTGTGGAGAAGCCTGCTTGCCTCTTAGGAAGTGGATTAATTCAATTAATAATTTTAATTTTCTTAGTGAAATAGTGGCAATGAATTAAGCAAGTAACTTTTTTTTCCAGGATTGGTTGCTTTCATAAGACTTCCCTTGTGCCAAGTATAAATGTAGTTGGAACAAACCAGATGGGCTCCTTTTAATCAGCTGATAGCTGGGAACACAGCACATTTTATTATTCCCAAGGCATCAGGGTGATGTGTTTTTCCATCAGGCTGTTTTTTTTGGGGCAGAATTGGTTGTAGAAGAGTGGGGCAAAGCCTGGTGGAGCAGCACCAGGGAGCTCTGCTCTCTGCAGGAGCTCCTGACCTAAAGATGATCTTGCCCTGAGCATAGATTTTCTGTAGAGTCAGTAAGCTGGCACTGAAGAATTAGAGGGTGATGGTGGGATTGGGAAGAAGGGCTTGGATGGAGACAGTTTATGTAAAAAACAGTGTGGGCAGAGTCAGCATTTCTTGGATTTTAATTGTAGGTGGTTTGGATGCCTATTACTGTTTGTTGCTTTTTGGCTTTAAACTTCTGTCAGGCTTTTGAACAGTGTTAATACAAATTAAATCAGCACTTTGTCTATTAGCATTTCAGTGCATAGTTATTTGGGGTTTTTTTTTAATTTTTAAATAATTTCAAAGAATTGTCTGGATTCTAGTAGTAGGAGTAAATGCTGTAGTGTATGGTGTCAGGTTTGGAATGTTGTGGGCATGCTGAATCTTGTCTGTGCCCTTGCCAATATTGTTGAAAACAGTTTTTTTGAAGTCACTTTTCTCTACATACTCTTTCTGGCAGTAAATCTTTCTGTGGTTAAAATCTAGAGGTGACAGCTAAGACCTTGAATCAGATGCTTTAGTAATATTCATGTAGAAGCAGTAAACTTCAGATATTTACAGTCACATGTACCTTCAGGTTTCTGGCTGTGGTGCTAAACATGCAATCCTGTTACTATGCAGTTGCACAGTGTTCAAATTGATGTAATGATACCTCTTCTGCAAGCTGTATTTCAGTTATATGGGTATTTTGTGCCTTAAAACTGCAATTTTGTTTCTGCTTTAAAGTAAGAAATGAAATAACTAAAATGAGTCCTTTATATATATCAATCTCCTAGCATTTAACAAAATTATAATGTACAGTTTCTTCTATAAGGAAGAAGTTCCAGGCTTCTCCATACATATAGTTTTGGGGAGAGAATGGCACTGAGGCTATGTGGTATTATTTAAATGGCCAATTTCTCAACCATTCACTGTCACAGATGTTACAGGGAGATTTTGTTTAAAAATAAAGCTTCTCAACCCTTTGCCACTCCCTTAATCCTTCAGGTTTCTTTCTTTTCAACTTCCCCTGGTATTAAGAAGTATCAAAGTGTCAGGCTTTGAAGTTTAGGCTGGTATGCATAGCTTTATTTTTTAAGGTAATGCAAGTTCAGTTTATCCAGTAAATCCTCACACCTGGACAAATTCATTGCTCCTATGTCCTAACCTTAAAATAGGCAGTGATGCTTTGTCAGGTGTCATCACCAGGCTGCCTGCTGGTGTCCTGTGCTTGGCACTGAAAATCTGGGGTGCACAAAGTATTGTCAGCATACATTTTAAGTGATGTAGCTGAAGGAGACTTAGCTTCTACTATTTTAGTGCACTGTTGTAATCTGGTTTAGTACTGTGTTATATTTAGTTTATAAAGATATTGTCTCCACTCTTGCTGAATGGTTGGTGATGGAACTTGGCTGGTGATGAGCCCATCATGTGAGAGCAGAACATTCTGCCCCCTCTTGGGGGAAGTGGGGGAGAAATGTTTCAAAGAAGTTATTTTTTTAAGTGTTATTATTAATTTCAGAGCATTTAAGAGTCTGTTTTTGCTTAACATCATAAAATTTGTGTCGACAGACTTAATTCCCCATCAGATTTTTGTACAGTGTCAAAACACTGAGTCACCAGCCTGCTGCTCTGGGAGGGGACAGGGAGAGCCAGATGATTCTGCAAACACATTTTGCATTATCCAACAGTTGTTGGAATCTGAAGTGTATTATCAACTTATCCAATCTAAAAGCAGACAGATTTTGGTTAACACAAAGTATGCTTTTGAAACCCTTCTCAGCTGCAAATTAGTGTGGCATCTGCTCCCAGGCTTTTGAAAAAGCTTTCTGCCCATGGTGACTGCTTTTCATTTACCTTCTTTGTCAAGCCTTGATTAGGTATAGCTGGGGGAGGTTTTTATGTGTTTGTTCTAGGTTATTGGCTTTTTATTTAAGTTCATAGTAGACTTTGATATCAAAACTATCAATCAGAGTGTGTCATGTTAAACCTTAGGGCACTGAAGCACTAACATAGTTTTTGGATGTGCTTATATTAATTTTTTTTTAAGGCAATGCAGGTGGTTTGGCCTTGAAGTCAATGTTTATATCCAGAGATGCATTAGATAAACTTCACTTTTAATATCCTTTTCAAGCTACTGCACAATTCTCTTTATACTTTTTTAAAATTTGAACCCAGTTTTATTTTCTGAATAATGTTTCATAATTTAATTAGTATTTATTATTTAATAAGCATTTAATTAGTATTTATTTAATATGTATTTTTTCCCAATAAGCACTTGGATTAACTCCATGGAGTTAACTCCATGGAATCTGGGCCTTCAGAAGATTAAAAGACTGCAAAGGTGTTTGCATTGGTTTCATTGGTTCCATTTTAAAACACCACCTTTTAGTTAAACTGGCACAATTTTGAGAGAGGGCATGTTCTTACCTAACTTGGCAGGCAGCCTGGAAAATGCCAGAGTGAAGAGATACAATCTTTATTTTTTAGCCCTGAAGCTTGTAAGCTGACTCAGCAATTTCTTTTCCTTTGGAGATTTGAGACTTGGAACTTTACAAGCTCAGGTACTGGAGAGCAGACAGAACCTCATTAATGTTTAAATGTTATCTCAGCTTAGTAGGAGTCTCCTTAGGAATTGCAGGGCTTCAGCAGGGAGTTAGGAAGTGTATTTTAGGTGTTCCTGTTATGTCTGTAATATTGGTTTCAGTCCTTCCAGCACCTCACCTTTTGATGTGCCTGATTTTCCTTGGGGCTTTTTCTGTTGCTGTGAGAATCTCCACCATCTCCTCAGGCGAATGGCTTTTGTTTTAGAGTTTAATGAGAATTTCTGTTGCCTGTGTAGGTCTTTTATTTCTTGGATCTATTCACTGAAGTGTCAGCATGTCACACATTAACAATCATTTCCTGAATATCAGACCTAACAGTAGTTCTGGATTTTCTGTGCCATTTGGGAAAACTGATGATTTGTCCATATTTTTATGCAAGTTTCTTCAGCAACTCAAAAGTCTTGCAGGCATTTCTTAGAGCATGAATTAAAGGCATGATGTTTGGAAATCAACTTTGTGTGATCTTGCTGTTGAGTGAGGGCAACTAGAATTGAGCAACAGAGGAGGAATACCAAACTTTATGTAGCTACAGTGCAGAATAGCTGAGCTTGTTTGCCCTGTGGCATCTTGGTTACATTTAAGGTGTTTTGCTTAATTTCAAGCCCCACATGGGATCTTCTGACTCTTAAGTGCTGGGCTGAACACAGCCACTGAACCAGCATAAAAGTTCCTGCCTTCTGATGTGTGTTTTTTTCATTGGGATGTGTGAAATTAATGTTCTAAGCAGGTAAACATCACTTTAAAACAAAGAAAAGAGTAACAGTGGCTTAATTTAAAGAGAAGGTGGAGAGCCTGCCACTGAACTGCAGTCTGGGCAGTCAGTGTGTGGTTGGCAAGTTAGAAATAAGCAGTCTGGTTCCATTATGTTTCTTGGTTGTGGTTTCTGCTGCCTTGTGAAACAAGGGTCTGTCCAAACCAAGCAGAAATCTCCTATGGGCCATTGCTTTGAAAGACCTGGCAAAGAGTGAGGTAGGTCAGGCCAGGCCACCATTAGTTTGTGGACTGCTTAGAAGCTCCCAGAAGATGTAAACCATGTGCATAGCTATGTGTTGATTCTATTTATAGTGGAAGAAGCTATGTCAGCTCTCAGTTTTTGCTCTCTCCCTTCCTCTCTGAGTTCCTTTTTCAGCTCTGTTCAGTTTGCCTTCCCTTGGCCAGCTCAAGCCAAGCTCCTGTCCTGCTGAAACTTCTGTTGCTACCTCCAGCAGCCCCAGGAGAGCAGTGACCCCAGCCTGGGGTGACCCTGATTCTTGTTCTTGCCTTCAGTTTTTTTTTTCCTAGAAGAGCAGCTTACTCTGTACTTGCCAGAAGATGACTCAAATAGCTGGTATTTGAGGTAGCTGGGGTTTTGTTTGTGGTCTTTCTTTTAAACTGCAGCTAAAATACAAGAGAAAATACTCCTTTGCTAAGTGGCTGCAGTGATAACTTACTATAAGGAGAAAGGACTTAAATGAACCACAGCTGCTGCAATGAATCTGCCTCTTCTTTATGTTTATGTCAGATTTACAGATTCCTGTTGTGGCTTGAGGACATGTGAAGTAGTGTGCTATTTAATTTTTAAGCCAGTAACCAGTAGTTTGCTTTCCTCTGGCAGATTCTCCAGTGACAGTGACTGAGGGGCATGGTTTTTAATGAGAGAACCTTTGCAGGTCCAAGTATTTTTCTCCAGCTTTTCCAGTGTCACTGATGAATTCTATGAACACTTGGTTCTCCAGCCTTGCTCACTAGGGATTGTCCAGGATATCAGCTTGAAAATTTACTCAGAAGTTAGTATTGAAATGTTTGGATTAGTTGTGTCCCAAAGAGGGGTTTTTACCCCTTTCAGCTTCCTCTGGTATGGGTAGGGCTGACAGGATTTTCTCTCCAGTTGGTATTTTCTTTGTGTTGCAACTTTCCTGTTTAGTTCTGAAGCTTGAGAAGATTATGAATCCAAGCCAAGTTGTACCACATGGATGTGTTTAAGTCAGCAATCCTGACTATGCTTATGCAAGGTAGAACCAATACACTCTTTTTTCCTGCATTTGATTGTTGTTTTGTACACCTTGGGAAAAACCTTAGTGTTTCCTCAAGACTTGTTTGTCAGGCTGAACACATTCTTTAACTGGGATACATCTTGGATGGACCAAACAGGGACAGGTCAGATTTTAAATCTTTTTTCTTTGGTTCTTCATTCAAGTGTTGACTTTTGGTGTGGTTTGTTGGGTTTGGTGTTTTCTTGGTTGGTTGGTTAGTTGGGTTCTTTAGTTTGCTTGTTTGAATAATCTGTGAAATGACCCATGCCAAGGATTTCCAGTGAAGACTTTGAGAGCATCTGATAAATTTTGGTAGGAAGTCATCGGTCTTATATTTAGACATCTTGTTTTGCTCACTGAGATTTGCAGTTCCTTCAGCAAACAGCAAAAGTGACATCTCCTGGGCTGGTGCAGCTTTCTTCAGTCTGAGCTAAACAATAAAATTATTTCACATTAATAAATGAGTATGACAGAACACATGTCCTTTCTCCATTTTGTTTGAGGTTTTTTTTTTTCCCCCTCCTTAAGGAATTTTATGTTGTCACATAATTAGTATTTTCCTCTCTTTCCTAAGAGTTTGCTGTTACTGCCTCCTTTTCTTAAGGAGCAATATCTTAAACTCACAGGTATCCAGCTGGGAGAGGAATGGAGAGGACAAATTAAAAAGCTTCAGTTTGTTTACCTGCAAGTTTTTCTCCTTTATATATGGGTGAGGCTGCCAAGCTTCTCTGTGAAGGGGATGGAGGCTTCCCATTGAGGCTGAATTTTCTCCTGCACTGAGGTGTTGTGTCTTCCAGGGTTGGGTGGCTTTTTACATCATGAACAAGACTTTGGGTAGTGGGTTATTCCTTTGGATGTTACCTGCATGCATTTAGTTCCACGAATGGCTGACACACTAAAGATGCTGATGCTTAACAAAAAGTCTGTGTTTCCAGTTAGTTCTTCTGTTAACAATTTAATGCTTGGGATGAGAGCCTAAAGTTAATTTTCCAGAGTTAAACATTTGCAACTAGAACATCTGTATGTGAAAGAGTGCTCAGCAGCTTAAGTGTTTGAGTCCTTAGGTTTGATAGACACAAGCTGGGTGGATTGCAGAGTCACCAGAGTGTTTTCATGCTTTCTCCATTACTCATGAATTCCAGAGGGTATCTTAGGACAGTGCTCATGTGCTAGGCATGAGGGCTTGTGAAAGAGAATACTCTTAGGTTACAGAAGGTTAATATTCAAAGTGTTTGCAAACACAGTCTTTCCAGAAATCAAGATTAATGAATGCTTAAAAATTGGGATGCCCAAGAAGCACAAAAGGGGACACCTCCTTGTCTTAGGAAAATACAAGTAATGCCTTGAGTGGAATACATTAATTACTTTTGTGGGACAACTAGTGAAACTGGTAGCTCTTTGTTTTGGAGCAACTTCACTGCTCATAGTCTGAATATTAAGGAGTCTTGGACACTCTGGTCTCACATGGCTCTCTTGACTGTCACTGACAATTTTTTTTCTTTAAAAAAAAGCCCCAAACCTAAGATTTTCTCTCTGCTTGACATGGATGTATTTGCTTGCTTATTTATATCACAAAATGTTAAATTAACCACCTAGTTTGTCCTTTCCATGTGGGTAATCTTGCAATATGTGACAGCTGGACACAAACTTTGCTTCATATTGTTTCACCGAGCAATCTATTTCCCATGTCCTGGAAACTGCTAAGTTTTGTGACTTTCCTTATCATAGTTCAGCTGGGGAGAGAGAATTGTCATGCTCCTTGGCACAAGCAATGTATATTTTGATATGCTGGCTAATTGGCAACTTTGTTTGCTTTCCAATTTGCCACTAAAGGCTGAGTCATTCTTACTGTTAGAACAAATACATATTAGATAAGTTATCACAGCAAAACTGTTTCTCCTCTCTTGCAGCTGATGATAACAAGTTTCAGGCTCCAAAGTGGAAAAAAAAAAAAAAAAAAAAAAAAAAAAAGGGCTTTTTTAAAACATTGGTAATATTTTAGTCTCAAATGATTCTATGAAATGCTTTGGTCATTGAACATGGTTGCTCTTTATGTGGAGTTGATGACAGCTTTCCCTACACTTCCCACAAAGTGCTCCTGGTTCTCTTTTTCTTCAGCAATGTGATGTTTAAGATTTCTTTCTTGATTTCTCTTCAGCAAAGAGAGCAAGTACCCAGTTTCCAACACTTTAGAAAGAAAACTACAGCAGGAGGATGCAATTTATTGATTCTATAACTGCAAAATTATCTTTCTGAGGAACAGACAGCAACCAGGGGTGCCCATGGATAAAACCCTGTGTTAACCAGAGCAACATGGGAACTGTCCTAAACAATTAACACCAGGGATGTTTTTTTTAGCTCAATGACAGATATGTAGGTAATTTAGAAGACCTTTTCATATCTAAAGGAGTTTCTAACTCCTTGTAATTCCAGTGAGCCATTGCTCCAGCAACTCCATCTATACATTTTCTTCATTCTGAATGAGGTTTAGGAGCTGCTTGATGCAGATCCCAAACAGTTCACATCAAGGTTTAAATTGCATAATACTGCTCAGCAAATCCCCTTAAATGAAACCTTTCCTGGGTTTAGTAGTGCTCTTACAGGTTTGGACCTGCTTTCAGTGCTGTTAATGTTCCATGAGAGCTTGGTAAGGTTTATGTGCTACACCAGCCTTTTTCTAAAGAGGGTTGGCTTTCTGTACAAACCAAATCCCTTCTTCCTCTTCCAGCCCAGCTTCACTTTTGTTTTGTTCCTTTTTTTATCCATAAGAAAGGAAATTACAGAACTCTTACTACATTATTTGGTATCTTCAACTCACTGTTTTGATTTTTTTTTTTTTTTTTTGTGGGTTTATCTTCCTGCAGCAAAACTGGTAAGTAATGACTTTGCCAAATATTGGGTCACATTACTTGATATTGTGTTATATGTTTACATAATGTGAGACCTGTAATGATGACTGCACTGTAATTACAGTGTAAAGAGACTGAAAAGCTGAAGTGCCTATTCTGCAAATTACATCTATAGTTAAACATTGTTGTTTTGAGTCCTTTTCATACTCATTTTCATCTGGTGTGAATGAAGTTTGGCTTAATTTTTAGGTTGCTGCTATTTGGCATGTACTCTCTTCTGATTTCTGCCTAGAAAACTACCACAAATTGCTTCTTCCCTTAATAGAGTATACACAAAAAGATTTAAAAATTATTTCAAAATACATTCTGCTTACAGGTGATATACAAATATTTTTACTGCTATAGCTGCAAGTACTTCATGCTGTTTCTCAGCCTGCTCAAAGCAGTTTCTTGCAAGCAATACAAACAGTGGAAAGCTTGAATTGTTATTTTGAGAGGTGGGGGAAAGTTTAAATTACCACTATAAAGTAAAAAATGCACTGATTCAAAATACTTCTGATGGGATAAATTGTCACAGTTAACACTTACTGGGAAAACCATTTTTTATATTTAGTGTAGGAGAGCTGAAAGAGTTTGTAACCCAGAGGTATGACTTTTATTTCTAACTTAACCAAGCTACATTTAGACTGGAGTCGTTGTGTTTAAAGGTTTTTAAATTGTTTGGTTTGGTTTGGTTTCTTTTTAAGATAGTAAACACTCATTGAGGTTAGATGTGTTTCAGATTGCTGGTAGAAGCCCACTTTTTTTGCTTTTCTTTTAATCTTATGCCTTTTTGCAGATAGGATGTTGTCACTGCAGACATCTGAGTCCTGTGAATGCCTTGAGGGCTTGGCCTGGAAAACTGTTCTGATCTCTTCCAAAAACCTGAAATTATGACAATTTCCAGCAAATGTAGAAAAGATAGAGGGACAGGCTGTACAACAAATCAGCCATGTAGACTGATAGCTAATCAAGCAGTCCATCAGCAGGCTGGCCAGTTTGTTTCACATGCACATCAGCACAGCTGAAGACTCAGAAACCACCTTCTGGTGGTCTTGAAAATCAGCTAAGTGCAGCATGGGAGGTGAAATCTGCTTCTGTACTGGGAATTGTTTGATGTCTGAAGGTTGTTGCAGAGGACTGTTCCCTGTCTTTTTTCAGTTTCCCACTTGGTGACTAAAAAGGATGGATCTCTTGAATGTGTAGGCTTGTTCAGTAAAGGTTGAGAGACCTCCTATATCCAGAGCAAAACACGAGCCCAAGAATGCACTTGGAGGGGTTGAGTAAGGTGGGCTCCTGATCTTGTCTGTGAAGCCTCCTAAAAATAATTTTTGCTGCTGCTTTTTGAGGGGGAGCTCTTAGCATTGGAAACACAGGAAAAAAAAGACAAGACAAAAAGATAACTGTCTGTGAACTTGAGCCTAGAAAACAAGTAGTTTTATCACAAGGAGAAGCGCGTGCTACTGGACTGCACACAAAGCATTTTTCTTCTTTTATTTCATTCAAGGGAGGGAAGTCTGAAGGATTAGTCACCACATGGGAGCAGCCCCACCTTCCATAACTTCATTAACAGTTCCTTTCAATGTGTTTCATGCCTTTGCTGGAGACATGTTTGTGTTCAAAGCAAGTTTTTAACTAGAAAGAAAACACATTTTAAAAAACCCCCAAACATTCCTGTTATTTCAAACTTATTTTTTCTGTTGCTTATGTATGAATTACTTTGGAATTAATATAGATAAACTGCAGACCTTATTAATTAATAGGAATTAATTATCATGTTTAATTCTTTGACTGTAGGCTATGGTGGCTTGTTATCCAGGCAATGGAACAGGATACGTGCGCCATGTTGATAATCCAAATGGAGATGGAAGATGTGTTACGTGTATATATTATCTTAATAAAGATTGGGATGCCAAGGTATGCAATCATTTATTGTTTTTCTTTACTTATACTTGCAACAGGTCTTTGCTTGGGTGCTTATTTCTGGGCCTTAGTTGTATTCTTAGGTTAACTGTGGATATCCTTTGCCCCCTTGATTCTGTTGTGAGAGCCAGATAGAAAGGAGATATTTATTTTCAAGGTTTTGAACCTCCTTAACAGTGAGATTGAAGAATTATATGATTCTGCTGGTATCCAAGTTTCATAAATACCTAATTATGCAACTTAGTGTACATTTTTTGTAAACACCCACATGTACACAAAGAGTAAATAAAGGATATTTGAAAGATAATTGCTCTTAGTTTATTTTTCGTTATATTTGTGTTGAATCTTGGGTTTACTTGTGCAATAAGATCACTAATTGAGTATGCTTACAAAAATATGCTGTTGTTTGGGATTTCAAATAGTAGTTTGAAGGTTCAAATAACCCAAGTGTTATGGTTAATGCTATAGTCAGTATAGTTCAAAGCAGCACAAATCTTTGTGTCATGTAGATACAGGATTTCTAACATGGTTCAAGTGGGTGAAGAATTTACTAACAAACACTGATTAAAAACTCTCCAGAAATGGGCTAACAAAGTTAATTTTATAAGGATTTTCCTAGTAATTCAGTGGCACTAGGTAGATTTGAAGAATGGATGTAGTTAACCTGCTGTACTGAAAGTGAGAGAGTAATGCAGGGAGCTTTGATCATTGCTTGATTGCAGTGCAGTTACTTGTGGAGGAATTTCTTCTCATAGTATATGAAAAAACAACCAATAATATAGATATAACTACTGATCCTTCTGTCCTACTTGGGCAGTAGTATGTGGAAAAGCACATAAGCAGAATTAAGTGCACCAGACAGAGATAACACAGGTTGCAGCTGAGAGATTTTCTTTCTTTTATAAGAACTGGATGAGACAGTGAAAGAGAGAAAATACTCACCTAAAACTGTGAGATGGGAAAGCTGA
Organism: Calypte anna; assembly: GCF_003957555.1. Taxonomy (NCBI): domain Eukaryota; kingdom Metazoa; phylum Chordata; class Aves; order Apodiformes; family Trochilidae; genus Calypte; species Calypte anna. Next base: position 4,492,179 of record NC_044246.1, on the reverse strand, counting down.
GTCAGCAATAGATGCACTTGAAGCTTTCTGACTTGCTCTTTGAAATGTCAGATTTGATCTTTCAATTAGAAAATAAAATACTACCCTTCTTTGCCATGCTAGCATCTTCACCCATAAGTGCACTTGTTGAACTGAATAGTTTGAAGTGCAGCTTTGGGACATTTTTTGTGTTGATTTACAGTTTCTCTCAGGGGAAAAAAGGAATACATACTTTATGTATTGAGTGTGGAAGTCAAACCAGTTGCATTTTCACAGTAACTGTGAGAAATATACTAGTTGGCTATTAATTATGAACAAAGCTATTTAACTTCCTGCCAAATCTATTTTAAATTACAAAGTAGTGTGTTACTAAGGGTATTGGTTAGGAAAGAAACAAGCTCACACTTTTTTAGGAAAACCAAGTGATCCAAATTGTCACTTCTTGTTCAGTGATTTGGGTCACACTTAAGTCATCTATAGCAATTTACCTTACTAGTACTTACACTGTTATGACTTCTACTAGGTGGTTATCTATAGGTAGATGTCACAACATCAGTACCATCATTAGGAAGATGTTAATGCAGCTTAAAAATAATTAACCCACCTACTTGGGCTGTTTTCTAGGCATGCATAGGTAGAGCCAACTGTTTTTCAAAGGAAAGAGATCTAAATTGGCCAGGAGGAATAGAGATTCAAGCTTCAGTTTGTAGTTTCCTTGTCTTGCCTCATTTTAATTACAGACATGACATAAACTTGTGCTGCTGTTAAATGGACCAATCTCATTAATAGGGAAGGGTGAAAGTTGGATGTGAAATAGAATATTTCTCTCATCTGTATTGGCATATTTTCAGCCACCTGTGTAGTATCAGCCAGTCTTGTCCATTCTTTTGAGTAGGCAAAGCTACAAATAACTAAGCTACAAATAACCAGCTCCAAACAACCCATCTATACCCACAGCTTCATACTTAAACATGAATGGAAGTTTGATATTTGCAAGCACTCAAATGATCCAGTGTAAAATATTTTGTTAAGTCCATCAGATAAGCTGTAGTTTCATCAGTTCTTTAGCATCCGATAAAGGCTTTTTTTTTATTTCACTTCCAAGTGTTTGAAATGTTTTCAGTACTTTGGAATACATTGTTTTCTAGCACTGCTTTTTAATATTTATAGGTAAGTGGAGGAATGCTTCGGATATTTCCAGAAGGTAAAGCCCAATTTGCTGATATTGAACCCAAATTTGATAGACTGCTATTCTTCTGGTCTGATCGCCGCAACCCTCATGAAGTACAGCCAGCATTTGCTACAAGGTAGGACTTCTGGGCTCTCTGTGATGCCTCTTTGATTAACAAATGAGCAAACCCTAATGAGAAATGAGTCACCTGATAAACCCTGACCTGATCAGGTTTTCCCATGTAAAGTTCCAGTTGCACTGTGCAGAGAAGAGGTGGGGTTATTTTTATTTCTCCTGATTGATTTAGGCTTCTGCTGTGCTGCTAAAAGGTCTGACATCAGTATAGATTTATTTTGGAGAAAACATCCTCCTAGGTGGGTGGGAGGGAGGAGTGGAAACACCAGAAGTTTTTGAGGTGTAGTTGGGGAGATCAGCAGTCTCAAGCAGACCCCACCTAAGCCAAGGGGTGTTGTCATCCTTATTTCTCTGTAGTGCTTTGCACTGTGATCCCTTCCCTTTGTCCTGAGAACATTACTGTGTTCCTGAAAGGCTCACTGGGTACTTCACTCTCATGCCTTTTTTTGTTGGGGCTAGGGAGTTGTTAGGAAATACTCATGTTCACTCACATGTCTTAATTCTAGGAGTGGCTTAGGAATTGGGAGAGGGCTGGTGGGGCAGAAAGGATCATTGATCCACCAAATCTGTTCTTTCTCTGAAGTATTAGAGGAGTTGCTCCCTGTCTGAGTCACAGAGGGAACTTGCTGTCTCCTTTGTCCCTCACTGGAGGGCAGTGAATGATGCTAAAGGTACCTGCATTCACTGCCCCCACACCCTGAGTGGTGTTTCCAGGTGGTGTTACTGGGTAAATCATTGGAGTCCTTCACCCAGGCTTCATGTTGCACATTTGGGTGGCAAAGGCACTGCACATTGACTGGAGCCCAGAGATAAGACCTTTGCAAGAAGCAACTTTTAACTGGCACCAGCATGTCCTCCTGCAGCCTGTCCTGAGGCTGTACCACTCTCCCTGCCCTCTCTGTGCTCCCAGCAGTGTCAGAAACTGAAATGCCATTTACTAAAGCTCCTTCAAGTCTTTTCTCAGTAGCTGGCATTTCATACTTAAGTCCTCCACAGGCAGTGGAAAACTGGAGGAGATGTGGAAGGAGGGGAAGTTAATTTTCCCTTATGGCCAACGTGCAAACAAAGAGGTTTTTTGCAGTGTGACTCCATGATGGAGCTTGACCAAGTAAAGTAAAAGATTAGGTCAGAGGCCCAGGTGATAGGCAGAGACTGTATTACAAGTTCTGGACAAGAACCTTAGCAGTAGCTCACCAGGGTAAAGAAACTTTAAATTTCCAGCATTAGTGTCACTTTTTTAATGACTGTTCAGCCAAATACCTACTAAAAGGAAAAAAAAAAAACACCTGCTTGCTTTGTGCTTTATGAAATACTTCAGTCTGACAGAAGAAAGATCATCTCACTTAGGTTGTGTTTTATGTCAAGTGCTTCACTGTTTTTTTTTTTCTTCATAGTTCAGGAGTTCTTTTTCCATCCATTTCCCTAGGTACGCAATAACAGTGTGGTATTTTGATGCAGATGAGAGAGCACGAGCTAAAGTAAAATATCTAACAGGTAAATCTCTTGTTAATATCTTCTGGGGGGGGGGGGGGGGGTGTTCTTCTGGGGAAGGTGTGTGTTTTGGTTTGGTTTTGGACTAGCTCTGTAGTCCAACCTCATTTCCTTGGCCCACATTGTGCACAAAGAAGGGAAGAAAAGCAGGCTGAGGCTGAGGGGCAGTTTTTACAGGGAAGGTGATGCAGTGGCTGAGCTGCTATGCTGTGACTTGGGAAATCCAGGTCAGGGCCTTGTCCTGCCCACACTTCCTCTGAGGCTGCTCAGGATTTTTCTGTGGGAGATGCACTTACTCCCTAGTTGATATGGAAGATAAATACAGGAGATTGTGAGGCACTGCAGCACTGAGGGGGCTGGAAATAATTCTGATTAAATACAGTGATTCAACAAGCAAATACAATGTAACTGGACTAGAATCTCTGTATCATAAAACTAAAATCTGGAATCAAAGAATGGAGTTACTTCCTCTGCTTCCAATTCCATGTATCTAGCATCTGTTTTCCTTTTCTGGCTTCTCCCTCAAGAGGAAGCTGATCTAATTTTCCTGTTCAAATTAGCATTATAAGGAGACATGGCCTAGGACTTCTGTCATGCCTCATGATTGCCATCACGATTTTATCCTTGTTACATTAGCTTAAAAATGAACCCAAATCAGGTAGACCACAAGTGCACATATACTCGGGGCCAATTTCTCCTTGGCTTCATCAAAAGCTCTGTAAAGAGAGCTGTCAAAGACACAGGGTTGTCATTTCCCATTGAGATTTCCATTCATGGCCATTAAGCTTCTGAAGTTCTGGAGTAGCTTTAGAAGCTGCAGTTGAGTTAATTCCCCCTTGGTGCAGCCACTGACTCTGCATTTGTGTCTCCCCCCAGCCCATCTCCTTCTCCAGGGTCCCCTTAAACTGCAGGCACTTAGGGAAGGAAGGATGGGTTGGAGCAGTTGTTAAAATTTTGGTATCTGTTTGCCCTGAAAATGGATTTATACCATCACATTGTTGTGATTCCAGTTCTGTTTGCAATTACAGTTGCATTCTTTGCTCTGTATCTGCAGCAAAACTTGTGCAAGATGCTTTTTACTTCCCACTGACAGAGAAGAAAATACTATTTAATAAAGTTCCATAAAATAAAAAAACAAACTATTAATTTTTGGCTTAGCATCAGTCTAACTAAAGCCATGCAAAAGTATGTGTGAATATTTCTTGAATATGGGATTGGGATACTGTGCCAGTTAGGAAGATTTTGGGGGTCACTTCAAGGTCAACTCTTAGATAGAAGAGCAGAAGAGGTGTGGATTGTGTTTGGTTTGGCTGTTTTGGCTTTTCTTTTTAACAGCAAGTCAAGTGGCAGATTGCTTTTTAAAAACCCCTCAGGTTTTTTTACAAAGGTAAATGCCCAGAAACTCCAGATTCTCTGCTCCAGAACAATGGGCAGTATCCTCAGATTCTGAATTGGCCATTCTCAGAAGTTACCTTTGTGCATAAAGGCTGGAATGGTAAATTTCCAAAGTTCCAAAATGAGAAGTATCAGTTTTTGGCAGCCAAATAAATGCCCATTTTGTGAGATGATGAGTAACCATGGCCCATTAACTTTACAGAGCACTTTTGTACAAAAAGAGGTGTCTTGCTAAACCATCTGTACTGGGTGATCTTCCAAGTACTCTAAGGAGAAATCTGGAAAGTTAAAGCAATTTTACAGACAATACTTTGAGAACTGCTGACAAATAATACCATTTTCCTTTTCCTATTTCTGCAGGTGAAAAAGGTGTGAGGGTTGAACTTAATAAACCTTCTGATTCCGTTGGGAAAGACGTTTTATAAGCCTTTTATTTAGCAACTCCCCTTGCTATTCTCCCTGATAAATCTTGATGCTATCTATTAACTTTTGAATGTGAATAACAAGGAACATCCACAAACCAACATTTTAATAAAGAAGCAAACAGTGTTTCAATGTTGCATCAAAACAGAAGATTCTTTGACTGCTGAAGCATTGTACTATGTGATTGTGACTCCAGGCCTGTGACTGCTTATGTGAAGAAGATAAGCAATCAGTAAGAAACAGCATATGCATCTGGACATAAATAAGTGCCCTACATAGAATTTTTCCATTCTTATATTTTGCCAGACCTGTCATCCACCTGAATCCAATTCATCACTCCCTTTTTTTATATGGTAAAAGTTTGACTTTTGGGTAATTTTTGTATGACCAGGTACAGTTTGTCAAAATTGAGTCTTAAAAAAAAAAAAAAAAAAAAAAACTGAAAAAAAAAAAAAAAAGAAAAAAAAATTACAGTATTCTCCAAAATATCATGAATCTATTTTTGTAAAACTGTTCATACTGTTCTCCTCTGCCATGAAAGACCTAATTAATGTAAGGGTTGCCAGTACCTGATAATCACTTTAATTTTCTTTACACCTTAAGTCTGAAAAGGAGCACTTTAATTACCAGCTAAAAACCTGATTGTTTTATATCATATCTCACACTAATCTTAACTTTTAAAGATTGCTGCTGTATTGTTTTTTTTTTTTTTTTTACTATGTCCTCTTGAACCTTATTAACAGAAGCAAATCAGTATCTCGCTATCAGTAACATTCAGTTTGTGGTTTTGTATGTTGAATCCACAGAAGGGAACTTTGTCTCTTCCTTTTTTTTTTTTTGTTTTTAATTTTATTTTATTTGTTTGTTTGTTGTTTTGGTTGGTTTGGGTTTTTTTTTTTCAAGCGACTGGCACTAAGTGAACTTGACACTATCGGTTGCTGTCATTGGCTTTGGGGACCTGGTAAATACCATCAAGTTCCAAGAATATACAAGGGCTTTCCTAGGCTATTAGAGGTACCCAGAACCTCCTTGTGTACTTGACAGAAAATTTTGAACTTTCTCCCTTTTCTAAAGATCTCTTGCCACACTCCTTTCCTTTGTATATAAGTTCATGGGATATCTAGAATTTGCTTTTTCAAAAGTTTTCTTCCCAAATGTTGGTGTCCCATGAGGTCTGGGAGTTGACACCTTGATCTATTATATAGCATCAAGGAGATGGTTAGCACACAGGAGCTGAAGTGCATCACTGTAGGTTCCTTGTGCAATACATCTTTAGGTTTTCACTGTGCTGAAGGATTTCCCCAAAAAGGCATTGCCTTTTGATCAATACTGAGGTATATATTTAGTAAGAAAACTTATTTTCTTTTATGTTGTTTTCCTTTTATCAAGGAGAGGGGACATCACAAAATAGAAGTGAAGTGCAGAAATATTCTTATTTTTAAGAAATGGATATTTTGAATTCCAATTTTTTTTTTCTTTCTTCTTTCTCTCTTCTTTTTTTTTTTCTCCTGAGCTTTAAAAGTTTCACAAAACAAAAGCAAACCTATTAAAGACAGCATTCATATTTACAGGAGTTTGAGAGTTGATCAGCTTACCCACTGCAGTTTTCTATCTGTCCCTTGTTTCCTTACGTAGCCAAAACAATGTGAGTGTACAGAAATATTTCTGTATATATTACAACTTGTGACAATTTTAGCATCTGTATAGTTTGTATTCAATTAGAGACCTTTTCTATGGAAAGCTCAGTAATTTTTTATTAAAAAGATTACTATTGTTCATGTAAAACATGAAAAAGCTAATTGTTTAGTAACAAACTGACAGAAAGGGGAAAAAATTCAGTATCACTATATCATTTAGGAGAACCAACAGAAATCCCAGTTTTGTTTTGATTTTGCTTTTCCTTTATTCAGGAACTTCTTGCCCTTTACAGTTCTTTCCTCTTTTCTTCCCAGAAAAAAACAGGCAGGATACCTTTACTGTAAGTGCCTCTGCCAACCTGGCCAAGGAGTGCAAATCTTCATTACTGTCTGGTCTGCAGTGCATTTAGGCTACCAATGAAACAAGCAAAAAAAAAAAAAAAGCCACCTCTTCTACTTCATCTTCTTTAGCACCACTTTAACAGAGGTTTGGTTGGTTTTGGTTTAGAAATGTAAGCATAAGCCTTTAAAGTCATTTCAGTCCCTCTGTAATTCAAACTTGGGCAGTTACAGGGTGTATCAAATTCTAATCACCGTGTAGGTTTGTGCTTGCTGGACAGGTTTCAAAAGTGCTTAATTTTTTTCACTCCGTGTAAGTCATGACAATAGGGTCAACAAATCATGTCAGCCATTTCTTCCAGATTCTTTCTAAAACTGTTCATTTCATGTCGGTTGAACATTCAAGTCTTTTGAGCATCACCAAGCAGGGTCCTTGTTTTAAAACTATTTTTTAAACTGTCTTATGATCTGTGTCTAGTCCTGGTTAAAGATAAAAGCTTCATAATGCTATTTTTATTCATGATGTTAGCCGGCTGTAAAAATATGAGACCTTTATCTATAGCAGGCAAAGAAATTCAGGATTCATTTACAGGTTGCCTATAAAGTTGTGTAATTTGAAAAGCAGTGTTCATTATGAAAGAGCTCTCAAGTTGCTTGTAAAGCTAATCTAATTAAAAAAAGATGATGTATAAAGTTTCTTGAAACTATGTGGTTATTTGTAATCTATGTTAACTTAAAAACCTACTTTGTGGGAACTGATTTATAAGTGCCCCCTGATAAAGGGGGCATGGAGATTTTTTGTGGGTTTGTGGGGGTTTCTTTTTGGGGTTTTTGTGGTTTGTTTTTGTTTTCTTTTTTGGTTAGTTGGTTGCTTGGGTTTGCTTTTTTTTTTCAGTCAGAGCTCTTTCTGCTCTGGAGAAGGGTCTGCTGCTTTTCAGGCTGCTTTAGCTGAGTGTGGTTACCATTTTCCTGATGCTTTTATCCCTCAAAAATAGGACCAAGTTTAGGTTGACTGGAGAGGGGGATGGTGGACATAGAGGCAACTCTTTTTTTTTTTTTACCACTTGGACAGGAGGTGCAATGCAGGATTTGCAAGGTTTAATGGGAGCTCTTCAGCTTCTCCCAGTGAATTATGAACCCTTTGAAGATGGCAGAAGAATGGTTGAGTCTACAGATGCCAACCCATAGGAGATGCCATATTCCCTAAGCTTTTTGGTGAGCTTCTGTATGGCAAACAAGGCTGTGCTTCTGCCTTTTGAAACCCCCCTGTCCTTGCCTCTCTTGTGCTGGTTCAGGAAGAGTAACCTGGATCTCCAGAGGAGGCTGCCAACCCTACTGCACCTTTCATAGCACTTGGGTACCTGTGGTGCTCAGGTCTGCCCTTGCCAATGTGTTAGACTGCAACCTAAATGCAGCTGCCCTGAGCTGGTCCCAAAGTGCTTTGAGGCTTTTTCCATGCTTCAACTTCAGACCTGTTGGCTTGAAATATCTTCTTCCCAATCTTTGTTTTACAGTGAACAAGGAAGAAGCCTTCTAGCACTTGAAACTATCCTGGGTAGACCTAATTTTATTTTTTTTTTTAAATACCACATTGCTGAGCAGAGTATGCAGGGGGATGGTTTTGCATAGTGAAGTCAAACACTGCACCTGGGAGAAGATGAAGTCTCTCTTGGGTGTTTCTCAAGAGAAAGAGAGGGACTGAGCTGACAGCCTGTGTCCTATGGCAAACATCTGTCTGTGTGACCACTTTGTGGAATGATGACATCTCTAAGTCACACTGATAAGTATAATCAGACTGGAAAGAAACATTTTTGTGCCTGCCTGAACATTTTGAAGAAGGGGGAAGATTGCTAAGTGACAATAACAACCTCAACCCCCCAGGTGTCCAGCCTGTGTACCTTGCAGCAGGTATGCCCAGAGCCCCCTGCATGTGCAAATACAGAGTGGGAATTTATGAGTGCTCAGCAATAGAGACTTAGAAGAAATTCATGGGACTGAACTGGATTGGGATATCTTTTTTTGGGGGAGGGGTGTAGATCCACAGAAACTTGGGCTTCCCATAGTCAGGTTGCATATGAGATACTTGCTGTGCTATTTTGTGGAGTAAAGCTTGCAGGTAAATAATTGCTGCACATGTGTTGAAGCCTGTTTGTGCTATTGCACTGCCACAAGAGCTGTGTTCACTCTGGGGCCTCTGCTGAATCTGGGTTGCCTGACAGTCTGATGGGGGTGGATGGAGCAGCTGACAGAAGCAGGTTCAAGGTCCTCTGTCCTAGCAGACAAAACCAGTTCCAGAGAATCCGCTCTGTTTCATCAAGCTTTTCCTCACAGCTTTGAAGTTCAGTGAATATATACAGCACATTTGTTCCTTTCCTGAAATAAGGAAAAAAATAAAGCATACCCCCATAATTCCCAAAGGGAAGAGCCAGGTTCCAAGAGTTGGCTCTAGAAGTGGAAAGATCAGATGAGATGCAGCTGAGCAGCCCTTTGGGGGCAGCCTTAGCAGGACAGGGAGAAAGCAATGAGCTGAACCTTAAGTGATGAAGCAGGATAGGAAGAGACTGATGGGTGGAAACCAAGATAAAACACAAGTCTGGATGAGAGTGAGGAGTATGGGACATGACAAACAAAAATGCACAAGTGCTGTCTGCTTTGGGGAAGGACCATGAAGTGTAGGGAGAAAGAATATGCACTGAGTTTGCCTAAGGAAAGATAATTGTTGATGCATCCCAGCCCTTTTCTCTTCATGGATGTGGACTGCAAGATATAAATCTTTTTCTCTCTGAGGATGAGAGGTTTGTAATGTTTTGCTTGACCTAGGAGTTGATTTCCTTGTCTGACTTCCAGTTCTAAGTGTGGATTCTGGGGATTATTTTTGGGTTTCGGTTTTGCTTCTTATTAAATGTGCAGCTCAGGATTACACTTCTATTGGTAACAGGTTGGATTCTTTGTATATTATGTGGTGATAAAAAGGTGCCCAGCTCATTTAGCCTGCAAGCCCAGTACCAGCATCTTCACCTGGCTCACATCTGTGTGGAGAGGGCTGTAAAATACCCAAAGGGACTGACAACTTGATGGTGTCACAAGCAGCTGACTTACTGCTTCAAAGCAGAGTCTAAACTAGAAACCCATTCTTTGTCAAATGTAGTTGGGAGTTGGATGTAAAACTCACCATGTGGATCCAGTGCTCCTTGTGGGCCTGTCTGTGTGGTTTGTCAGGGCAGAACCAGGTTGTCTCATGGATTAGTTTCAGGGGTTGGTGTGATTCAATTTTATTTTGTATTTAAATAAAAAATTAATCCAGAGGAACTCAAGTTACTTTAAGACTCCTACCACAAAGAGAAAGCCTAATACCTCAGTATTTTATGAGCTGGTATTTCATTGCCTAAATAAAGCAAGGGTCAAACAAAAAACAAAAAAACCAAGCAAAGGAAAGTAGGATTTTGGAGCTTGATTAATTGCTGTTGCAGACCTGAGAAGTTTTTCCCTACAATAAAGATGAGAGTGAATGTGAAAAACTCCCCAGCCAGCAGCAAACTAAACCCCAACAGCCCAAAACCTGAAACCTCCCCCCCCTTGGCTGCTGGGGAGTGCAGTACCTCAGGTGATCAGAACTGAAAGATACTTCAGAAGAACTCTGGTTTCAATCTTAGCACTTGGCAACTTCTTTGGGCAGCAAGGAGAAAATATTTCTCCAAGGAAAATGTGACTGCAGCCATGCCTGATGTTTGGCAAAGGGAATGGGGGCCATGAGTAATGACCAAAACTTCTTTTGAGATTAGAATCTGGGTGATGGTGTTCCCAGTAGCAAAGAGCAGGGTTTGAGCTCTCAGATGGGACATTTTATTTTCCCTTCACTTCACCATCCCCAGCCATGACATAAATATAAGAAATGTGGTGCTGGGCAGGTGTTCTGCAGTCACATTTTAAGGAACATACAGAAACTAGTAAATTAACTCTCTTTGGTCTTAATTTTTTCTTCTTTATAGAACTCTTTACTGGTATAGAGGTAGCAATTGCTGAGCATCCTGGATTACTTTTCATTTTCCCCCACCTGCACTATGAGAACATTTTATTTATAAAAACAAACAAACCAAACAAAAACTTTTAAAAAGCACAAGTAGGAAACAACCCCATGCACTTGAGCTACTACAACTTGATGTTGGACAACTTCTCCAACCACCAGGGAGGACACGTGTTTTACGGTAAAAATGAGGCTTATGCAAATCCAGGGGAAAAAAATAGACAAAAAAAAAAAAAAATCTGGCTGCCTTCCTGGCCTTGGTCCGGGGACTGCCCTCGGCTGGGGCTCCAGCGGGGATGCGGGATGGGGAATGCGGGAGCCCTCGGGATGCCGCTCCCGGGACCAGTAGCAAGCAAGAACAAGTGCCTGGGTCCCCCTAGTGTCCTCCCCGTGACAAGGCCTCTCCAGAAAAGCCGGAAAATGCTTTTTTTTACTGTCCTGGAGACGATCGAGAAGACAACTCGCTCTATTTCAGGTGGAGGATGTAGTGTTGCACAAACAAAAGTTATTTTAATGTGTAGCAATCAAAAGGCGTGGATTTTGGAGGGGTGGCTTGGTTGCTGATTATAAATCTCTTCTTTAGATGCTCAGGAGGCAGCTTTGTCTTTCTACATTAATGTCACCTACAACCAAACACCCACCAGGCAGAGAGAGAGGCTGGGAAGGTGGTTGGTTACAGTGCTTCCAGCTGGCAAATTTGCTCTGGTTTCCTCAGGTGAGAGTGCATGGAGAGCATCAGCTCTGCTCCTACCACCCTGGGATGATTCTTTGCCATTTCTGCTCCTGCAGCTTCTAGGGGTCCCTCCTGCCCCCTTGCTGGCCCTTCCAGGCTGCATTAGGTCCCCAAGTATTGTCCCAGCTCAGGCTTCTGCACTGCAGCCCTTGTATGGGTGGTGTATTGAATGCCTGGGTTGGGGTTTTGGTGGACTGAAGGTTGGGGTTTCATCTCTGACATCAAGGCTGGCAGCAGTCTGGGGCCTGCCCAGCCAGGTGCTATCTAAAGCCTTGGCTGAAAGTTGCCAAAAAATGGCTTGAGAGGAGCAGCTACCAAGTCAGGGGAGGCGCAGTGTGGCCTCTGGCTGCTGCCTGCCCTGAGCTGCTGTGGATTGACAGCGGGTCTGTGTGACAGTTGCCAACTGTGGGGGGGAAGCAGTTGTGTGACTCTTGAAGTGTTAAGGGTGCTCTTCCTCTTCTGACAGAGGTGTTAGGATTATACATGCCATGATGATGAGAGGACTGGAGCACCTGCTGTGTGAGCAGAGGCTGAGAAGTCTGCGTTGGTTCAGCCTTGAGAAGGGAAGGCTCAGGGGAGATCTTATGATGATGTTCCAGTACTTAAAGGAGGCTCCAAAGAAGATGGAGACTCCCTGTTTCCAAGGAGTCCCATGGACAAGACAAGGGGCAATGGGCACAAGTTGCTCCTGGGGAGATTCAGATTGGACACAAGAGGAAAAAATTTTCCCCATGAGGACAGTCAGACCTTGGAATGGTCTCCCAGGGGATGTGGTGGATTCCTCCACTTTGGAAAGTTTGAAGTCTCAGCTCAAGGGGGTGTTGAGACATCTCATATAGACAATAATATGAGAAGGGTTGGACCAGAGGCTCCTTGAGGTCCTTCCAAGCAGACATTCTGTAATTCTGTGACTGAACTGTGAAACTTCCCAGGGCACACTGAAGGTCACATCTAACCACAGTAACACAGCCCAGGAGCAGCCTCACACAAACCTTGGGCTGTCTTTCTACTGAAGAAAGGAAAGGAGACATGAGGGGACCAGAAACTGGTACAGGATTCACCAACAGGACTCTTCTATCTCCTGAAAGTGCTAACACTTCAACACAAATCCACAGCCACCTTTTTAAATCCCCTCAGAGCTCACACCATCTCATTGTGTAACAACTCAAAGCTGAGGGAGGATGCTTGCCCAGCAGCAGACACCTCCAGTCCCTGTCCTCCTTCCTCCTCAAGAACTCAAGGCAGAGGTTTGCTCAGAACGTGCTGTGACCCTACAGGTGGTTCAGCACCTGCAATGCTAAAGGTGCAAAAATGTTATTTTCCCATGAGAGTGATGATGCAGAAGAGTTCTGAGGGAGGGCACCATTTCTAGAGCCTGTCCAGGGGTCAAGAGAAAGGCTGCATTTAGGTGTTTTCCTCCAGTCTCAGGTCTCCTCATTCCTTCAGGGCATGCTGGTGTCCATAATGCTTTGCAAAGAGCTCCAAAGTTGTGGCATTGCTTACTGCTCGGGGTGTGTGTCTACTTTGACAAAATTGCATTTCAAGAACCAAGCATCAGCTCAAATGTTAGCAGTAAAACCTCTTGGGTGGTGTCCTCTTAACTCTGCCAAATTGCCTGGGAAATGTTGCCAGCTAGCTTGAATAGCCTTTTGGGGTTTTGCAGTGCCTGAAATACCTCCTGTTTCCTGTCATCAGATGCTTTTCCTGCCTTCTAAATCTCTTACAGGTACATTCAAAGTTAATTACATCTGAGCTTTAATTCACGTCATCTGCAGGGCTGATAATCCTCCCCCGTGGCTTGGGGAGGAAGCAGCAATTCCAATCTGCCTTTCCAGGGCAGGCTGTAAGAAGCCATGACCCAGCTACCTGCTCTTCCACCCAGCTGGGCAGGGCAGAGCTTCCTCATACCTGGTTTTGTGTCCTGGCACATGCCCAGCTCCTGCGTGGAGTCCCCCTTGTCTCTGATGCATGGGATGGGGACATGGTGTGGCTGGTGGCAGTGATGAGAGAGTTGCCTGGGGCAAACCTTGCAGGGAGAGGAAGAAATATGCAGCTGGATATAAACTGATGGTTAGAGATGGTGTGAGAGTGGACTGGGCCAGTATGAGGGTAAGCAGGTGGATCTTGACTGCCTTCAGCTGTCATTTCACTGTCCTCCAGCACTCATCCAGGATTCTGGAGGTGGGAATGGGCTCCTGGAGATGGTCTGGATCAGTCCCTCTACCCTTGAGGGGGGTTACCCAGGGCCAGCTTCTCAGGACCAGTTGGGGTTTGAGTATCTTCAAGGATGGAGTCACCACAGCCTCTCAGGGCAACCTGTTCTTATGTTCACCCACCCTCACTGTAATAATTTGGTTTCTTATGTTTAAATTAAATGCAAAATAAAAGACCAGCCCAAAGAATTCTTAGCCATATATCCTGCAGAAGACAGAAGACTTGAGATTTAATCCCTCAGAGATTTCCATACCCCACCTGGTACAAGTGGCATCCTCTCTGAAGCCCCCAGAGCCTTTTATCCTGTGTACAACTCTTCCCCTTGGATGTGTTTCCCTTTGCCATCTGCCAGAACAGCCCAGACTTTGCACCATACTGCTTGCTCTGGAGCAGTCCTTGCCAAGCTTTGTGGTTCTGTCCACACACCATGGAATTTGTCTTGCTTTTGTTGAAAAACAGCTCATTTGCAATGTGCTGTGCACTATGGACAGCATGGCCCCCATGAGTCTTGGGTGTAATGCCTGTAAAATAGCATGTGCTGGGTAAGGTATTAAAGGGATCCAAAGCCACTGGACTTGTAGATGCTGTGCTCAAAATGAAGGGGCATGAAAAATAAAAATGCTCTGGTCAAATGAGTTCTGCTGAGCAGAACTGAGCAGAGCTGAGTAGAGCTGAACAAACTGGCCAGCAGTTCCGCAGGCTAGATGTGGGTGCTGCAGGAAGGATGTGTCCCCACCCTGCACCAGCTGCAGGTGAGTGCTGCAGAGGTATCTGCAGGTGGGCACTCTCCCTGCTAGTTATTTCCACAGCTTTCTCTCAAAACACAACGCGCCCCCTCGTGGTAAATCGAAAAATGGCTTGAGAACGGGTGGCAGCATAACCACCAAACAGATCCTTCTGGGAAGAAAGTGTGTAGTTACCGGGATGCTTCTGGGAAGAGAGCAGGCTGGTTGGTGGGAAGGCAGGGGAGGAAGAGGAATAAGAGCAGGGAGGCCCTTGGGCTGGGTCCCCATCAGTGGAATCTCTTAGTGAAGTTACTACAGGAATTAAACTCCAAATATGTGGCTTGCTCAATTTTTTTCTTCTTCTTCTCCTTAAGCATTCTTTGTTATGCTGTTTATGAAATGTCAGGTCTACAACTTATTAGGACAAAAAGAGCAGATGTAATGATGGAAAGGATAGGGGGTGGATGGGACAAGAGACAGGGTGAGCTATTCAGGCCAAGCTGCTGCATCTTCTTAGAAACTTAATCTAGTCTTAAAGCAGCCTGGCCTGGCAGAAGCTACAAGGGAACAGAGGGATTAAGGCCACATTTTGTGTTTTATAAGCCCCTCTCTTCCTATAGCTCTGTCCAGCCTCTCCTGAGGTGATGGCAAATAGGGAGAGACAAATTAGGTTTTTCACTGCAACGTATGAAAGCAGTTAGGTTACAAAATGATGTTTCTTGGGTTATTCACTGAGCCCTGAACTAGAAAAGGGAGCTACTGTTTTACCTTCCAAGTCCGTTTTGCAGCAAAGCTGAAAGAAACACTAACAGAAAACCAGATGGTTGTAAATTTACTTCTCAGCTCTGCAGTAGCTGTAGGCCTCCCCACACACTCCCCACATTCCTCCTCCTTTAACTTGTCTGTGCTTCAGTCAGGGCTCCTGCTGATCCCTCTGCAGCCCCGAGTGCCAGTGGAGGTGAAACACGAGCCTGCCAGCTTTGCACTTTCCTCTCTTCCCCTGTACAGGTCGGACAGGAAGAAATAAGAATTCCTGAAGTGGCAGGAGTGCCACCTAACGGCCTGCTGAAGGATCCCCAGGCTCCACACAGCCTGATGGTTTGCTATTTTTTCCCTACAGAGGAGTACATGGAAACACAGAGGGTATTCCTACACAAACACACAGAAATACAAGTCTCTTATGGCTTGTTTACACATAAACTACATTTTAAGGGTAGTTTAATGTGGAGCCTTTACAGTCATATGGAAACAACTATTAAGACTTCCAAACAACCATAAAAATCCAGATGTGAGTCCAATGTAACTTTACTTTCAGGATCTATGGGCACGCTGTATGAATGGAAAACAGAACAGACCCAAGAGGTTCCAAGGAAGAAGAAAATCCCTATAAACCATGTACTCTACAGCACACCTTGCTGCTACACCAAGAGAAGCCCAAAGTTTGAGTTGTGCCTCCCCATTTCAGGAATAGTTCACTAGTTGTCCAGTAACAACTAAGCCCTCTCTAGCTTTTGATTTAGTAAAGGATTATTACCTGGTATCCTTAATTATTAACCCTGCTACACTATCAGGTGGCAGAGCCTGTTCCCAGTGTACAGTATTTAGTTGTGCTCTTGAAAAGTGTTCCTGGAAAGAAGGCTCAGGTAACAAACTCCTACACAGGAGCAGGGGGCACCTGCCCTCAGAAGCATCCTTCCACCTAAACAGAGTTAGTCTGCTCAGCAGCTTACACATGGAATTAGAACTTGCTGTAAAAATACACTTCCCACGTGACCCAGAGATCCTACGTGGGAACTACTGGAGATGGTGAAGTACAGAGGAAAGCACACCATCACTTATAAAACTCAGGATAAAAGCAGGCTGCTTCTATTGCAGATTTTCTTGCAAGATGCTAAATCATTTTTATCAGTCCAGAGAAAAATTCTCCTTCCCACTCCTTCCTTTAGAACTCTGAAATATTATGAAAACTTCCTAGGTAACATGTCCATAAAGTAACAAATACTTGAACTTCAACATTTCTTGCCTGGTGACTGGTTTCAAGGCAACCTCTTATGGCGAGAATGGAACAATGAAGTTACCCCCACTTTAGTAGTTGAATCCCTAGAAATGTGAAGCCATCATTCTGAGCAGCTCCAGATTACCACAAAATGAGACTGCTTTTGCCTTTGTTTTGCAAAACCCATTTGCTAACCTCTCTCCTACCTGATTTGGCTTGCAAGCCATGTATATTAACTTATTTCCCAAATTTCCACTTTAGGAAAACATGTTTGTGTAAGATCCATTATTAGTTTGTGGTGTTCTGGGCAGTACCTAAAAGTCACTCAGGAAAAAGTCTACTGATAGAGAAGAGGAAATTTCTCACCTTTGACCCAAATTTACCAGTGTAATTTAAAAACAAACTGGTAGTCATTATAATTGTGGGAAACAGCATTCACAGGAACATAAGAAAAAAATAACAACCAGCTAATAATAGCCTGCAACAGGTAGCAACTGCAAAGCCTGTCCACACAGCTTTGTCACCTTCATCTCTGTTTAGGAGCTCTTGGCATCATAATATAAATAAAAACAGGCAGAGGTGATACATTTGTTGCCACAGCAGGCCCAAAATTGCTTGGTTGTTTTGCAAACTGATCTACTTTAGGAAACATGGATATTTGAGAGAGGATTTGCTTAAGTTTTGCCCCCTCCAGCCCCCAGGCTACACCATTCACTGAGTTCTACAGGCCAATTCCCACATTTGTGTTCTGTTTGCTGCTCAGATGAACACTGCTGATGAAAAGGTGTTAGGAAAAAAAAATAATCCATTTAGAAATCTCTACAACCCTCCCTTTTCCTTTACTCTGATCACTTGCAGTGGAAAAAACAAAGTAGGACAGAGATGAGAACAGTAAGAGAAAACTTTGTGATGTGAGAGACCATTCATGGTGTGAATCTCCTCACCTTAGAAACATACAATAGCACAAATACTTCTGGGCAGCACTGTCCTTGTAAATGGCAAGTTTTCCTGGGCAGGCTGACAGATATTGCAGGTTTAAGAAGGAAGTATGAAAAATTAATATGTTTGTTTTGCATTTCTGTGGAAAATCTTACAGGTGCTAATTCTAAAATCTGACAAAAAAGTGAAACTACTAAAAATATGATGGAGAAGGCAGAGGTTGATGCAGTCGATATTCAGAAAGGGATTTTACAAGTTAATTAAGAAGGAAAAGTCTTAATACAGGAAGAATCTGTTAAACCAGACTGCTACTAGGACTACAAGTGACCCCACCATGGCCATACTGCCCTGTGAGACACAGGCTGGATGAAAATTGAGAATTCAAATACCAGTTTATTCAGAATATGCAAGAAAAACCCGATTCACATGAAATATCTGTAGTTGTCAGTATTTAAAAAAATACACCAATGTTTGAAAAGAGTAAAGGTATCATTTGACAAATTCAATTGCACATCAGTTTATTTCCCAATGTCAAAGGGGAGCAGCAAGTAATTAAAGGCAAACATGGGTGCATCTGAGATTAATAGCCATTTGAAGTTGTAGCTGTAATATACAAACCAGCATAATTCACTTTCCTCTCTTTTTTTCCTTTTTTTTTTCTTTTTTAACAAAAATATTTATACTCCTTTTTACTAGTAAGGAATCAAGCTGTTAACTGTTTAACCAGTTAAATACTTTCAGTGCAACAAGAGAACTATTAACATTTCAGCAAGTTTCTAGAGAAAACACATCTGCTCAGCATTCCTAACTTCTCACAGCAGGATGGTTTTAGTGCTCAACTCCCTGGTTGGTTGGATCCTAACCACCATCCTGGCTTCCCTCCAGAGGAAGCAAAACAAAAACTATCAAACTGTCTATTTAATGCCATTTTGGTCTGTACAGCACTGGAAGTTTAACTGAAAAATCTGAAGGCTTTTATAATATAGACAGGAAGAGTCTTTATTGCTACCAATATTCCTCACAGCTTTTCCTTACTAGTAACAGCATATGGGGGTCAGGTAATACCCGTATCCTAAAAAGTAGTGAACTTTCAACATAGTTTGTGCAAACCATCAGAAAAAGTGGACAATCTAGCCAGGATCCTGGACCAAGAGACACAGCAAAGACTGACATTTAATAGCTTCCACTTGATCACTCCAAGTATAGGCAACTTTTAAATCCTTCTTGAAAAAGAGCTCTCCAAAATGATCTTTTCCAATTGAGCCATTAAGTGCAGAGCCCTCTCATCTACCAAGTATCCCATGCTTGATTCCCTAGCACCTTCAGTGCCCCTCTGAATTTTCTCTGTTGCCATCCATCCATTAACCCTACACGGATGCTTTGCTAAGATTAGGATGCCTATGCCTCTCCCACCTATGTCAAGAAAAACCATAATTAGGATTGTCACTCTCATCTCCTGTTTTAAAATGTCACAGGTGACAAGGACCATGAGTGTAGCTGTGGCTTATGTAAAATATTTACTCTTCTAAAAACACCTGCCACTTAACTCAAAGTCTGACCTTTTCCAGGTGGTTACCTTACAGAATGGCCAAAGACACTTAAAAACACCACCACAAAGGGGTCTTGAGAACAAAAAATGAATCAGAAGGATTAAAAATGTTTAAATTTTTAAAACTACCTTGGAAACATGCAGTTCAGCAAGTATCCACCTTCTCTTCTATCACTCAGATTCTGCAGCAAGAACGTTGGCACAAACATCCAGCAGCTAAAACACAAGTGCTGGATACTTTGGAATGCAAGTAGCAACTGGCTTCCTAGTCAGCACTGATGTGCAGCTCCACAAGACCTGATGTTCAGCATGCTGAAAGTTTACAGCCCAGTTCAGACCAGGCACATAGGGAAATAACTGCAGCTAAGCAAATCCTGAGCAAATTTGGTTTCAAGCAATGCTTTCAGCCCTGATTTATCTTTTTGAGAAAACATTCTGAAGGGTCCTATGCAAGACAAGAATCGAGGTGTTCATTTATTTTAGACTCCAAAACCTCAGTCTGGCAAACAGGACAACTGACTTTTTTATCCTGCCTCACAGCAGTGCTGGAACTTGCTGAGGACACTGTAGATTCAGCTTTGGTTTTCACAGGTGTGTTTATACTTAAAGGGACATCAGTACTCCCTTTTTTAATGAAATAGTTTTCAAAGGCAGTTCTGTCTTCCAGTTTTGGCCATTGCTGTCGTGCATTAGGACACTCAGGGCTTTTTTTCTCAGATGTGACCTGAGCTGCTGTTGTCTGCTCAACACAAATCTGTTTTGGTGGCCGGGTATGGAACGGTACAACCCTCTTGCCATTTGCAGAGCTTTGCTTTGCTTTTTCTTCTGTAACACGAGCAATTTTAACAGGTGATCCACCAACATTCTTGTAAGCTTTTGTATTAGCAACAGAGGGCTTAGGAAACTCTCGCTTTGAAGCTAAGTTGATTTTCTCACTGGCATCATTGGTATAAAGTGGAAAGAAGATACCACTACGGGGTGAGTTTTCAAATTTTATCTCGTTTTTAGGGACTGGTATTGTCCTTACAGCTGGATGATGCTGTGACCCTGGTGTTTCACTGTTTCTAACACTGCTGCTGGAATTTGTATTTTTTTCTGAGAGTCCACTGTTTCCTCCTCCAAGGCGATACCCTTTCCCACTAAAAGGCATCAGATCTTGTGTATCATGCATTTGTGTCTTGCCTGAAAAATAAAGAGTAAGAGAAGTTAGTAACTTTCTCATACATAAACATGCTTCACCCCAAAAATCTGCTGCTTGAAAACAGTGCAAACTGAACCTCTTGTAAAAAATGAAGTTGAGAAGGAAATGCACAAATAAAATGGGCCCTGTTCTTTGCTACAGAGCAGTAATATGACACAAAAGGTCACGTAGAGGTTGATCTGTGTTTGTACGAGGAAGTTCAACAAAAACAGTTTGGAAAAGAAAAAAAAAATATTTTAAATACCTTTATTAGTTGACTTGGAATCTGGAACCTTTTCTGGCTGGGTTTTCTCCTTGGATTTCTTAGAGAAGTTCTCTGGCTCCTTCACTTTTGTGAATGTACCTCCACACTTCTCCTGATGCTCAGCCCACCAGAAGTCCCGTGCAGAGGGCGCTCTGTTCATGGAACGCTTCACGTACCCAAAGTAGGGCTTGCGGTTCCGGCAGGGGCCGTTGCAGCGCCACCAGTGCTGCCGATACAAATCCACCTCGTCGTGGAAACTGTGATAGATCTGGGGTTAATTAAAAGGAAAAAAGAAAAAAGTTCTTTCTTCAGAAAGTTTCTACTTTTGTATCACCAGCTCCACAGTATTTTTTAAAGCATAAGTTACCCTTTTAATTCCCTCCCTTACTGCTGTGGTTTTCACATTACCAGCTAAAAAAGCTGAACCTTGGTAAAATTTGATCAATATTGAGCTAGCATTAAAAGGAAGCTTTTTAAAAAGACAAGATGTGTAGGAAGGTGCCCTGGCTATCTTGTTTGAACTGCAATAAAATAACTTTGAAAACCTAGCTATAATTTCACCCTAAATGACTTATTGTTTAGGATGCACATTGAACAATATGTGCATTGTATTCTCTTTGTGTCTTAATTGATATTATTAGACACATTAGCTTTAAATATCATCAACCCATTAGCCTCCACTGATATAAATCCTAACTAAGCCAGACTGCTCTTCCCCAAACATTGTTCTGAACATGGAATTATTCTGTCCCTGGTATCATTAAGTTGTTTCAAGTGTAAAAGTTGAAAGAAAAATACTTACAGAGGGTTTATTGAAAATTCTACAACTAACAACTCATCACATCTTCCTCAGCCTGTTCCCACTATGATCCCCAACAAAATAACTACAGAACTGGCACACACTTGGCCACAAATCTCTACTGGTACCAACTATACAGTGTCTGAGTAAAATATAGTACTCATACCACACATGGGATGTTGGGGAAACAGTTCAGAAATATACAGGTTGTGAGCAATCCTGACTTACTTCAATTTAGGCTACATTGGGTTAATGGTTATTGAGGCCTAGTTAGAGGCTTTCTGAGAATGAGCTACTGGGAAAGAGATAACTTAATTGGCAACAGAGGAGGAAAATAATTATGTGGGAAGAAGGTTCCGTGAGAATGGTATGTGTGGTTGGAGTACAAGGCCACCTGCATGATAGGATGGTATAAACAAGGCTTCTCTATATAAAGTGAGTGCAAGTTGCTAATAAATGATTTCATACAATCATACTGATGTGCACGTGGAATCCTTAAGCCTCTGCAGACTGTTTTCCCACAATGGGATACTAAAAAAGAAAAAAAAAACAGGAAGAAATCTATAAAATGAGGTTAAGTGGATCATACTTACTGTGACATTGGCTCCAGTCAAGCGATTGATGCGCCGCATGTGTTTGCAGAACTCTGGGCCGTGAGATTCCCGATCTTTGTCGTTGTTAGTAACAAAAAGCAGGGCATGGATCATTTCATGTAGGAGTGTCTGAAATAATGCAAATCATAAACTGGTCACTGAAAAGCTGTGCATATAGTTTCAACATTAAGCTGGAAGTATTTTGCCTCTTTACATTTGTCTTTGTCCTGAGATTATTTGCATCCATTCACATGCTCGGTCTGGGTCATGAAAAAGATAAAACTTATTTTATCTTCAAATTAAATTAGCTCTATTTTCATAGCATCAAAACATGCTGGAGAGTATTACTATGGTAAGTGGCATTTCAAAAAGGAGGAATAATCCTCAAATTTAAGGCAGATCATGCCCTCTACATCCCAAAAAAGCCCCCTGCATCCCAAAAAAGATACACTTGTGACAAAACTGAAACTCTACAGTATTTCTGTTCATTAAAGAAACGTGAACGTTGAGCCAACCCAAAGCAGAAGCCTTGACAGAGGCACAAGAAGCAACACCAAGGTATGTTAGCAGACACAGCCTCAATTTCTGCTATTGGCCTTTTGGCCTAAAAGATGAAACTACAACCACATTCTGTTTGTGCTTTCAATCCATGATTGGTTTTAATATCAGAGGATTTAGGAGTGAAACACTTGCTTTTTTGTTTTTTCTTTGCATAGTCAGTAAAATAAACAAGTGAATTTAAACTCCTACTCAGAGTTACACATTTAAAAACACAGACCTGGAAGATTGCCATGATACTGCAACACAAATGTAACAATAAAGCCACCAGTGTTTCACAATCTGTAAGTCGCCCTATATCAGAATCCCACTATGAAAGGTAAAATGTCTGTACAGAGGAGAAGCACAAGCACATTTTATGTGAAGATTCATCAGCAAGTTCTGCTACCTCAACAAGATCCTTCCTTGGCCTTAATTTTAGGAGAGGCTCACTGAGACGAATGGAACACATTCCACCTTTTCCTTCATATTTACACACTCCAGCACAGCTGAAAGAGACACAGAAAGAAAACATGAGAAGTGTTTCTGTGGTACATGAAGGAAACTGAGAGTTTCACTTCAAACACTGTCCCTTCCAACATACACTAGGAAACTCAGAACATAAAAAAATCACTTTTGGTAGTTACTTAGGAAAAAAAAGCCCACAAGTTCCTAAAATATGCTGTGACTGAACTAGCAAAAGTGAAACTATAATTTATTAGATGTCTCAATCATTTAGTTCAAAGCCAGCAATCCTGAAAACAAACAAGCCAGCAAGGCAATGGACTTTTCCAAGCTAACCTTTTCAGGAGGCAGAACAGAGTTTTCCTTAGAACTCCATCAGAAGTAAAACATCTTAAATCAGAGGCTGAAGATTCACAGCAGCCAAAACCAACTTAAGTGCTGGTTGATGCAATTTCACCCCTCATCCTCTCTCAACTTTTGACTCTAACTGAACCTTCACATATCATCACTTCTGTGTGATAATCCAGCAGAAAACACTTCACTGAAATTTGTTTCCTACTAAGTTAGTCCTCTACCAGTTCAGTATTCCAGTATTTTCAAGTGTCTAAAAAACAATGCAAGCAGCAGGGAACAAGGAAGGGCAGGGCTTCAGCAGCCAGCAACTTCAGCTGATGTGCTGCAGAACTGCTGCCTGCATTTCAAAACTTGTTATTTTAATCCCAAATCTCCTACCTATTCCCCTTCCTAGTAGATTGTAAGTCTTCTTAATATACTATTATCATGTTGTATTTGCCGTGCTGTAAAGCTACCACAAAAACTGAGAGCAAATGACAAAAAGACTATGTTATTTCAGTTTTGCATATACACTGCTTAAGACCAAGTTATTTATTCCACTTTATCAACTCTTCAGTTTTGCCTGCACCACGAGTAAAGTTATTTATGGCTGCCAAGCGCAACAAACAAAGGACAAAACAGGCAAAGACAGGGACTACCCACGTTCTGGCTTACAACCTATGCTAGAAAAGCAGATTATTCAAATAACTGGAGAGAAGCTGTGGCACTAGTACCCCGTGCCTGCAAAGCCACGGTTAGGAGCAGCAGAGAGTGACAGGTAACACCTTTTCCCAAAGCCCACAGCCATATGATCCGATGCCGGGTCACAGCATCCTCTGACAGCACTGACACAGCTTCGGACACCGCTGGAGCCCTTCAGAGGCACGGGAAGCTTCTGAAGCCTGAGGGCGGTGAGTGCCACCTGGTGCTCGGCAAGGATCAGAATCCCAGAATCATTTGAGTTGGAAAGGACCTCTGAGAGCATCAAGTCCAACCCTTGATCCACTCCCCCCGTGGTTCCCAGCCCATGGCACTCAGTGCCACATTCCGTCTCTTCTTAAAAACCTCCAGGGATGGAGAATCCACCCCCTCCCTGGGCAGCCCATTCCAATACCTCATTACCCTCTCTGCAAAGAACTTCTTCCTAATATCCAACCAAAACCTCCCCTGGCAGAGCTTAAGCCCATCTCTCGTCCTACTGATATCTGACTGGGAGAAGAGCCCAACCCCCCCCTGGCTCCAACCTCCTTTCAGGGAGTTGTAGAGAGTGATGAGGTCTCCCCTGAGCCTCCTCTTCTCCACACCAGTTTCTCCCTCCGGCTTCTGGCGAGCCCGAGCTACATCCCGACTGACTCCCCGGCCCCTTCCCCAGCCAGAGCTGCCCTGCGAGCCGACCCCAGCACACACATTCCGCCTTCCCCTCCCCTCTCCCCGCCATGGCCTTACAGGGTCATACGGGGGCTCCACGACACCTCCACAGCCGCCAGGCGCCCCCAGAAGAGAGTCTCGTTGAACTGCACGAAAAGGCCGCGCACGTCAGGGCTGGGGTCCAGCAGCTCCCAGGCTTCATCCACCACCGACAGCGGCCTGTGGGGAGAGAGGTCCGGCAGGGCCTCCGAGCACGCTGCCGCCTTATCCTCCGCTTCCCACAGCTCCTGGAGCTGCAGCGCCAACACGAAGTCCTCGTCTTCCTCCTCCATCCCGCTCGGCGCCGCAGCGAGGCCGCCCCGACCCCTGAGGGGGCTCAACCTCCGTAACCGCCACAACGGCCGCGGCGCACGCGCACTGCGCAGCGCTACGCCATTCCCCGCCCCGCGTTACGCATGCGTAGGACACCCCCGCCCGCCTCCGCAGCCCGGGGCTGTGCGGAGCACGGGCGGGTTTCCGGCGTCCGTTTCCCCGCGGCGGGACGGGCAGTGGGAGGTGAGGCCATGGCGTTGGCGCTGGGAGAAGGGGGAGGGAGCCGGCTGCGTCGGCAGCTGGAGTCGGGAGGTTTCGCGGCGGGGGAGTACGTGAAGCAGTTGTCGCAGCAGTCGGATGGGGACCGGGACCTGCAGGAGCACCGGCAGCGCATCCAAGCGCTGAGCGAGGAGACGGCCCAGAGCCTGAAGCGCAACGTCTACCAGAACTACCGGCAGTTCATCGAGACGGCGCGGGAGATCAGCTACCTGGAGAGCGAGATGTACCAGCTCAGCCACATCCTCACCGAGCAGAAGGGCATCATGGAGGCCGTCACCCAGGCCCTGCTCCTCCAGGCCGACCGCGACGACCCCTCCCTGGGTGCCCGCCGGGCTGCTGCCACCGACCCCTTCCTGCCGCTCTCGGCCAAGGAGGCGGCGGCCAACGAGGAGGGGAGGCAGCGCACCCTCACCACCCTCCTGGAGAAGGTAGAGGGCTGCCGCGACCTCCTGCCCGAGAGCCCCGGCAAGTACCTGGTCTACAACGGCGACCTGGTGGAGTACGACGCTGACCACATGGCGCAGATCCAGCGGGTCCACGCTTTCCTGATGAACGATTGCCTGCTGGTGGCCACCGCCCTGCCCAATCGCCGTGGTGCCTACCGCTACGATGCCCTCTACCCCCTGGATGGGCTGGCCGTGGTCAACGTCAAGGACAACCCTCCCATGAAGGACATGTTCAAGCTGCTCATGTTCCCGGAGAGCCGCATCTTCCAGGCTGAGAATGCCAAGATCAAGAAGGAGTGGTTGGAGGTCCTGGAGGAGACCAAGCGCAACCGGGTCCTCAGTGAGAAACGACGCTTGGAGCAGGAGGCCCTGCCCCGACCTGCCCCGACACCTCCCGAATCCACCAACCCCTTCGAGGAGGATGAGGACGAGGAGGAGGAAGAACCTTCTGCTGAGGAGGAGGTGGTTGACCTCTCACTGGAGTGGATCCAGGAGCTACCTGAGGACCTGGATGTCTGCATTGCTCAGCGGGACTTTGAAGGGGCTGTGGACCTCATGGATAAACTCAACGAGTACCTGAGGGACAAACCCGTGAGCCAACCCGTGAAGGAGCTGCGGGCCAAGGTGGACGAGCGGGTCCGGCAGCTCACGGATGTGCTGGTGTTTGAGCTGTCCCCGGACCGCTCCTTGCGGGGAGGTCCCCGGGCCACCCGCCGGGCCGTCTCCCAGCTCATTCGGTTGGGTCAGTCCACCAAAGCTTGTGAGCTCTTCCTGAAGAACCGGGCAGCCGCCGTGCAGACCGCCATCCGACAGCTTCGCATCGAGGGGGCCACGCTGCTCTACATCCACAAGCTCTGCCACGTCTTCTTTACCAGCCTGCTAGAGACAGCCAGGGAGTTTGAGACAGATTTCGCTGGTAACAACGGCTGCTACTCGGCCTTCGTTGTCTGGGCCCGCTCTTCCATGAAGATGTTTGTAGATGCCTTCAGTAAGCAAGTATTTGATAGTAAAGAGAGTTTGTCAACTGCAGCGGAATGTGTCAAGGTAAGAAGGGTCAAAGAGAGTGGGATGACAGCCAAAACAAAGGCTACAAAGCTTGGAAACACGAAATCGAGCACAGATCCTATGAGGAGAGGCTGAGGGAGCTGGGGGTGTTGAGGCTGGAGAAGAGGAGGCTCAGGGGAGACCTCATCACTCTCTCCAACTCCCTGAAAGGAGGTTGGAGCCAGGGGGGGGTTGGGCTCTTTTCCCAGGCAACTCTCAGCAAGACAAGAGGGCACAAAAGGTCTCAAGTTGTGCCAGGGGAGGTTTAGGTTGGAGATGAGAAAGAATTTCTTTCTGGAGAGGGTGATCAGGCATTGGAATGGGCTGCCCAGGGAAGTAGTGGATTCTCCGTGTCTGGAGATATTTCCAAAGAGCCTGGATGTGGCACTGAGTGCCATGGGCTGGGAACTGCAGCGGGAGTGGATCAAGGGTTGGACTTGATGATCTCTGAGGTCCCTTCCAACCCAGCCAATTCTATGATGAACCTATGAAGTCCTCTTTTCTTAACTCTAGGTTGGTTGGTGACTCTTGAGTGGGTCTCCAGAGAGGTTTCCTGTGTTGAAAAGTTAATATTGATTTGGGATGGCTTTTTGTTTTTCAGTTTAACAGAGGAAACCATTAAGATGAAAATACACAGCAAGAAAAGCCCTGCTTTTATCAGCAATGCAAAATGTGTTTACACTTAATTTCCCTCTAAAGCAGTTGGAGGTCCTAAAATTTACATAAGCTACATCTGAATGATGAGTGTTTTGAAGACATTTGTTTTCCAAGCTTGTCCTGGGCTACATTTCCATAATGTTTTGCAAGCCTGACTTTCTCTGGCTATGGTTTCATAAGGTTCAGATGGTTCTTTCAGTTGCCAGTAAGGGAAAAACAACAAAAAGTGTGTCTGTTGGGGGACTTATAATTGTCCAGAGTATTTTTTACAAACTGGGTTTATCTTCTTGTTAGTAATTTCTCATTAATCAGGAATATCTTAGCAGGTGAAATAAGTGAAGCATGTCAACACTTCCCTGTTTTTTTTTTTAGAATTATAGCTTTGGTGAATGTGGAAGATGTAAAGGTGTCCTGCATGCTAGTAACACCCTTTGCTTTTTGTTCCTACCCAAGGTAGCTAAAGAGCACTGCAAGCAGCTTAGTGAGATTGGACTGGATCTCACCTTCATCATTCATGCCCTCCTGGTGAAGGATATCAAAGGTGCTTTGCAGAGCTACAAAGATATCATCATTGAGGCCACCAAGCACCGAAACTCCGAGGAGATGTGGAGAAGGATGAACCTGATGACTCCAGAGGCTCTGGGGAAGCTGCGGGAGGAGATGCGGAGCTGCGGCGTGGGCAGTTTTGACCAATACACAGGTGATGACTGCTGGGTCAACCTTAGCTACACTGTAGTAGCTTTCACTAAGCAGACTATGGCCTTTTTGGAGGAAGCTTTAAAGCTTTATTTTCCAGAGCTGCATATGGTTCTTCTGGAGAGTTTAGTGGAAATCATCCTGGTGGCTGTCCAGCATGTAGATTACAGTTTACGATGTGAACAGGACCCTGAGAAAAAAGCATTCATCAGGCAGAATGCATCCTTCCTCTATGAAACTGTCCTTCCTGTTGTGGAAAAAAGATTTGAGGAAGGAGTTGGAAAACCAGCCAAGCAGCTACAGGATCTGAGGAATGCTTCAAGGCTGATGCGTGTAAACCCAGAGAGTACCACCTCTGTGGTGTGAAGTGACCTAACTGCTCTTAAGAACAGTGTGAAAGCACTTAGAGAAAATTATGTACATTGAATATATGAACTAAATGGTTGGAGGGTTTGTTCCTGGTTTTTTTGTTTTGTTTTTTTGTTTCGTTTTGGTTTTCTTGGGTTTTTTTTTGAGTGCTTGAAAAATGCAGAAGTCTAACTGCTGCATTCCAGATGCTGAAGACTTACAATCAAATCCTGCAAGGATACAGTGCTTTTCTTGGTGGATGGAGGGTATGTTTGAGGTCACATGTCCTTGGACAATGTGTCCTCTATGAATGGCTTGTGTAGTGTCTGTGGCTTGGGAAATAATATCATATACAGTTTTTGGCCAGATGTTTGTGTGAGAGTTTTAAGTATACATACACCATACAGCAGGAAAAAAGCAATCCTCATCATGTCACTGTAGGAATTCTCTTTTAGGGCAGCAGTTCTGGCAGGAAGGGAAGTGCTGACACCCTCCCAGGGTGTGGTATTTGGTGAGTCACATCCACACCATTCAGACCTGAGTCAGCACTGCAGCTGAACAACCTGGATTTGCACAGTCTGGTTTGTGTGGTAGGACTGCAGTCTACTCTGTTTCTCCAGCACTGAAATTCTCTTCATTTCAAAGACAGACCTAAATTAAAAATGGGGTTTGTATAGGTTTTTGTGTTTGTGGGAAGAGGCTGCTTCTGTTTGGTAAAGTGGCCTCTTGGCTTCAATTACAGCTCTCTGAAAACAAACCTTCAGTCAGAAAAATTGTTCCTTTCAGGGAAGAAGTGAGAGTAACTTTCTTCCCTTCCCCTTCATGTTTTTTCATGGGCTTCATTGGGGTCAAGTCCATTTGGTGCAGTAGTTGCTCTTGCTTGAGGTACTGTCAGAAATGCATTATAGGCTGTTACCCACTGGTAGAGACCATAGTGGAGAGGCCCACGTGCTCTTGAGATGTGCAGGGCAGGGAGAGGGTCTGAAGGTGCTGTTTTGTTTGGAAGAAACAGGGTGGTAGTTTTGCTGTACAGAGGCATCACAAGGTGAAGGAACTGGGTGTGAGGCTTCTTGTCAGTGCTGCAGTCTTCAAAATACACTGTCTCTCCTGCAAATATTAATATCATTTTGTGTACTACAGCAATAACCAAGAACTACCTTTTTTTTGCTGAAAACACAGGGACTGTATTTGGTTGGGAGGGCTGATGTAGGTGGGGGAAGTTTATGGAAATGGTTGTTGGGGTTGAATGGTGATAGCTGTCTCCTTTAGTCTCTGTCCCTGAAAATAAAATAAGCCACATCCTGTGTACAGGCTTTGGAAAGCTGTCAGCATCATCTTCTGAGCTGTGCAAATTTCTTCCCCTTCTGTGCAGGCTTTCTTAATTGTGAAAAAAAAATGTCACAGCTAAGTAACCTTGTATTAGACTCAATAAGTGTTCTTAACTGGAATAATTGAGTAGCCTGTTCCTCTTGCACTTTGAAATTAAAGATTTTGCAGTTTGTATCATGAATGCCTTGTGACTGCCAAACAAAAGATATTGCTAGTAAAATGTTCTGCATAACTACTGATGCTGGAGCTTCTTCATTTCTCCCCATTTTCTCAGTGCTGGTTCAATGCAGTCTTCATTTTAGTAACTGATATTTTTTTATTTTCTTGCTCTTAGGATGCTTTTTGAACCAGCATCCTACTGTCCCTGCTCAGTGGCTCTCCAGCAATTGGGGTTTTTGCTGGCAAATCACAGGAAAAAAAATGACCAAATTGTTTTAAAGGGTAACTTGGTGCTCTTAGCTAAAACTGAATAAAACCCACTAAAATAGCTGTGTAGTTTAAAGGTACAGGGACAGTGTTAGAACTTGGGTAAATGTGTTACCTCCCAGAGAGCTGCACAGGATTGTTTCACTAGTGAATTCTCTTTGATACCAGAAGGTAGTGAAGTATATCAAAATAATAGATGCTCTGCCATTTTTAAAAGTGGGTAAAGGTAGAAACCTTATTCCTTCTGGAGGGTAAAAGTTTTCCTCAGAGCTGAGCAGTGTCCTTGGCTCTGCACACCAGTCTCTAGCAGTAACTAGAAACATCAAGGTAGAAGGTACTGAATTTGAGAAATATTTTGAATTGGATTATAAGTGAGAGCTCTCCATGCTGACAGGTATTTTGGAGGAGAGGGAGAGCTTTATTTCTCTGAGGACTATTACATTTTATTTTTCTCTTTACAGCAGAAGGAAGAATCTCATAAGCACAGAGTAAGTACAGATGAGCCTTATGTAATTTTTTTTTTTTCTGTGCCAGAGAAGGGCAAGCTGTGGAACTGCAGCTCAGGACCCCCATTATCTTGATGCTTGAGGGTTTTTTGTAGTTCCCTGTTCCCAGTCCTGGCATAAAGCTGCATAGGTGTTTCTGTTGCAAGGATGGTGTAGCACCTTTTCATCCTCATCAGGATGAAATGTAGAATATAATTCTGCCAGGAGCTCTGTTACACCCTGGTCACAGTTCCTTTCATCCATTTACAGCAAGCAGGGCCTTTTGATTTTGTCTCTGTTGTCATCCCTAACCATCAGGCTTACATGGATGGTGGTTTTAATGGATCAGGGAATCTGCCCCTTCCTTTGGGTGATCAAACATCATGTTTCTGTGCCTGTCACAAGTCAAACACAGGTGTGGATTTGTATAAACTGCTGTTTGGTAACTTGTGGTTCCATTCAAGTCATAATGAAAGAAACACAATCAGGAAAATGGTGTGCACTGAAATGAAACATGCTCTATGGGTTCACTGAGTCAACAAAAAATCAACATATACTGAAAGTCATTATTATTAATAAACTTAAGATTTGCAGATGCTGGTTTGGAATGGCACTTTTCCTGAGCACTTGTAGGAATAATGCTGTTCAGGTTAGGATTAGCAGGAACTACTGAATAATATGATAGCAGCTTTGTTGGTTTGAGGAAGAACTAGTTGTATTTCTTTTGGGTTTAAAAGAAATTGCATATAAAATATGGTTTCCTTTGGCTGCTATGACAAAATTGTGCTGTGTAAAATGAAGATTTCTTTTTTTTTTCCAGATGAATTTATGTATTTAATGCAATAACTTTTCTCAGTAGTGAGGATCATGTATTAAAACTTCTGGACATATGACACCAATGGTGTATTTCTGGTTTTATTGCATCACCATCAGAAAGAGGATGTTGGTTCACTCAATTTGAATGCTTTAGATGCAGTACAACCCATCTCCTCACTAGATGGAGTTTTTTCTCCGTGGAAACCTCAATATGCTGTAGGCAGGCAGAGGCTTTAGTGCTGTGCTGCCTTGCAGCTTGGGGTGGTTTTGTAGCACAAGGAGAAATGAAGGTGCTGCACCCAATGATTCAGATGTTAGGGTCAACTCTTTCTTTCCTTGGGAGTGCTTTTCAGCTGCTTTGTCTATATGCTGTGTTTCTAAACCATTGGCAGGCATCCTGCAGAGGATCTGGGCTTTCTAGAGGTCTGTCCCAACACAGGACTTCTCTTCTGCTAAGACCCAACACCCTGCAGAGATGTGAAAAATTGCTTTTCCCAGCTTCAGCTCTCTTGTGCAAGCTGTCTGGGTTAGTGGCTGCTCAAAGTCAAGCTTGTGTGACCTCTTGTCATTTTATTTCCATCTTGGACTGAAATTCCAGTGAGAGCTCATGCTCATAACACAGCTTTCTGCTCCAGCACAGTAATAGAGAAAGAAGTCCCCACCACCAATCTTCACACTCTTTACATTCCCTTAGCTGCACAGTTCTTATGATTTAATTTGCTTGCCTTTTACTTAAAAATATTTGTAGTTCTGCAAGCTCTCAGTGTGTTTTCTCTGAAGAAAATCAAACCCAGAGTGGAGTTCTGTGAGCACAGTCTGTAGATATCTTTTTCCTCAGAGGTTAAAAGTTTTGTGGTATGCATCCAGTCCCTACAGAAAAATCTCTGGGGAGACCTTAGAGCTCCCTGCCAGTACCTGAAGGATCTACAAAAAAGCTGGGGAGGTTCTTTTTACAAGAGTGTGCAATGATAGGACAAGGGGTAAGAGTTTCAGAGTGGGCAGATTTACATTAGACATTAGGAATAAATTCTTTACCATGAGACCCTGGCACAGGTTGTCCAGGGAGGTTGTGGCTGCCCCATCCCTGGCAGTGTCTCAGCCCAGGTTGGATGGGGCTTGGAGCACCCTGGGCTGTGGGAGGTGTCCCTGACCATGCAGGGGGGCTGGAACTAGAAGGTCCTTTCCAACCCAATTCCACATGACTGATTAAGACAACTTTTTAATCTCACCCTCCTGGTCTTTATCCTCTGTCCTTGCAGTAGGTGTGTTCCTTTCAATGGCCTGAGCATCCCACTGCTCCCCGAGACAGAAGATAACAGGGAAGGATGGGGAGAACCTGCTCCCCAGGTTCCTTGGTGTCCTGGTTTGGGCCAGGATAAAGGTGATGTTCTGTCTTGTACTTTTGCTTTTAGCTGAGTCTCTTGTAAGTAGCTGCACTTGCTGAAATTAACAGCAAGTTTCTCAGACAGTGTGTGCTTCTAGGACTGATAACACTTGATGTTTATAGTTACTGCTGGAGCCTGGTGTGCAGAGCCAAGGACACTGCTCAGCTCTGAGGAAAACTTTTACCCTCCAGAAGGAAGAAAGAGGTCCCACCTGCAGCCTCCTTTGGGGAGGAACAGACAAGATAGACGCCAGAATTGACCAAGCAGAGGATTCCATCCCATACACCTCATACTCAGGATAAATTTGAGGGAACCCGAGGGCCAAGCCAGTTTTCCTACTTCCAGCTTCCAGCTCCTGCCCTTCCTGCTTCCCTTCCTTCACCCAGCATCCTGGGAGGATTCCATCCCTTCCTCTGCCTGTGCTCCTGATCCATCCCAGCCCATATCTGTGTGTTCCTGCCTCCAGCTCCAACTGCTGCTGACCCCAGGATTCCAGCCTGGACTTTCCCAGGGCTGCCCTGCAGCCTCGGTGGTGACGTGAGAGTTATTGGGGGAGAGGGGGAGGAATGTGGGATCCATTTTCCTGTATATTTGTATAGATTTAGTAATTTTTCCTATTTATCATTCCTGTTTCATTACAGTTGTGTAGTTTAGTTTCCAACCCATCAGTCTCTCTCCCTTATTCTCTCTCCTTTCTTTATCAAGGAGGAGAGAGAGATTAATAGAGAGCATCTCTCACTGAGTTTAATTGCCAGGCCAGTGTTAAACCCTGACACTTGGAGAGCTGTGGTGGCACCTGGCCACCAGTGGAGGTCCCCACAAGAGCTCTGCATCCAGCAGGACCACTTCGTGTGCAGGGGAGCAAGCAGCGATCATTTCAGGCAGTTTGTTCTCATATACACTGCTAAAAACAGGTATGAAAGCTGAGATATTATGTTGTGGCAAGAGCTGGACTCTGAGGCATCACCAAAGATCAGCCAAAACATCATCTGGCCCTGCAGCTGCTGGGATTCTTGTTCAGATGTGCTAAAATGTTGGGGTGTGATCACGGAATGTATGGCATCAGGGAGGGGGGGGAGGAGAGAAGAGCAGGTAGCAATAAATTCCCTGCTGCTTGCCAAGTCCTTGGAGATGCCCAAATTAATGGGGATTTCAAGTTATTTTAATAACAAGTTATTTAAATAATAATTAAAATAATAGCAATAACAATATCAATAATATTTTATAATTATTGTAAATTTTTATTATAATATATAATATATAATATATAGTATATAGTATATAGTATATAGTATATAGTATATAGTATATAGTATATAGTATATAATATAATATATATATTGTAATATGTAATACTGTAATATGTATATATACATATTATATATGATATATTACATATTTATATAGTATAAAATATTTTATATATTAATATATGTTATATTATATATAATATAATATATAATGTATGGTATAATATATATTATTATAATGCATTATTATAATTATCATTTTATAATTTTTATATTATTATTGTTGTTATTATTATTATTATTATTATTATTATTACTATTAAATGAAACCATGCATTTCTCCAGCTATTTGTACCAACCCACAGATCTTTCTCAGGCCTCTCAGAAAGTTTATCCAGGCAAAA
Source organism: Calypte anna (assembly GCF_003957555.1). Taxonomy (NCBI): domain Eukaryota; kingdom Metazoa; phylum Chordata; class Aves; order Apodiformes; family Trochilidae; genus Calypte; species Calypte anna. The sequence continues at coordinate 4,458,012 of NC_044246.1, read as the reverse complement.
CCAAAATTCTCAGGAAGCTGAGAGAGTTAGCCAAATCCTGGCCAATATGAGGCACATGAATCTAAAAACCTGCAAACCCAGGCAAAATTGAGATCTGAATTTCAGACACCCCCAAGTCTGACTGTGGGCTGAGGAAACATTTGCCTACACTCCAGATTTCAAGTTTTCTGGGCTTTGAGTCATTCTTCTTATTTTTAAAATCATAATTCAAAGATCACTGTGCCAGTCAGATTTGTTAAGACTAATGTGATGTGATTTGATTTGATTTATTTTTATGTTTATTTTTTTATTATTGTGTTTTATTTTGTTTTATTTTGTTTATTATTAGTATTATTTTATTTTTTATTATTTCATTTTTTAATATTTTCTTTTTTTTTTTAATTCCAGCTTTCCAGCACTGCTGCAGCCTGAGCTTTCCTGCTCTTTTGTTCATTTTCAACTCTCCAGACCCTACTATTCACAATAGGAAGGGGCCCAGCTCCCTGCCCCAGCTCACACAGGATGGAGTTGTCAGAAGAGTGCTTGAAGCTCTGCAGAGAACCTTCCTTCAGCAAGATTCAGTGAATTTTCCTCCCCAAATGTGGCTCTCTGATAAGCAGCTCCTGTTCTGCTTATAACCCCTTAACAATTGGCAGGGTTGTTTCTTTTCCCACTCCACAATACAATAATAATAATAACAACTCCAAGCAGAGGTGGCAGGTTGGTTCTGTGAAGGAAGGAGACCAAACTGGATGTTAAATTACACCCTGTGCAACTATTTTAACTATTTTATTCAGGTCCCAGACCTCCCTGTGTGCTCTTCTTCATGCCAGCATCCCTGGGGAGGAGGGGGATTGGCAGGGCTGCAAGGAGAGAGCTGCAATCTTTGTCCCTCTGACTTCCAGCCAGCAAGGTGTCAGGAAATTTCTGCTGGAATTTTGGTGAAGAAGCAAAAGGTGAGTGGTACCAGAGCAGCAGCAGCAGGGCAGGCAAACCAAGTGTGTGTTTGTCATGGTTTAACACTGGCCTGGCAATTAAACTGAGTACCAGACGCTCCCTATTAATCTCTCTCTCCTCCTTGAGAAAGAAAGGAGAGAGAATAAGGAAGAGAGACTGATGGGTTGGAAACTAAACTACACAACTGTAATGAAACAGGAATGATAAATAGGAAAAATTACTAAATCTATACAAATATACAGGAAAATGGAAACCACATTCCTCCCCCCCCTTTCCCCCAGTAACTCTCACGTCAGCACCGAGGCTGCAGGGCAGCCCTGGGAAAGTCCAGGCTGGAATCCTGGGGTCAGCAGCAGTTGGAGCTGGAGGCAGGAACACACAGATATGGGCTGGGATGGATCAGGAGCACAGGCAGAGGAAGGGATGGAATCCTCCCAGGATGCTGGGTGAAGGAAGGGAAGCAGGAAGGGCAGGAGCTGGAAGCTGGAAGTAGGAAAACTGGCTTGGCCCTCTTGATCCCTCAAATTTATCCTGAGTATGAGGTGTATGGGATGGAATCCTCTGCTTGGTCAATTCTGGCGTCTATCTTGTCTGTTCCTCCCCAAAGCAGGGCTGCAGGTGGGACCTCTTTATTCCTTCTGGAGGGTAAAATGTTCCTCAGAGCTGAGCAGTGTCCTTGGCTCTGCACACCAGGCTCTGGCAGTAACTAGAAACATGGAGTGTTATCAGTCCTAGAAGCACACACTGTCTGAGAAACTTGCTGTTCATTTCAGCAAGTGCAACTACTTACAAGAGACAGCTAAAAACAGAAGTACAAGACAGAACGTCACCTTTATCCTGGCCCAAACCAGGACAGTGTTTCTCTGACACCTCAACTCCAGTGTGACAAACTGGCCCCAAACAAAGCCTCCCCCTTCCTCAGTGGGAGCAGGAGGCTCCAGGAATTACCATAGGGTTGCAGCTTTCCAGGAGGCAGCAATAATAAGAGTCAGACACACTAAAATAAAGTTGCCCCAGGTGTGATAACACAGGCACTGCTGTCAGGGTGGAGGAAATGTCCTTGGGAAAACTTTGGTGCTTAAGGAAAGGTGTGCAGCAAGGCTGGAGCAGCTGCTCCTCTGGAATGTGGCTCCCCCTGAGCTGGCACCAGCAGTCCCAGCCTCTTTCCCCACACCTCCAGCCCCTCTCCTTTTACCCAAACTCAACACCTCTCACTTCCAGGGCTTCCCTCCTGCTGTCTCCCCAGCCTGAAATAGTTCTCCTGAGGATAAACCCCCATCTTCTTTGCTTGGAGCCAAGTGATGTGCACAGTAAGCAGAAGGTCTCTTCCCTTGGCAACTTCTCACCCAATCCCCCCTCTCCTGGTGTGCCTGTAATCAGTCACCATTTTTTTTTTTGTTTTCCCCTGAAGTTTATTACCATTTAAATAGCTTTCCAGCCTGAGATATCCTGGGGGGGGAGGCTCTGACTGCTGCTTCAGGCTCTGTGAAATTAATTCCTGTAAGATTGTGTCCTCATTGGAAAATGGCACGGTTCAACCTAACTGTTTTAGAAACTGTTTGAAACCCACAGAAGACCTTCATGGCCTTTTAGTTTTGACTGGAGCACTTCCTAGCTGCTTGCCTTGGGGTATAATATGTTTAGACAGGGAAGTGTTTATTCCCAACTAAAATTACAGCACCAAATCCTGCTGGCTGGGGCAAGGGCTACTGTGGGCAAATTCCATGTTTGGAATTACACATGGTTTTAAGCCTTGAAGATTTAAAGGCCAGGCTGAAAATGCATTAAATCAGACAGCAATTAATTGCACAAATTTCCTCCTTGCAGTCAGTGTAGTGCTCATCCAGGTAATGCTCCTGGGTGCTTGATGCCAGCACCCTACAGTTATTCCTATGGATCTCTGCTACTGACTTTCTGCTGGGTGGTAGGCCAGGTTGCCACAGGGGATTCAGAGAAAAGGTACAATCAGTTAAGACAATCTAAAGACAGCTTTAAGAAGAAAAACAAATAGTTTGTTTTCCTGGGAAGATCTTTTTTTCATTATTATCATTATTTCTGTACAAAGCTTACAAGCAGGATTCCTTCTTTTGATGGAAGCCAGGACCAGGTTTCCAAGGGTTGTTCCTTGGTGCCAAGAATCCCCAACTGGAAATTTTTCCAGAGCACCCTGGTGCTCACACAGGACCAATCTCAAGGAGGAAACATCTAGGCTTTTCATTTTCTTCTTCACCCACCTCCAGCCACAGGATGAGTCCTGCTTCTGCCCCCAAAATGATGCTCAGCTTCACTTTGAGAGGTGCAGGGAGAGCTGGGGGAGGTTTAGTCCTGGGGAGGGGTGTACAAGGTATCTCACCAGACAGGAGGGCAAAGACTTCACCTCCCTTTCTGCCCCCCATTCCAGGCAGGGCCATTTTTCCCCTTTTAATGCTGACCTCAACCATGTTCCCTTGTTTTGAGAACAAGCCCCACATCCTTCCTGTCCTGCCTGCTGGTTAGAAATGACAAACTCCCTCATTATGCTGTTATTATAATTGCCTAGCAGAAACCTTCCTCCCTGCACACCCAGCTCTTCATGTTTGACTATTATAATTGTATTTTCAAAGCTATAAATAACACCTTACCCTGGTTTATGCACTCGTGCAAGTCAAGCTGCAAACTGGCAGATGAAGGAAATTAACTATCTCCAGAATTCACATTCCTGTCACTTATTCAATTATTTGATCAACGTAATTGCTCTGAGCAAGAGCTAATTGGAAAATAACATGCATTAACCCTCTCTATAGAGAAGGAGGGGCTTGTTGGGTATTTTACTGCAGGCACTTTCATTACTTCCAATATTCTGGAAGAAACAGGGTTTTTTAATTGGGCCAGGTCCAAACACACAAAGCTTGTGTGCAAGCCAGATGCTTTTCCACCCTTCAAATCGTTCCAGTCTTTTGTGGTGTGAGGCTTTGCAGACATCTGTACTGCAGTGCATCCAAACACACAGGTATGGGAGCTGCAAACCAAGTTTGCCTCCAGGTGTCCACAGCCCTAAACACATCCATCCTTCCTGCTGTGCCTCAGCATTCCTGCTTCTCCTGTTCCCTTCTGCCTCTGACCATCTCCCATCCCTGGGAGCTGGTACCCAGACTATCACCCAGAGCTGGTACCCAGACATCACCTGAGGCAGAAGAGCATCTCAGGAACAGAAAAAGCAGAAAGCTGGCTTTATATTTTTTCTTGTTGCTGTTGTCCAAAAGACTATAACTCCCCACCTTAGCAGCTCTAACTCTCCTGCAAAGCCACAGTTTGAAACACTGATACTTCAGGAATGATTGATTTTATTCATTTAGTTTTTTGTGCCTCTCATGGTTAAGGTTCAAGCCTCCACATCCACATTTTGGTGTTAAATCAAAGTCCAAGCAGTGGGTGCCAGAGCAGAGGGGTGGGGATGGAAAGGCTCAGGAGGTAGGAGACCTAAACTGTAAAGCAGTCCCTGTTTCCATGATTAGTTCTAAGCTTTGTTTGGGGTTGGAATATTTAATTTAAGAGACAAGCAAGGACTTTTCCAGGCTGTGTGGAGGGGGAGGAAGCTCATCTATCAAAGCCAACAGTTTGCAACCTATTGTCTGGAGGCCCTGAGGGGATCTCTGGGTTATCTGTAGGGGAAAGGGAGCAAAGAAAATCAACCCTGGTGTCAGTTGCTTCCAATTCATGACAGATGGTCTGCAGCTCCCCTAAAAAACACTGGGATTTGCAAATTGAAACGTGACAAAAAGCAGTGTGTTTTCTCCTGATGAATTAAAAAATGAGGTTTTGGCTGCTTGAAAAGACTCCAGGAGTGATGCACAGAGCATGTGAGGGCTGAGAGACACTGGGTTGGATCTCTGATCCCTGAGCCTTGGTTGTGCTGCTGAAGTGGGCCAGGACAGCTCTGGGAAACTCTTTGTACTTCATGGAGTGTCCTGGAGGTTGGTGCTGTCTCTGTTTGAAGAGAATTATTTAACCAGGTGAGTAATTATTTAGTTCAGCCAAGAGGAGATTAATAAGTGAGTACAGCACAGTCTGTTTGTACAGCAGCACATTTCTCATCCTGGAGGGTTTTTAGGCCAGGAAGCAAAAATATACAAGAAAAGAATTTAAAAATTATCCCCAGAGTGAGTGGAGAGGGAGCTTGCAGGGGTCCCCAGTGGAGGGAACTACCTGGAAGCACAAGTTTTGTGGGGAATGCCCTGAAATATGGCAAAGAGGGATGCTGAGGTTGCCAGGCACCATCCCTGCTCCCAGCTCCACTACACAGATACCCAGATGAGGACAGTGACAAGGTTTGGTGTCCTTTGAGTGACTCCAGCTGGTGGACAAACAGTCCCGGAGTGTGACACTGATCTTTAAGATGTGACTTAAAGCCGTGACTAAGGACTCCCGGGCCGCGGTGGCACTGACAGCAGAGGGCGATGGCTGCATCCCGCATCCCACCCCGCATCCAGCACACAGGCACAGGATCACAGAGCTGGAAGGGACCTCAAGACATCATCAAGTCCAACCCCCCTGCCAGGGCAGGGTCACCTCGTGCAGGTCACACAGGACACATCCAGGTGGGTGTTGGATGTCTCCAGAGAAGGAGACTCCACAACCTCCCTGGGCAGCCTGGGCCAGGGCTCTGTCACCCTCACAGTGAAAAAGTTTTTCCTTATATTTATGTGGAAACTCTTGTGGTCCAAGTTGCATCCATTGCCCCTTGTCCTGTCATTGGTTACCCCTAAGAAGATCCTGGCTCCATCCTCCTGACATTCACCCTTTACATATTTATAAACATTCCTGAGCTCCCCTCTCATTCTCCTCCAAGCTGCAGAGCCCCTCAGCTCCCTCAGCCTTTCCTCACCAGGAGATGTTCCACTCCCTTCAGCATCCTGGAGGCTCTGTGCTGGACTCTCTCCAGCAGTTCCCTGTCCTTCTGGAACTGAGGGGCCCAGAACTGGACACAATATTCCAGATGTACTCAGCAGGGCAGAGTAGAGGAGGAGAAGAACCTCTCTTTACCTCCTAACCGACCCCACTGCTCTCGTCCCCACCCCTCCACCTTCATCCCAGGAACATCCCAGCTCAGCAGCCCTGCACAAAGCTCCTCAGTCCCTCCACCCATCACCCCTGCAGCCTGGGACCCAGCTCCCAGCCCTCCAACCCATCATTTCCCCCTGCCCACCACCCTGCAGCCCCATATTTCCCCCCAGCTGGGTGTCCCAGCAATCCCACAGCCAAGCACATCATCAGACCTGCATCCACACACTCAGTTCTGTAGCTTGCAGACCTACAGCCTGGCATCCAGCCCCAAATTCCTGAATCCCAGCATCTCCACAGACCAGCAGCCCTGCAGCCCTCCAGCCCAGAAGTCATAGAATCATAGAATAATTTGGGTTGGAAGGGACCTCTAAAGTATATCCAGTCCAATCCCCTGCAGTAAGAACACCCTCAACCAGCTCAGGGTGCTCAGAGCCTCCTCAAGCCTCACCTTGAACATCTCCAGGGATGAGACCTCAACCACCTCCCTGGGCAACCTCTTCCCTTGTTCCACTGCCCTGATGGTAAAGAACTTTTTCCTAACATCCAATCTCGAAAAAACAATAGTTTTAAGGAATTCTTATTTTTCAATTAGAAAATATTCTGCTGAAAACTCTTCTCTGGAAAAAAAAGCAAACAAAAAAGCTGGAAATGGTGAGTGTGCAAAGTCTAGCAGGAAGCTTTTGGTTCCAGTCGTGTTTACTTCCCTTGGTAGAACAGAGGTACTCAGAATTAAGGTTCAAAGATGCAGCCCTGGTGGAGCTAACTCCATATTTCCTGATCTTTTTGCCTGTCAGCTCAGGGGTGCTGGGATCACTATTTACACATCTGAGCCTAATTCAAAGAGAGCAATCAAAACCCCAGCAATTCCCAGAGAAAAGTCAGGAGCAGTGTGCTGGGGGCTTTCTCCCATCTTAGTTCTGGCTGTATTGTTTTCAGAAGATGCAGAGAGCAGACACAGTCCCATCCCAGCTCTCTTCCAGTGAGTCAGAGTCAGCTCCTGAGGTCTTATGGATCTTAAGTCAGGAGGGAAGGATGGTCTTGTGGCTTAGGATAAGGACTATGAGTCAGCAGAGTTTATTCATGAAAAAAAAACCCAAAAATATCCCTTTCATTTCTTAGCAGATGTCTCTAACCAGCTTAGGCAAATTGCTGCTGGAAAATTTCAGCTGTGGCCATTTTAGAGCTGGAGGGGTAAAAAAAAATAAATAAGAAAGCAATCTACTTGACATTCAGTCATCTCTGCAGCAACTTTACATTCAGCCATTACCAGTTGTCCTGATAGGAGAAGGACAAACACCAGGGTAAATATCACAAATATCCTGACTTGGGTTTCAGGCTAACTGAATGCCCATTGATGGAGCTGGGAATGTTGATTAAAGACCTCAAGCTGTGACCCACAACAATTCAGTCAGGTTTCTCCTGCTGCTTAGCCAGGCTTGAGTTAAATTGGAAAGCAGGACAGAGCCTTGGTGAGTTTATCAGCTCCCAGCAGTGTGTTTCTAGGCAGATAACCTGCAAGTACCTCTTTGCTCAGCCCCAGAGTCTTAGGGGGCATTCAATAGGTTTTCTGTGTGCTAGTGGGAGATATTGAGGTCCTTAAAAAAAAAAAGACAAAAAAACAAGCAAAAAACCCCCAACCAAATTAAAAACCAACCCAGCTTTGGACCAGCCCTCTGCAAATCAGGCATTCAGTCTGTACAGCCAATGATCAATGGGTGGGTTAATAGCCAAACATAATGGTAAGGATGATTAAAGCTTAAAAAAAAACCCAAACCACAATTAATTGCTCAGTAAATGTAATCAAAGACAATATTTGGTATTTTTTTGATGGCTACTTTTGTGTCTAGGCTCCCAGAGAGGCTGAGGAGGGAGATTTTAACTTGCACCAAGCAGCAGGGCAGTGTGGTGCCCAGGGTGTGTTTTACATACCAGCCCTTTAATCTCTGAGTATATTTTGCATCACCATTTTATGGCCAAAAGGTGAAACAGGTCTCTTGTTTAATTAAGGCAATTTATTCTTGTCATTTAGCCTCTGAAGGACAAGCTGTGCAGCAGAGCTCCAGTCAGACCTGGGAGGTAAGAGCATTTACCTGTGGGTTAACAGGACAGCAAGCTGCACAAGGGTTTGTACAATTCAGCCCTTACTGAATCAGGAAAAAGGAAAAAAAATGTTGTATTTTCATTTGTTCAATCTCAATTCATGCTGCTTCAATTTGCTGACAAAAGAAATGTTAGTTATTTGAACTACAAAAGGGAATGCAGTGAAGATGGGGCTTCCCCCTCCTGCTTTGTGCCTTGGCAATAGGATTGTTGGGGTAAGTTGGGCTGAATGATGCCACCAGCTGCTGTGGAAAGTAGCAGGAATTCAGAGCAGTTCTGATGGCACCAGCTGAATCTGTTGATGCAGCAGGGAAGGGAAGAGGAATCACTGCAAACCACATTGGGGACTTTTCCAGTGAGACCATACTGGGACTGGTGCTGGTTAACATTCAGTGGGATTGGGTGCACCCTCTGCAAGTTTGGGGATGACACCCAGCTGTGTGGTGTGGCCAGCAGGCTTGGAGGGAAGGGATTCCATCCAGGGAGAGCCTGACAGGCTGGAGAGGTGGGCATATGCCAGCCTCATGCAGGTCAGTAAGACCAATTGCAAGGTCTTGCACATGGGTAAAGGGCAATCTCAAACACAGACTGGGGAAAAAATGGATAGAAAGCAGCTCTGGAAAAAAGTGCTTCAGGTTCTGGTTGATGTGAAGCTCATCATGAACCAGGAATCTGTGCTTGCAGCCCAGAAGGATAACTGTATCCTGGGCTCCATCAAAAGACCCATGGGCTGCAGGTCATGGGAGATGGTTCTGCCTCTGCTCTGCTCTCCTGAGAGCCCACCTGGAGTAATGTGTCCAGTTCTGGAGCTCACAGCACAGGAAGGACATGGAGCTGATGGAGCAAGTCCAGAGGAGAGCCATGGAGATGGTCAGAGGGCTGGAGCATCTCTGTGAGGAGAGACTGAGAGCTGGGGTTGTTCAGCCTGGAGAGGAGAAGGCTCTGGAGAGACCTTACAGCCTGAGAGGGCCTGAAGGGGCTCCAGGAAAGCTGGGGAGGGACTTTATACATGGCCACGGAGTGACAGGACAAGGGGGAATGGTTTCAAACTGGAAGAAGGCAGATTTAGATTGGATATTAGGAAGAAATTCTTTCCTGTGAGGGTGCTGAGCCCCTGGCACAGGTTGCCCAGGGAGGCTGTGGCTGCCCCATCCCTGGAAGTGTTCCAGGACAGGTTGGATGGGGCTTGGAGCAACCTGGGCTGGTGGGAGGTGTCCCTGCCCATGTTTTGGAAGTGGATGATCTTTGAGGTCCTTTCCAGTCCAAACCATTCTATGATTCTTCTTATGTTGCCAAGAAACAAAACCAGCAGCCTCCAACCAGCCCTGGGGGTCTCCACCTTCCTGAAGATGCCACAGCCCCTGGAGGCAACTGCAGCATCCACCTGCCCATACCCGCAGACAGTTTCTCCTGCCATCTGCATTCAACTTGCCCTGCTGCAATTTCAGTTTATTATTTCTTGCCTCATCTATTTCCCATGGGCTGTGGAAAATTCCCTTGTGGAGTATTCCCTTTCTTTTCCATGGGGCAAAGCTGAATTGTGTTCAGCTCCCTGTTGTTCCTACAGCCCTTTCCCAAGGGCAGCCCACCCCTCCTCCTTTCCTTTTGTATTCCTTTGGTTTATTCCATGCTGTCTTCCCATCCTTATCCACCTGCTGGATTTGCCTCTGGGTTTAAAGCTCTCACTTCTGTCCTGCCCTGTTCCTGAGCTTTATTTCCCAGGATCACCCAAATCCCATTTCCAGTTCCTCTGCATCCATTTTGCTCTTTTTTTCCCCCCCTCCAGGAAAGCAGCTCCCAAACCTGAGGAGAATGCACAACTCTGGGTGTGTGTACTCAGTATCTGGAGCTCAACAGAGATATTTTACCCCTCATATTTTTTGTTAATTGTTGCTCTGGACATTCTTGTTTTATCAGATGGAGGTTGACACTGGAGACCCAACTAATTTGTGCCTCTTGTCAATGGCTCTTTGTTTCCAATATTTTTTTTTCCCCTTATTTTTTGCCTAAGCCTATAATAATTTCTTTGTTCCCTTTGGTAAGCTGGCCACTTGGTCATTCTATTCCTGCAAGGCAGCCCTGTTTTAAACCTGGGTGTGTTGTTATTTGTCATAGCAGCAGCATCCTGGCAGGGATTCAGGGCAGCCAGCACACCTCTGGGACTCTCTGCACACACAAAAAGCGTGCAAAAAAAAAGAGAAATTAAACCTCAGGTGAGTGAGCACCTTTTTTTCATAAAACTGGACCCCACCAAGAAAGTAAAACCTGTTCATGACCTGATTAATATTGTCCTGGCTGAGTCTTCTTACTTGGTACCTTGCTGGTGAGAAAGAGGTTTTCTTCTTGCATTATCAAAACAGTTTAAAAGCAAAATGAAAACAAGCACCACCAAAAGAAAAAAAGAAAAACCCACACAAGAAATCTGGGCCTCATCCACTCTTCTGTTAATTAGCCTTAAAGAAAATAATAAAACAAGAAGTCAAAGAAAAAGCCAACAGAAGTAATGGGGGCAGAAGCTGGAGCTGCAGAAAGCATCACCTTGAAGAGAGCCCCAGCCTCCTGAGCTCTGCCTCCCCCCTCAGCCCCACTTTATAGCAACTCAGAGCAGAAGGGGAAATCCTCACAGCTGTGTTATGGGTTTGTTAAAGAGCTGGGACTTTCCTGGCTGCCTTTGGAGTGCCCCAGCAGCAGCAGGCAGCATTTCTGCCAGTCCATCCCAGTTAAACCCACCAAAACAAGCCAGCAGCCTTCTGGAAGGACTGGCTGGGTGATTTTTTTGCCTGTTTGTTTTCAATGACAAGTTCCCCAAGAAAACAGTTTAAAACTCACACAAAGGAAAAAAAAACAAAAAAAAAACAAACAAAAAAAACAAACAAACAAAAAAAAACCACAAAAAAAAACCAAAAAAAAAAAAAAAAACCAAAACAAAAAATAAACAAAAAAGCTTGTGGACTTTTCCTTCCTCATCTCCAGCAAATACTTTGCTGCCTCTTTGACAATGTCATTTCCATTGACGTAAAGCAAAGATAAGAAGTGTTTGCTAGGGCTCAGCTTTCTGTGTGTGACTTCTGGCTGGTTTGCCATGTGACCCTGCTGAGGTCTCAATCCACTTTTGACTGAAAGCATCCAGGTCCTTCCTTGGTTTATCATGGCAACACAGCTGGCAATTTATTAATCTCCTGCTCCCAGTGCCTTTATTGCAGTGGGAAAGCTCTGGAGTCTGTTAGTGCTTTGCATGTCCAGCTAAGAGAGGTTGGTGGTCAGAGCCCCTGGGTCACTTCTTCTTGAAAAGTCCTCTCCTAAACCACTGGAACCAGAGGATGTTCAGAGTTTTCATCTTCTTTACTCTGGTTCTCTTTTTCCTAGGTATGAAGAAACTTTAAGCAGCAGGAGACATAGGTTCAAAGCCAGGATCACATCATCTACCAGTAATGCTTTGCCCTTGTTGGATTTCAAGATATCTAAGAAGCATCTTTATGTAAACTGATGAACAGGCTCAGACTTCACTGAAGAGAAGTTCTGTGTTTTTAGGCTCATGCATTCTGCCTGCTCTCTCCCCAGCTAAGAGAGGACACAAGTCTGGCAAGGTTATCCAGCAAAGGAGCCCTTGGAATCTTACTCTGTTCAGAAAAATGTCTTAAACCAGGCTGAAAATATGGAAATAAACAACCCTGGAAGGGTTTGCCTTGCAGAGCCATGCTGGTAGTACCATTCTGACAACTCTTTCATAAACCCTCAGGCAAAGGGAGGTGTGTGGGACCAGAGTGGCAATTCCCTGAGCCTGGCCTGCAAACTGGTGAGCAAGGTAGTGAAAGGGAAAAAATTACTTGAACTTCAAGGGAACAGAAGGAAAAAATAACTTGTGTTGTGGCTGACTTCTATGTCTGGTTATGCATAAAAGGAAAAGGCTTTCCAGCAGTGGCCATGAGATTCTTCCAAGTTTGATCCCAGGAGGAAGTGGCTGGCTCCAGCAGAGATAACATTAGGGCTGGTGGTTGTTTTGCAGACTTGAAGAGTCACCAACTAAAAATGCACGAGCCAAGCTGTCCAAGGGCAGCACTGATCCAGGGGCTGGGAGCAGCTTCACTGGGAAGGATGGGTCCAGAAGCAAGCACCAAAGTGTCCCTGCAGAGCAACCAGGTGGGGCTCTGCCCCCCTCACTTCTCAGCCCCACTGACAAGGGTTAAATCCCACATTGGGAAGCTGCTCTCACCCCCCATGAAATGTGGGTTCATGCCAGGATGGGTATGGCTCAGCAAAAGTTCCCCCATGGCAGTGGGGAGGTGGTGAAGTTCTCCAGGGATTCAGCTGATCCCTGGAGTGGTGATTTCAGCCCAGTCTGGGCACACTTTACAAGCACCCTAAGATATGGCCCAGCATGATGAAGCTGCTCAGTGTCCTGGATCTCTGTGCTCAGGGGAGCCATGGGCTTTCCACTCCTCTTCCTTCCTCTCAGTGTTTGCATTTGGGGTTAGGATTTTACCTGCCTGAGTGCTGATTGTTTCCCTCTGGTACTCTTGGCTCTGCCCCATCAGCCTGGGCTCTGGTTCCCTCTTCCCAATCCTCCAGCCAGGTCTGAGATCAAATTTTCTTCCGCCACAACTCACTTACAAACTGAAGCCCTCATTTTAAAATAGAGCCCCACATCCCAAATGCAAAAAGATATCCCTGTGTTTACTTTATCAACACATAAAAACAGCAGCAGCAGCTTTAGGTCTCATCACCAAGGACTCCCTGGTCCAGACAAAAGTTCTCTACTTCCCATTGCACAGCTGGAGTCCTACCAGCCCTAGGAGCTCAGGCTCCTTACATCTGTCCTACCACCAGGCTGGACATTTTGGGGAGGAAAGCTCAGTTCTGGCATCCTGTGGAACTTGGCTCCTTTTTGAAGCAGCCCTGAGGCTTCAAACTCTGGCAAAGTGAGAGGTTTGGGTATGGCACTGGGGTGAGGTGGGCAGAGGAGGGGGTGAATTTTGGTACCTGTGGGATGCTGGGGGTCACCCCTGTTCAGAGAGACTCTGGGTGTCTGATTAGGCTCAAACCAGCACAGATGCCTGGCATAACTGTGGGAACAAAACCAGTGAAGGTTTTCCAGCTTGGCTCGAAAAGGAAATGTGCAGAAAATACTTCTGAGGTAGAGATGACCTCAGGACCATGGATCAGGACGCTGGAGGTGGGGTAGGAGCATACACAGGAGGAGGTGGATTGTATGGATTGTACTCTAGGCTTGGGCAAAAGATCCAGGGGGGTCTGTGGGGCATCTCAGGTGAAGTGTGGATGGAGAGAGTGCTCACAGGAGGGAGGAAAGCAGAGCTGGAGCAGGAACCATCAGAGGCAGCCAGCAGAGTTTCTCACCAGGAGTGCTACGACTTTTGGGAAGGCTGTGGCAGAACAGTGACCCACGGGCCTGTCCTGACAAGGGGAGGGTTGTGCAATAGGAAGGAAAGCTTTTCCCAGCTGCTGGAAAGAGCTCCTAGAGATCAGGAGTGTGGTGGATTAGGAGCTGGACAGCTGGACAGCTGCTTTGGGGTCTGCCTGGGGATTCAGAGGATTCAGAGATGGGTGGATAGGCAGCTTGGTGAAGAGCATCCATGCTGCAGACACCATTCCTGGTTTGAGTGCTGGCTGCTCAGAGATTTGTCCAAACTGAGCTGTGGGGTCTCTGCTCAGCTCTATCCCTCACCAGCCCCACCAATGTGCAGCACATCACCCGAGCACATTTACTTCTCCTCCAGCTTAGTGCTTGGATTTAGCAGATTGGTAAATCTGTAAATTAGGGCTCCTGGGGCAGAAATAACACAGCAGGTTAGAAAACCCTGAGGAGGAAAGCAGTGAAATGCAGTAAGCACAGGGTAGGGGCAGTTTCTTCTTTCAGATATCTGGCAAAACTCAAACTTCCTTATTTTTCTTAATGAAACATTTCTCTGCCAGCACTGAGATCTTATCCAGGCTGTGCCCTGCTCACCTGCAGGGACCTCTGCTTGGTCCCTGTTGGGAAGAGTCCTGGGAAGTGGGGCTGAGCCAGACCAAAGCCCCTACCTCTGGTGCACCCAGAGGAAGCCCCAGGGCAATGAGGGGCTTCAGGACAAGCAAGCAAATCCAAGGGCCATCACATAAAGTCCAGGACATGCAACACTTTCCAGCAGCTGTGATCCCAGATCAGCTGAAAAGGATTTGGAAAGAGAGATAAAGGGCTCACCTCCCACTGAGGTTCCCCTGCAGAGGTTCTGCAGATAGGAGGTTGGGGTTAATTTGTTTTCTGAATTGGGAGGCTTGAAGCAATTGTGCTTTGTTTTGTTGTGGTGTGGGGTTTTTTGTTTTTTTTTTTTTTCCTAAGGTTTATCTCCATAATCCTTTTTGCCTGTTTTTGGTAGCATCTTCTAAATGAGAACTTAGCTGGAGGGGTGAGGAGAGTTTATTGTGTTAAGAATGAGCGTGCTGCTTACTGATTCCTTTTCCCAAGAAGTGAAAACTTGCTGAGATCAATATCTGGGGTGAGGAAAATTTTCTTTAAAAAAAAAGCCCTGGCAAATATATGTGTTTGGTTGTTGTTTTTTTTTAATTACAAACCAAAACTACAAAATAGCAGCAGTTCTTTTATTTCTCTGGCCCTTTCCCCTTCTAGTTCTCAAAGCACAGCCTCAAAAGCACTTCTCTGGAGTTATAGCAGGTCAGAGCTGTCTTTGATAGAAGCTGCCTTTTCTCTCCCAGGTTGTTGCCCTTTCTTTGCTCCCTCATCCTTCCCTTTTTCTTTTCTCACCAACTCCCCTGCCACAGGCCAGCTCAGACACGTCACCATCATCCTGCTCTTGGGGAAAAATGAAAGGGTGCATCACAGATTTATATTTTATTATTTTTTTTTCCAGATCTTGGAGTTGCTTTTCTTGACAAAGACCATGATCTTGGTGACAGCCCTGCAGAGCAAGCTGTACCCTTCCCTTCAACAAGCAGTAGAGCATCACGTCATGCTCCAAGTACACCACCTCCCTCGCCTCTCTCCTGTGTCAGGCTTTTCAAGTTTCTGCAAGAAAAGATAAAGAAAAAAAGAAAAAGAAAAGAAAAAAAAAAAAAAAGAAAAGAAAGAAAAGGGAAAAAAAAAAAGGGAAAAAAAAAAAAAAGAAAGCTTTCATTCTACCAGCCCAGCACCCAGTTTGTATTTTTTGATATCACTGGGAAAACGATAAGCTAGGATATAACAATGACCTACTTCATGTCTGGATAAAATAATTTCCTCTCTCTTGTCATTTTTCTCAAAGAATAATATTTGACCAACGCGAGGGTGTCAGATAGAGCCAGAGCTTTCCTGTGAGCTGCCTGATAATGTGCCAAATTCAGCCCCGAGACAGACAACTGCCACCCTGTTGACCTCTGTGGAGCTAAGCCTGTTTACCCCCCAGCTCAGAGCTCTGAAGACAACTGAGTTCAAACCTGTAAGATGTCAGCAGAGGAGAGGGCTTGGTGTGTCCACCCCCCCCAAAAAAAAGAAAAAAAAAAGAAAAAAGAAAAAAAGAAGGGAGGCAGTGGTTATTTGTGCCAGCATCCTTCCATCAATGCACCCTCAGCCCAGGAGCTGCTTGGACTTGCTGCTGTGGTGCAAATGCCCCCCCTCCCTCTGCAAAACAACCAGTTAGCTCATCCTCTCACACAAAAGGCTACTGTATTTGCTAGGGTACATTACAGTATAGGGCAACCATGCACAGGAACAATGCAGACCCTTAGAGCTATCTCGCTGGAGCCTCCTGAGCTCAATGCCCTGAGTGTATTTCTCTTCTGAAGGTGTTTCAAAAAGTCCACGTGGCATTTTTGGCTGGCAGCATGGGCAGGCAGAGCTTGCTTACACCAGCTTTCCACACCCTTGGAACAGATCAGGATCCAGTGTGCATCACCCACCCCCTCCTCTCCCACCAACAGAAGCTTTCCTTGGGGTTTTCCATCTTTCCTCTTAAAGAATTCTCAAGGCAGCGCTGCCAGAGGCCACGGATTTGCCATTTGGCACTACAGGTAAGAGGTGACATTGCTCAGGCATCCCTGTGTCCTCAGTTGGGTCATACTCCAACCTGGCATCTGAGATAGCACTGTGTCTGCTCACCTTTAGCTGGCAAACCAGACAGAAATTGAGCTGCTGTCATGACTCCAGCATGTCGTGACACACAGCCTGAGATGGCCAAAGCCATCCTTACCATCAGCCTATATGCCATATGCTGAGTCCCCGCATCACCTGCCATTCCACAGCACTAACAAAGCACATGACTTATGCTGCTGGGACTAAAATAAGAGTTAAAATCTAATTGTAGTTCTCCTTTTATTTCTTTCCGTGCATACGTGTGGTCTGAAACAGGGCTGGTCTATTGACTTCTCTCCAATTTCTTGTCCCCCAGTGTGGAAAGTTCCTCTGGATTTCTAGTGATGGAAAACTACAGACTGCTGGGCTCTGGCAGGAGAAGGGGAAAAGCAACAAGCACCTGGGCATGGAGATGGAGACTCTTCTTGACAGCTCTGCTCCTCAGGCACAACAAAACTTTTTACCAAAGCTCATGGGTGAAGGAGCTGCCTTGGGAGCTGCTCAGAGGCTGAGGACTAGGTTCTCCCAGGGAACTAGAGTTTCAAAAGCCACCCCTTTTTCCCATTGGATGCACTTTCTGCCAGCCTGCCTCATGCAGAGATGCAGCTGTGTGTACCCTCAGAACCAGGCAGAATAAAAATGAAACACTGGACTCTGCCCCTGGCTCTGCTCCCTGCACAGAGCAAACCCATCAGACAGAACAACATCTGCCTCCCACACTCCATGCAGTTCTTAAGGAATGACTGAAGATGTCATTCCTTGTCTTCTATAGATCCTGACTACCTCCCAAGTGACACTGAAGAGATCTATTTTCAGTTCAGTTCTGCAATTCACCCATTTTCCTCTCGGCTCAATTGAAGGACAAAATGGACCAATAACAACTTTTGGTGCTGGGACCAACCTGATGTTGATGGGGGATGTGATTTGTCACCTCTACCACCCACCCCTACCTCAATCCATGCAGTTCACTGATGAAACAGCATCACTTCTCAGGATGTTCCCCACGACAGGCAGCTCTGACCCCTCAACCATTGCAGCACAGCAGCCACCCAAGGGCTTCTCACCCCTTCAGTGAAACATCTGCTGGGCTGAAGCTGCCTCACACTGAATTAAAAACACACTGTGACTTGGCAGGCAGGTGGCTGTGGAGCAGGCAGGCTTTAGGGCTTTGCTGTGGAGGGAGCAACTCCAGGAACAAGTGTGCTAACATAGAATCATAGAATTGGCTGGGTTGGAAGGGACCTCAGAGATCATCAAGTCCAACCCTTGATCCACTCCCGCTGCAGTTCCCAGCCCATGGCACTCAGTGCCACATCCAGGCTCTTTTGAAATATCTCCAGACACAGAGAATCCACTACTTCCCTGGGCAGCCCATTCCAATGCCTGATCACCCTCTCCAGAAAGAAATTCTTTCTAATCTCCAACCTAAACCTCCCCTGGCACAACTTGAGACCTTTTGTGCCCTCTTGTCTTGCTGAGAGTTGCCTGGGAAAAGAGCCCAACCCCCCCCTGGCTCCAACCTCCTTTCAGGGAGTTGGAGAGAGTGATGAGGTCTCCCCTGAGCCTCCTCTTCTCCAGCCTCAACACCCCCAGCTCCCTCAACCCTTCCTCACAGGAATTCTGCTGGATCCCTTCACAGCCTCCTTGCTCTTCTCTGGACCTGCTCCAGCACCTCAATCTCCTCCCTGAGCTGAGGGGCCCAGAACTGGACACAGGACTCAAGCTGTGGCCTCCCCAGAGCTGAGCACAGGGGCAGAATCCCTTCCCTGGACCTGCTGGCTACGCTGTTCCTGAGCCAGCCCAGGATGCCATTGGCCTTCTTGGCCACCTGGGCACACTGCTGGCTCATGGTCACCTTCCTGGCAATCCAGACTCCCAGGTCCCTCTCTGCCTGGCTGCTCTCCAACCACTCTGTGCCCAGCCTGGAGCTCCCCATGGGGTTGTTGTGGCCAAAGTGCAGGACCCGGCACTTGGCTGTGTTGAACTTCATCCTGGTGCTATCCTTTCAAACAGTTGCAGCTGTCTGCAGAGGGACCCTGCACCTACACATGTAATGTTTTTCCCTTTCCCAAGAAGCAGGAGCCATCCCAGAATTACCCCAGCACAACAGCATCCATACCCCGGGGAGCTGGCTGCATCAGTATTGTTAGAGCAATGCAGCTCTTGGAGTTAGACAGGCTATAATTACACTCAATTAAAATAGAACACTTTTGTTCTAACCTAGGTATCCCCACGAGGACTTGCACCAAAACAACCAAAGGTACAAATTAAACCATTTCTGTTATTTTTAGGACATGCCCAAGCGTGGGCAGGCTCCCACTCCAATCCTTCTGCCTGTCGATCCTGGGAGAGCTCAGCTGCCTGGATAATCTCTTCTTCCCAGGCTTCCTCAGAGGGGGGATCAATAGATGAAAGCACTGAGCTGGAAACACTTCTTGGCTGTAGCTGGGTGCACTCTGATGTCTCTCTCTGGGGCTCTCTCCCCTATGTGGCAGCACCAGCTTTGTTCCATTTAGGGGAAGGTAATTCTACAGGACCAGGGAGTCCCATAGGAGGGGCAGTGGCCCTGATGGGTCTTCAGCATGAGGGTCACACCAAGCCCCTGTGCTCTGCTGGCTGCTGTGCTCCATCCCTGCCCCTCTGTGCTACCTGCAGGGAGAGGGGGGATGCTGCCACCCCAGTGCAGGGCTCCAAAGAGCTGCTGCCTCCCCACCCCTCCAGCTGCATCCAACTTAAGGTCTTCCCAGATGCCTTCAGCCAGAGAGGACCTTGGCTCTTAGCCCTGCTTTGGAGCACCCAAAATGTTATCTATGTGCCCTAGTGCCATCACCCCATGGAGAGCCACCAGGAATGGGGCCAGAGCAGAGAGGGAAGCAGGATCAGCTCTAGTGAGTGCTTGCATCCATGAAGCACCAGCTTTGGAAGTCCCTTCTGTGGTCAGGCCAGGCATCTCCAGGGTTTACAGAAGCAGGAAGACAGCAGCCATGTAGGCACAAGGTATCCAGATGGGAAGGATGGGCAGCTGCAAGATGAAACCCACTGCATCCCGTGGGGTTCCCATTTCTGCCAGGGAAATGGGGAAATGGCACTCCAGGACAGAGCAGGGACTCAAACCTCAACGTTTCAGTCCTTTCAGCTGCAAAAGGAGGACACTAACATGGACACTGACATCCCCAGCCCCCCTTCTCCTGCTGGCACCGCATTCGCCCGGTGCCGTTCGGGTCCCCCGCAGCCACGTGTTTAAAACACCCCCAAGTTAGGGCACCGCCGAAATCCCCAGCAGCTTTTCACTGCCTGCGCTCAGCCGCTCACCTGACTGCTGCCGCCTCATTTCAACGCTGCTCAGAACCGCAGCTCCCACGGCACGCAGCCCCGGGCCCGCACGCAGGAGGAGCTCACCGAGCTCTCACCTCAAAACCACACCCAACCACCCCGGGAAGTCCCATGGATCGCACAACACCCAGCGGGTGCTCGGGTGCTCCGAGAAGCCCCGGGGAGCCGCTGTTCCCGCAGCCCTGACCGCGGAGGCTCCGCAGCCGCCGCCGCCTCCTCCGCTCCCGCACGGCGGCGCGGGCTGCACGCGGCAGCAGGGAGAGGCGGGGCCAACACAGGCCACGCCCCCATCCCACGCCCCTGCCGCGCCAGCCAATAGCAGCGCTCTGCGCGGCGCCGCGCGCTGCGGCGGAGCCAATGAGAAGGCGCCCCCCGCTCGGCCGCGAGGCGCCGTGGCGCCCCCTGCCGGGCTGGGCCGGGCGGGCCTATGTCACGCGGCGGTGCGGGGCCGGCGCTCGGGATTCGGGAGCGCGGGGCGAGGCGAGAGCAGCGCAGCCGGGATCGATCCCAACCCCCCCCTCCCGCCTGCTCCCGGAGCTCCCGACGCTTCCCCGGGAAAGGGCTGTCGGGCCCCGGGGCTGGCTTCACGGAGGTCTCGCCGCCTTTGCCGCCCCAGCGGGGCCCCGCACCGTTCGCCCGCCGTCGCTCCCCGCCGCCCCCCGGCCGGCGTCCCCGGGCCGCGCGTTGCCCCGCGGTCGGCGGGGCTCCGCGTCGCCGCGCGGATGCCGCCGCAGCAGGAAGGCGAGGCGGGCTACATCAGCAAACCGGTACCGGGAGGCTGCGAGGTGCCGCCGGTGCCCCCGCGTAGGGTCCGCAGCGGACGGGCGGCGGCGGCGCTGGGGGCCGCGTTGGGCGGACGGTGCCGGGCAGCGGGGACCGGGACCGGGGTTGCGGCGGGGAGCGGAGCCGGAGCTGCGGGCGGAGCAGAACCGCGGCGGAGCATTAAATGCGTGCTGGTGGGGGACGGCGCCGTGGGGAAGACGAGTCTGGTGGTGAGCTACACCACCAACGGGTATCCCACCGAGTACATCCCCACCGCCTTCGACAACTTCTCCGGTAAGGGGGGATGCGGGACGGCTGCGGGGAGCTGCGCGGCCCGACTGTGCCTCCCCCGGGGCCGTGGCGGGGCTGCTCGGGGTGTGGGGGGGTCCAATTTCGGTGGTTTCGATATTTATTTCTGTGGGGGGTGGCAACGGAGGTTGTGAGGCTGCCGTGGTGGCGAGCAGAACCGGGGGTTCTCCCGTGTGACGGAGCCGGGCTGGCAGTGGGGTGACGGGGGGGATCGGTAACGATGAACTCCCCGGTTTAAACTTCCAGCTCTGGCAGAGTGGAAGCGCCAGAAAGGATTGGCTAGAGGATTGCCTTGGCCGGGCTGGGAATTGGGAAAAGGGAGGTTCTGGTCTCACTGGGAGGTTTATTGTGTCCCGGTACTGGAGGTGTACGAGGGGACAATAAACTCGACCCTTTATAGCAGGAGGACGCGGAGCTCTCCCAGTGAGAGCCGAGGGGTGGTACATCTTTAATTTTTTTTTTATTATTATTTTCTTAATGAAAACCGTGTAAAGTTGGCCTCACCACACATTCCCCCCCCTCCTCCTTCTTTTCTCTCCAAAGCTGTCGTGTCTGTCGATGGGAAGCCGGTGAGACTGCAGCTCTGTGACACAGCTGGGCAGGTCAGTGAAGCCCCTGATTTCAGTGACAGCGGGAGGGGAGAAGTTGTCGCACAAAGTAGTCCTGCTCATGGCTTCGTGGGTTCGAAAGGATCCTCCGTGTCTCGTTGTTTTATTAAATTGTTGTCGTATTCACTGCTTTGCCCACTCTATTGAGGGGGGGGGGGGGGGGATGTCCTGTGCCTCCACTGAGGGACTGGGCACAGGCTGCTGCTCTGCTGGAAAGGATGAATGTATTGGGGGATTCGGAGGCCACCTGGTTTTCTTTTTGAGTAGTTGTTACTGTCGTTTCATTGTTGTTTGGTTGTTTTGGTTTTTTTTACTAAATAACTGCGAGTTTAAGAACGATGGTGTTTGGGTTGTATGCTCCCAAAGTGTCCACAGCTGTACCTGTGCAGAGGTAGAGGTGGTGTTTCCAAAGGGGCAGAAGTTTAAGGGAGAAAAAAAATCAAACAAAAAAAACCCTGTTGGGTGTTGCCCTTGGAGACTTTGTATTTGCTATTCCCACCTCCTTAAAAAGTGCTGACACCCCAAAGCCAAGGTTTGCTGTAGTCTTAAGGTTTGAGGGTGGGTGGTGCCTCTCAGCTCCTGGGTTGCCTGAAACATAAAAAAGAACCCGGTTTGTACCACTGTGTATTTTCTGCAAGTCCCTGGCTTGTACCACCCAGAGCAATGTTCAGCCGTGCTTGACAGGGTTTGAGTCTGGAGAGCCAAAAGTATTTTGCTCCCCAGCTGGCGTTTGAAGGCTCTGGGAGTTGCAGCTCTGTGGATCTGGGTCTGAACCTTCCCCACAACCATGCTGAAAAATCTCAGTGGCCTTAACATAGAAACCTATTTAGCTGAGTTGTAAGTAGGCGCCCTACTTAGGAAAGGGATTTGAAGGGCTCTGAAGTCCCAAACAGCAGTGTGGGACTCCTGTGTGTCCTACAAACCAAAGCTAAAATCCTATAAGCAGCCTTCTGCTGGTAATGAGACGAAGCAGAAGAGCAGCATGGTCCCATAGTTTAGTTTGGTGCCTTGCTGAAGGGTTTGGGTGGTACCACAACAGTCTTGGCTGTGTCTGGTCATACACAGAAGGTGTCAGGTGAAATTGCCATGGGGTGACAGCCTGGGGATGGGGAGCACCTGTGGAAACATGGCCCCAAGCTGTGGGCAAACCCAGTCAGAACTTGTCTGGAATAAAAGATACCTGGCTGGATACTTCGGTAAAATGGTGCTGCTGTGAGATGGCTGCTGAATTCTGCAGAAAAAAACCTCCAAAAAAGCACTCCAGGCAGAGTGGAAATTGTATTCCAGCATCTTCAGCCTAAAGCAGTGTGTGTCCCCTGCAGGTCATGTACCTACCCTTGAAAGAGCAGGAGTTACTTGGAATAGAAAAGGGCACTTTTCCATCCAGATAGAAACCTTTCAGATCTGGGTTTGGCTTTCCAACCCAATCAATCAAACCCTTTGGGGGTTTATCAGGTAGCAAGAAGAGGCAATGCCATGGCAAGGTGCCTTGCTGCGTGTGGCCCTGTCCTTTGGAGCAGCAGCTGGCTGTAAATGTGGGGTTTCTGTCTCCAGCCCAGCAGTGAGAGCTTGGTATCCTCTGAGGCTTAATCTGAGCATCAAGCAAGCTAATGAAGCTTGCTTTCCTGACTCGTGTTTTATAAATTGCTGTTTCTCCTGGAGATACTGCTGGAAGAAATTCATTCAAGCAAAATGAGACTTCAGAGGCTTCCAGGAGGCTTTAAATTGGGTATTCTGGGCCTCCAGAGGCTTAAAAGCCGAATTTCACATCTTGAAAATTAACATGGGACTCGCAATTCAGCAGTAAACTGCTGGTAGTGAGAGAGATGTTTTCAGCCCTGTGTGTTCTTTGCACTTTCAATTCAGAGCTTTTGAGAGCACGGTCCTTTTTAATTAAAATGTCACTGCCACCGAGGCAAATCCTACCTGTTCAGGCTGCTTGTGTTACCCTGCTTTTATCCTGCTGTCAGCAGAAAAGAAGCCTGCCTGGAGTTAACCCTTGCTTCTTGCTACAGTCTCAGCACGCCTTTGTTACCATGAAATATTTGGCTTTTTTTGTGGCTTGTTCCTGAAGCTGCAAGATGAGCTTGCTCTGCTGGAGTTTGCACTAAAATAAAATAAAAAAAACCAAAAACAAAAAATCCACCACCAAAACCCAAACAAACAAAACCCCAGTGAGGTAGCTGGGAGCTTGTTTGCACTTTGTTTGATGTGGCATGGCTGGGAGGGAAAGGTAAAAGCTCTTACTCTATGCCATTGGCATGTTAAGCCTGCACATTGTGAGTCGTTACTGCTGCCATCAGGTTTAAATCCCTGGGCACAATGGCAGGGAAATAATTCCCATATCCTGTAGGATGTGGCTAAGTAGTCACCAGTTGAAAAGCCTGTTCCAGGAAAGGTGCATTTGCTGCTCTGCTCTTGCCTGTGTCTGGAGATGGGGGTGTTTGCAGAGCAGCTTGGAGGTAGAGGGGTGCTCCCCATCAGAGTGGCTCCCTGACCCACCCCTCTCAGCAGTGGACCTGTAGAAATTGGTTTTTTTTACTCCCATACTTTTCTTTTTTTAAATTATGAGACCTTACAGGGGGAAATTCTGGGTTTTATGTGATCACTAATGGGGTTTTGTTCCTTGCAGGATGAATTTGACAAGCTCAGACCTCTGTGCTACACCAACACGGATATCTTCTTGCTCTGCTTCAGCGTGGTGAGCCCTTCCTCCTTCCAGAACGTGAGTGAGAAGTGGGTTCCTGAAATCCGATGCCACTGCCCCAAGGCACCCATTATCCTGGTCGGGACCCAGTCGGACCTCCGGGAGGATGTCAAAGTTCTCATCGAGCTGGACAAGTGCAAAGAGAAACCGGTGTCGGAGGAGGCTGCAAAGCTCTGTGCTGAGGAAATAAAAGCAGTGTCCTACATCGAGTGCTCTGCTTTGACTCAGAAAAACCTCAAGGAGGTCTTTGATGCAGCCATTGTGGCTGGAATTCAGTACTCGGATACCCAGCAACAACCAAAGAAATCCAAGTGTAGGACTCCGGATAAGATGAAAAACCTCTCCAAATCCTGGTGGAAAAAGTACTGCTGTTTTGTATAGGGGTTGCAAGGACCTGAGTGCTGCTCTGAGGAAATGGAATAGAGGCTATATTAGCTGATTTCTCATTCTGTGTTGTCCTGAGTGTATAGTGTAGATCTGTATGTATGTGTATATGTTGCTACTGGAGATCTTGGTTGCCATCTCAAGGGTGGCAGAAGGATTCTTAGTTAAAAAATGGCTATAAATCAGGTCTGGCATCCAGTTTGGTGACTTAAAACCTCTCGTTAAGGAAGAAGAGGGCCACACATCTGTGAGGGTAGAAGGATTTGTCCAAAGGATTTGACTTCTTTTGTTATAAAGGTGTGTGATGGGGAGGAGCACACCAGAGGCCTTTGCTGCCAGGGCTTCGGAGGAGGAACGTGTGACTTTGGAAGAGCAGAGATCTGTAGATGGACAGTCAAAGGGAAAAAAAATAACACTGTGCCTCCTAACTTGACATTTGTAGCTTTAAAACCCCACTCCTGCTCTCTTCTCCGTGGCTTCCTGAGCCAAAATCTTCCCCCCAAATCTTGGGGATTGCTTTAAAAAGGGTATGTGAGGGGTGTAACGTATACACTAATGCCGTGGTTGGAAAGGTCATGAATACACCTTCAGCTTGGGGTGAGGGAACCTAATCCCTCACAGAGCTGACATCTCATTTGTCACCTCCTGACTTTATGGAAGTCCTCTCTGTCCATTTTCCCCCTACCCTTCCCAGGAAGCTGAGTGGAAGCCCAAGGAAGACGACCAACCTTTAACTCGCTACCTCGAGCAGTGGCGATTTCCTCTGTATTTTTGTAGGCATGAGCACAGTTCATCTGTTTCAGCTGAAAGGAATGTAAGTGCTGTTGTGTTGGGTTTGTTTGGTTATCTTTTTTTTTATTATTTTTAATTTTTTTTTTAAACAGATGTGACAAATATCCATGCAGCACCGTGTAAACCACACCTGGTTTTAAGTCTACAGCCAAGAATTTCTGGATGCCCCTCCTTACCTTTTGAGGCTGCTAAATAAATAACAAAACGGGCAGATCAAGATTTGTAGCAAATCAGACTTTAGAAAACTGGGGCTGCTGTGTCCTCTTCTCAACCAAGGTCGTGTTTCCCTTTTAAAGGCAACAATCACTTGTGGCTGAATCTTGTTCAAGCTCATAGTAGTGAAATTGGCTGAGGTCACCTTGAAACTTTAACTGAATAATACTTTTTTTTCCAGAGTAGTGCAACAGATTAACTGAGATGTGCCTAAAATGTAGCTGAGTGATCAACATCAGAGCTGAGTGTGATCTACTCTCTTGACTGTATCTCCTTCCTACTAAACTAATTCCACCCCAGCAAGTTTGAGGGACCTGAGGGGTAACATGACTCCATGACTCTCTGAAAGAATCAGCATTTTAACTTATTCAGCAGAGGACATACAGTTTGTGCTGTCTGTCTGCCTTTTTATGGCCCTGACTCTTTTTCTTTTTTTTTTTTTTTAATCAACCAGGGTTTTTTTGTTGTGTGTTTTTTTTTTTTTTTTTTTTTGTCTGTTTGTGTTTTTTTTTAATTTCTTCCTTTGGCCATAGCCTTGAAGTGACCTTTTTCATAGTCTCAAACTAAACTGCAGTGACAGAAAGCCAGAACCATTTTGTCATCAGAAGTGAATCAGTGCCTGGTATAAAGAAGATCTGTGGAAGCCATTTGAGTTTATAAAGCTGACCAGAGTTTACCTCCTGGCCCATTAAAGAAAATGACACTATGTAAATGGATTCTGAGCTGCATTGGCAGATGTTCCACAGGCTGTATTTTTTCCTCCTCTCAGCAAAATGAGTGCACAGAATGGGTAACATTCCATTGCTGAAAACTTGAAAACGAGATGGAAATCTTTACCTAGGGCCTGATTCAATAAAAATGTGTTGGCTTCTGCACTGGAACAGCCTGGAAAAACAGTTTCCATAGCACAGAAGCTGGATGCATTTAACTTGGTTGCATCTGGTTGGTAATGGTTTAATGTTTACTGGTCATGAAGTTAACATCTGAGCCTTTATATTTCTTACTCGAATGCTTTGACAGGATTTCAGATATGCAGTCATACTGTCATCTTGGAAAAAAAAAAAAAAAAAGAAACAAAACATAAAGCCAGATTTCTCTTGGGTGCTTTGCTTCTCTGTGAAAAATGGTCTCAGTGGGTCAAAAGTGTGGGTTTGGAGAGGAGACAGGCTTTGAATTGGAGCAGCTTCCATGTGCAAAATTAAGTTTCTTCTGCAAGATCATGCTGCTTTGTATCAGGCCATACTGGAAGCAGCAGGTTATCTTTTATAAGCAGCCTGTTTCATAGTCTGGAGTAGCATTACTTTTAAATGTAGCCAGCTGTGACTGTTTCTGAAAATGTGATGTATATACAACTTGTTTTAGCCCTTACTAGGTGTATGTAAACCAAGGTCTAATAACTTTACAAATACTGCTCTACACAGGGCTACACAGGGTCTAGGTTTTAGGAATATTACTTTTAAAATCACCAGTATTTTATGAGAGCAAGTGAGGGGGGAGATGTCTCTATGTAGTCTATAAGCTGATGTGCCTTATAAAAAAAACAACAAAATAACCAACCCCAAAACCCAACCTCTCTTCTGTTTTCTAAGTGTAGGCTATAATCCGTAAGAAAAATCTCAAATGAGAATGATATAGATGAGGTATTTGGAAATAAATTCTGACCTGTGGACTCCTCTGCCTCTGCTGCCTGCTGGGGGAGGCTGGAGGGCTGTGTTCCCCCCTGGTACCCATCAGGGAGGAGGAGGTAGCTGTGATGCCATCCCAGAGCTGTGCTCGTGATTCCTGGGCAGAAGGTTTCTGATTGAAAAACACAGATTTTCCTCCATGCTTCCTCCCCTTCCTCATGGGGCTGGGCTGTGTGGGAAGGGGTCTTGTGCCTGACCCCAAGGTGGGGTGAGTGGGAGGAACACAGCCCACCTGGGGGACACACCATGGCAGGGGGGGTTCAGCTGCTGCATGTTGCACCACCTTGGGGAGGGCATAGAGGGCATTTTTGGAAGAACAAACCCTGCTCTCTCTTGACACCAAGGCTCTTGTCACCCCCTCCTCTGGGTCCAAGGTGTGTGAAGTTGGAGGCTGTCCATACAACACAACCCATGGCCCAGGGGCCATCTGCCCTTCAGGGCTGTGTTAGGTGAGGAGGGAGCAGCACCTGGATCCCTGGACATCCTTGTGAAGCCTGTGGTCCTGCTGGGAAACCACTCTGGAGAAGCAGCTTTGCTCTGGGTGAGGTTTGTAAAGTGTCCCCATTGCATTTGTTTTCCTGGGAGCTGAGTGGAGCAGGCATACAGGGGCCATGCTGGGATGCCCTCCCATGCCTCTTGGGTCATAAGGTATTTTCAACCATGAAAACACGTGCAGCTGGCATGGAGGAGCAGATTTAAGCAGTGTTCATCTTCCCCGTGGCTGATTCCTCACTCTTTGAAACAAAAGTCTTGGCTTCTTCATTACCTGACATGCAGGGGACTGCTGGGAAGTTCCTTCTCCTGGTCACACCTGTAGGACAGTGACCTTCCTTGAGTGCCTGACCCACCAGCAGGCTCTT
Source organism: Calypte anna (assembly GCF_003957555.1). Lineage (NCBI taxonomy): Eukaryota > Metazoa > Chordata > Aves > Apodiformes > Trochilidae > Calypte > Calypte anna. The sequence continues at coordinate 4,430,218 of NC_044246.1, read as the reverse complement.
TGGTGAGTACCTGGTGAAACACCACTGCTGGTGGAATCACTTCCATGGGGCTTATGTGCTGGTCAGCATGAAGTTTGGGTGTCCTCAGTGGAGATCAAGTCACCCTGACTTCAGGGAAAAGAACTGGGCAAAATTCTTGTGCAAAAATCCCTCTGCTCCCTGTGGGCTGTGGGTGTCCTGCTGCTGCCTTGGGTATCCGGACATCTGGAGAGGGCTGGGGCAGCTCAGGTCAGCTCTTATGCCAAGGGAAGGTTTGGGCATGTGCATGCTGCTGTGATCAAAAGGCTCCTTCAGCTGCCCTGCTCCAGAGGCTGGATGGGCTGGCAGCCCAGGCTGATAAGAACAGCCCAGGGTGATAAGAACTGAAGTTTTCCAGGAACACTGAAGTCGCTGCTACTTGTGATGGATGGAAGTTCCCAAGAGAGGATTTTGTTTTCTTTCATATCAAATTAAAGTACTGGAGGAAAAATGAATTGTTTAAATTTGTTTTTTTCATGGGAAAAAAAATGTCACCTGTAGCATTTCCCCCATGTATTTCTTACATTGGACACCACTAGGGAATGATTGAGGGGTGACTTGGACAAATGTGGCATTCAGACCCAGCTGGGAGAGAGCAGCCCTATGGAAACTTCACCACAACCTTACTTTGCTTTTTATTTTCTCCCCAGACATGAGTTACTGACCAAAGGGAGGGAGAAACTACTGCAAGAGATGTTCTTGTGTGACTACATGGAGCTGATTTAATATTGTTGCTTGCTTTGTGCTTAAATATTGAACCTGGGTGAAGCAATGTGAGTGCCCTTGTGATTGAGCAACATTGCTGAGCTTTAGCAGATAATCAAGAGTACTCAGAGGTTTGTATGGAAGAGACCTCTGGCAACTGCTGGAATGCAGCAAGGTGTGGAGAAAGAAAAAAAAAACCCACAATTATTGAGGGAAGAGTGAGACACTATAAAGCTCAGAAGAACTGGGAAAAGGGACTCTTGGGCAATGGGGTGTGATGGAAACTACTTTTACCTGCTTTAGGCAGAAGTAGATTAAAAGCCCAATTAGAGAAGTGCATGGGGAAATGAACAGCCCCCAAAAGGGCTGTTAGTTACAAACCCTTTTCTTCAGGAAGCCTCAAAGCTGGGGATAGCTGAAAGCTGGGAGGAAGGATCCCTGCACATTGTAGGGAAAAAATCACTCTGTTTGCTCTGTTCTTACAGTCTGTTCCCAAGTACCCACACTGCCTGGGGACAGGCTGTAGGATGAGGTGGACTTTTGGCATCATCCAGCATGGCTATCCTAAGGTATCTGGTGTTTCTGAACTAGCAGGGGGGTTTCAGGCCACCAGCAGGTCTCCAAGATCCTATAGGACCTTCTGAAGCTTTAGGTTCCCACATTGGTGGCAACCAGTGGGAAGATGTGATGATGATGGGGGTTGTCCATCACCCTTTTAGTGCAGACCTCTAAGGTACAACCTGGGGAACAAACAGTCATGGAATTGAGTGAATTTCACCATCTGAGGCAGAGTCTACTTCACTCTTCCTGATTTATTTCCCCAGTCTGTTTTCAGAAGATGGCTGAATCAGGGAGCTTGAGCTTGGAGCTGCCTTTTTAATTCAGCCCCAGCTTTTTGAATTCAGCAAGGGAGATGTGTCTAAAGGAGGAGGTGTGAGGAGCAGCCCTGCTCCTCTGCAGGGCACTGTCCCCATCTGGAGAGCTCCTCAGCCCAGAGCAATATCTGTTTTTCTTTAGGTCTGATCCTGATCTTATTATCTGAGGGGGAAAGAGGAGTTAATTTCACTGAGGTCAGCAGAGATGCAGATGTCTAAGGCTTTGTGTAGCATTAAAAAGACTCAAGCAGGGGTCCCTCTAAAGCTTGTAACAGCATTGCTGTGTTTGGCTCTTTCACCGGGCAGGATGGATACTGATCCTTGGCTGCTGCTCCGTGCTGTTGCTCTCTGTGATCCTCTGCTTCTGGCCCACCTAATTCAAGTTTTCTGGAAACTTTAGCTTGCCATTTCTGTGCATAAGCATCGGTCCCCCAAAGGGGCTGCTTTCAGTGTCTGCCTCACAGAGTCATGGAGGAGTCCTTTGGTTGATCTTCATCAGAGGGGAGGCTTTATCACTTGACTTATGCAACCCTAACCCAACATCTCTTGGAAATTCTTCTCCTCACCCTTTCTAAGAAGTGTGTTCTCACTACCAATCTCCCCGTGTATCTCTAGATGGTTTTTTCTGTCCAGGATTTATTTAGTTAACTCCAAACACCTTTTCAAAATCCTCTACGGGATGGCAGTTTTAGGAGAGGTGGCCTAATGGGGTTAATATGGAAGGGATAAATGTGACATGGGATAAGGAGGGTCCTTGTCCAGACAGCTGCTACTTTTCCCTATCATGGGAATGGGGATGTCCCTGGCTGTGTGTGTGCCCTGTTCCCTCTGTGCCATCTTGCTGTGTCCCTGATGCTGGTGTCTGCTGGTGCTGCTACTTCTTAACGATGACAGAAAACAAGTTCCAGGCAGAAATGTGACTTTTATGGCTTGCATAGCCATTTTTTCAAGTGGCTGACGGAGTCAGAGCTGCATGCTCAGAGTCCTTTCTTTCGTCCTGGCAGCCACACTTGGTCTTTCATGCTTCAGTGGGGGTAATAACACCGTGAAACAGCTGCACCACGTTCCTCTGCCTCACAGAATCCCAGAATCATTTGGGTTGGAAAGGATCTCTGGGATCATCAACTTCAACCCTTGATCCACTCCCCCCGTGGTTCCCAGCCCATGGCACTGAGTGCCATATTCAGTTTCTTCTTAAAAACCTCCAGGGATGGAGAATCCACTCCCTCCCTGGGCAGCCCATTCCAATGCCTGATCACCCTCTCTGCAAAGAATTTCTTCCTAATATCCAACCTAAACCTCCCCTGGCAGAGCTTAAGCCCATCTCTTGTCCTGCTGATATCTGCCTGGGAAAAAGAGCCCAACTCCCCCCTGGCTCCAACCTCCTTTCAGAGAGTTGTAGAGAGTGATGAGGTCTCCCCTGAGCCTCCTCTTCTCCAGCCTCAACACCCCCAGCTCCCTCAGCCCTTCCTCACAGGACTTGTGCTGGATCCCTTCACAGCCTCCTTGCTCTTCTCTGGACCTGCTCCAGCACCTCAATCTCCTTCCTGAGCTGAGGGGCCCAGAACTGGACAGAGGACTCAAACTGTGGCCTCACCAGAGCTGAGCACAGGGGCAGAATCCCTTCCCTGGACCTGTTGGCCACAATGTTCCTGATCCAGCCCAGGATGCCATTGGCCTTCTTGGCCTCACTGCACCTCCTTGGCTTTCGTCAGAGGAATGCTGAGCAAGATTGATCTGAGGGCAGTACTCAAACTGCACCCACCCCCAGAATATCCTCTCTTCCCATGACTGCCTCTCCCCTCACATTCCCTCTGCTTTGGGTGTGATAAGGCGGCACTGCAGGCCCACGCTCATCCTCTCTTCCCATGTCTGCCTCTCCCCTCACGTTCCCCTCTCTATCAGCTATTTTCTCACTGATTTTTAATTCAAAACAACGCATTGCTCAGCATCTTTCTGCCCCTTACAACCCCTGCTTCCATCTCTTGAGCACCATCATGGCCTCCCCACGTTTTACTGACAAGCTCAGTGGGCCTCAGGCCTCACAGCTCCTCAGGGCTGAGCGAAACCACTCCTCTTTCTTCTCGCCCTTCATTTTTTTCATGTACCACAACCCAGAGAGGGTCTCTGAGAGCAAAGATGAGGAGGTGATAACAAGGGGGGTGCAGCCTCTGTGGTTGGGGTGTGATAAGGCGGCACTACAGGCTCATGCTCATCCTCTCTTCCCATGGCCACATCTCCCCTTATGTCCCCCTCTCTACCAGCCATTTTCTCACTTATTTTTAATTCAAAACAGCACATTGCTCAGCATCTTTCTGCCTCCTTCATCCCTTTCTTCCATCTCCAGGGTCTCTGAGAGCAAAGACTGAAGATGGGGAGGTGATAACAAGGGGGGTGCAGCCTCTCTGGTTGGGGTGTGATAAGGCAGCACCACAGGCTCATGGTGGCCGCTGCCATCTCAGGGTGAGGGTGCTGGGCTGAAGGCAGAGCCCTGGCTGTCTTCAAAGGGCTTTGAAGTACCCTCTGACAATCTCCTCTGGGAGATAAGAGGTTGCAGGGAGAGGAAGGAGTTCCTGGAAGCAGTTTCAGCAGCACGTAGGTGTGTTTATCCAGGCCAGGAGGAGGCCAAAACCTGGGCTGCTGACACCGGAGAAGACACGCAGGGATTCCGGCAGGAAATGCAAAGTAAGATGAAACCTCTGCTTTTTTTTTAGAGTTTAAGCCAATCGTTTTCCCAACATTTGATCCAGGCCTGCAGCTAAAGAAAGCAGACATTGGTGGGTACATCCCTGCCTGCTCCATAGAGGTGTTATTCCTGAATTTCCCTTCTCCCTTGCCAGCTCCATCTGACCACACAGCTGCACCGGGGCCATCAGCCCCAGAGCTCCCAAACCCTCTGGGTAAAGAAAATATTTTTCTTGTTTTTAAATGATGTTCCTGTTGGTTCTGTCATGTGCCCCCCTGGCTCCAGCACTGTGAGAGGTGGTGAAAACCATTTTCCAGGTAAATATGTGGCCAGGTGACCAGGGAAATGTCACTGGCACTTGATCTACTACTGCTGCCTTCCCTGCTTTGTAAACCACTGCCAAATTTGCTTTTTTTTCCTCCCCAGCTGAAGAACCCCAGCCTTTTAAAATGTCTCCTCATAGAACAGGTGCTCCATCCCCTTGATCATTCCAGTTGCTGTCTCTCTCTGTCCCCCCTAGCCCCACTGTCCCACTCTTGAAGGATGGAGAGCAGAGCTGCAGGAAAAGTCTATGCCCCATTTTTTTTTCTTTAGCACCCTTCCTGGTAATGCCCAGCATTTTATTGGTGGAGTTTCAACACCCTTTGGTGTTAATCCTTGACAAAAAGCTTCTGGAAATCCTCCTGTATCATCTCTCTGGGACACCTTTACCCTCAAGTTTGCCTTCACCCTTTACAACTACAACAGATTTCACTTCAGAGAAGGCAGATTGGCACTTCCCCAACAGGCTGTATTGTCCATGTGGTCCACCATGTTCCTCTTTATTGCAGCATCCCCCATGAGCATATGGGAAATAGTCTTTGCTTTGAGGGGCAGCACTCTGGAAAGAAACTGCCCAGACATTCCTCTGATCCACAATTTTCAATAGATCTGTGATCTTACCAAGGATGAAAGTCATGCAACTGCATCACCTTCTCCATCTGGAGGACACAGAAGGTTTGAACTAGATGATTCTTAAGGTCCCTGCCAACTCAAACCATTCCATGATTCTACAGTTGTGGCAATTCTTTATTCCAGTGGAGTCCTATAAGGCTCCAGTACCCTTGGCTAAGATGGTCAGGTGTACCATGAGTTTTTGGACACTTTAGTGGGCAGCTCATCAGCAATGGTTGAACAGATTTACTGATTACCAGCCCAGTGGAAATCAAGTCCCTTTTTCATTAGATCAGATCTGATTTTACAAATCCCTGATTGCATTTTCCCCTTAGGAGGGCAGAAATGCTTGAGGTGCCTCAGGTGGCAGCAGCACAGAATAATATTCTCCTGCCAAAGTGCTATCAAAAAGGGGTCTCCATGTCAGTCTTTAAAGTACAACTTAAAATTGATTTTGACTCTCTGGATGAATATTTTGTGCCCAAGATGTCATCTGTGAAAGGTCCTTGTGCAAATGTAAGGTTTGTAATGTTTGTAGTGGGGTTACAGATTTGGCTTTAGTAATTTATCCTAATTTTCTGGGAGACTGTGATCCCAGGATTTCAGCAATCTACATCTGACTTTGTGCAATGGGGACACTTGATGTAATGTTACTCCAGGCTAGGAAAAAATGGAATATGATGTTGTTACCACTGCTTCCTTTAGCTGGAAAATAGCAATGGAGCAAAAAGTTTGGAGTCTAACCTAATTTTTAAAGAGGTGAAACTCCCTCTTGTCACAACTGGGAGCCTCACTGTCAGGGTGTGAGGTGTAGACACCATCAGGCATTTTATCCTTGTGAATCCAGAGGAGCAGCTGTGACCTTCCATGCTTTTGGGAGCAGCAACACCAAAATAATGATGAGGAACAAGCAGGAGGCTCTTGGAAAACCTGTAAGAGAAAGATGCCTTGATAAAACCCCTGATCATTTGGGATCCAGTCCAGGTTTTTGGAGTTTTTCATCAGAAGGGTCAGTTAAAGCAGTCACTAGACCTCTTTAAAGTGCCACAGATGGGTCCCTAATTGGGACCAGGCTGTTTGGACTGGAAGCTGTGTTTACTGGGGGAGCTTTCTGGTGTGAAGCAGGGGTGAACGACCAGGAAGCAGCCCCAGATTCTCATCCATCTGTGACAGTTCAAAGTGAATTGACATGTCACAGCAGCTTCCTTATGGGTCCTTTCCATCACTTTATTGTACAGCTGAGAGTCTTAACACTTCCAAGGCTTGGAATTTTGACCTATGCTTTGGACTCAGAAGAACGTGGAGGAGAAAGGGGCACAGGGAGAGAAATGGAAGTGGGCTGCATCATCCCAGCAGTGCACTGTGGGGCTCTTTGCAGTACTGGCAGTGGTCATTTCTGTAATAAACAGGAAAAAAAGGGGTTTAGGGCTGGGAAGTGCAGGATCCTAGGTCTCCAGTTTAACACAAGCCCCTCTTTGCTTTGTAGTCCAGTCTGTTGGCTTCAGAGAGGTGTTCCCACAGCCAAGAGAGCAGTTGCTGTGCAGGTTCCCATCCATTTTCCCCTGACACTTTGTGTTTCCCACCCAGGCACTTCTGTTTCTGAGGAATTAGCAATCAAGGTGGGAAAAAGACAGCACAATCCCTTGTTTACAAATAACTTTAGCTTGGTGGTGATGGACCAGAGTGGAGGTTCTCAGGACCCAGCCCACTAAATCCCTGTGGTGGAAGGGTTTGGTTTGCTGCTTTTTTTTCCCCTCTTTCTCCTTTTCTCACCCTGAGCAGTGTCACCAGCTGATATTTTTCCCCAGTGCTGCCATCAGGTTGGAACTTCTGCTTCCAAGAGTATTCCATTGGCTCAACCAGCCAAAAAAAAGGCCCTCACCTCTCAAAAGTGAACACAAAAAAAGTAGGAAAAACGTGTAATAAATGGAACAGCAGCATTGATGGGGCTCATTTGGAAAAGGAGATAATCTCCTTTGTTTGCACTCCCACATGTTAATGGGTGAAGCATCTGCCAGGTTAGCTCCATAAAGCTGGTGCTGGATTTGTCTCCATTGCCTGGAAAATCCCCTTTAATCTTGCAAAATGCTATCACTGGCATAAGAAGTGTCTCATGGCTTGTATCACTTTGCTTACTCCATTGTCTCCATTGGATGTGGTGGCAATTTGCAAATATTTAGCTAAAGTGTTAGGGTTGTGTGAGGGGGAGAAGCATCATGTAATGGGAAGAGAAAGAGAAAAAAACAGAATTTAGTGTATGAGTGTGTTTCCAGACACCTCTTACTCAACAATTAGTCTTGGTTTTATTTCTCCTCCAGAAAGCTTTGCATCCAGGCAATTTCCCCCTCCACATTTTATAGATGCTGATAAAAATTAATGTTATTTGGGGTATTTTGGGGAGTGGTTTTGGTATTTTAAAAAAAAACACCTTATTTTTCTGGATTCCTTTTGTTTATGCTCAAAGTGGGGATGCTCTGGCTGGGCAGCTTGGGAAGACGTTGGCTTTGTCTTCTTTCCTAAGCAGGCAGGTGTGGCTGCTTATGTGAAAAGCAGGAGAATGTTGGTGAAATAAAGAGGGAAAGGTGTGATTTTTTTTCCCCTTGCAGTCTGGTTCTTTGGCCTGCAGACTCAGGTACCAAATCTGCTCCCAGTTATGCTGTACAGCTCCAAAGTAACTTGATTTACAACAGCTCTCTCTGGATAGAACTGCACATAATTGATGGCAGAGTCTGGTCCTTATTATTCACCCTGCACCTAGGCAGTTGAAAGGGTCAGGGAAAATACCTGAGGAACAGAACTGCCTTTGATCTTTTGCTTTAATATTTCTGCTACATTTTACATACAGAAGGAGCTATCGTGGCCTTTTTAAGAGCTGTTCAGCAAGGAGGGGCATGAGAAGTGATCCCTGTGTTGGTGAGGAAACTTCTGGGACATGTAGAGTAGAAAAGGGAGGAGGACAAAGATGGGTTTCTCCCTCTGATATTTACACTGTATGCAAGTGGAGGAAAGAAAATAGTGAAACCATGGCCTCTTTATTAGATCTTTTCATTTGGAAATGTTGGTTTGCAGTGTCAGAGAGTAGGACTGCAAACAGCAACACTGTCACTTTAATACATAGAGTGGTGAGTGCCCCCCTGAATTCACATTATGTATAAATATATATATATATAAAACAACATATACCCTTCACCTGCACTAAATAGTCATTATTCTTAAGTGTTTAGTGGTTTAAAAACAATACAAAGAATCACAGTTCAGTGATCATGCTGGATTTCATCCCGTGGGTGCAAATATTTGATTTCTCCACTGTCCCAGAATGGAAGAGGAAGCACCCAGAGGGTTTCAGAGAGGTGAGATGTGTATCTGTAACATCTGCTCTGGATGGCCCAGTTAACAGAAACAAGCTGGATGTGATGCTATCTGAGCATAACTCACTTTTCTGCTTTGCTTTGCAACTCACCTGTGGCAAACCAGCCTGATGGAGACTTGAAAGGTGCTTTTCAACACCACTCCTTATGGTAAGCAATGCCATGGCTCTTCCTCAGTGCCCCTGCAGTTTAGCTTTTCCTTGGGAGACCCATTCCCTCCAAAACTGGTGTTTGGAGACTCAGGATTAGGCTAAAGGGACCTTTTGAGTTGGCTTCAGGCACACCAACAGTTTCCAGACTGATGGCTGCTACATGGGTTGGACTCGATGATCTCTGAGGTCCCTTCCAACCCAGGCAATTCTATGTTTTGGGAGATCCAAGTGGAATGAGGACCTCTGTTAGAGCTGTTGGAAGGTTGTTATGTTGGGTGCAGGCTGGAAAAATGAATTTTTAGTGGTCCAGGGACCAAGGTTTTGATCAGCAAGGCAGGAGTGAGCACAGGGGGGGAAGGAAGACAGCCTGTAACTACACAGACTCTGCTCCAGGGAGAGAAAGCTTTATGGGCTGGGAGGGATGGACTTGAGCTTCAAAAATGTTTTATTTTAAAACATCCTTGCCCCTGGATAGAGAAAATAATTTCCATTCTATGCTGAGCTACCCGTGATGGTCCTGTTTGCAAAATGGGAGTGTCTAGAATTTAATATCCCATTATCCTCAACAAATTCCTTGCAATGAGTTACTGATCAGAAAAAGAGGTTGGTTGAGACTTCCTACTGAATACACAGAGAATGAAGAGGACTCCAGATCTGCATTGACATTTTTTTTATCCAGCAGTATATAAAATACTGTAAAAATTCAGTATATCTGCTGTCTGGGTGCAAATTTTGCTTGCTTTTTGCATATTACTTCCATGACTTGTTGATGTTCAAGCTGACACTGGGGAAAATTGGCTGTTTTCACTTCACACAGGGACTTAATTTATCCTTTTGCCATTCTGACTTGCAGAACTCCTGTCAGGCAACTTTCACATGAAATTAGGGGACTGAACAAACCTCTGCAAAGCCAAACAGCCCTGAGCCCCCCACTACATTGAGGTACAGGCAATGAGAAGCCAGTTAATGTCCCCAGGAAGATCTGTACACTCTGGCTTGCATCCAAGCCCAACCATGATAATGTCAGGGAAAAAAACCCACTTTTTTTTTCAACCCATGCCAGTTTTTTAGCTTCAAGTCCATTAATTATTCCAGGTGCCAGGGGATGATGGGACATCCCCAGGGGTGGTCTCAGTTTGCAGTGCCCTTCAAAAAGCCCCCCAGCCTGCTCATTTCAGGAGGGTTTGGGGATGTTCAGCTGTCAGCAGGATGCACCCAACCTAAATTGCCTGGATCCTTGGGTTCTGGCTACACAGGGAATATGGATCACACCCCAAGCTCCCTGCTCTGGGTGCTGCCCCAGCTTCAGCAGGTCCCTCAGCACCATGGAATCCAGGTCCCTGCAGCACACACCCTGCAGCCCAGGAGGAAACTGCTTTGCCTCACCTGAAATACCTGAAATACCTGTAGGCCACACATGCTCCTTCCCTCCCTGAGTACTGCCAACTTCCCTGCCTGCTCTCCAGATTTTCCTTTCTTTCTTCCCATTTCTGGGGCCTGGCTGTGTCCATCCCTCCCACAGGACACACATCCTCTCCTGCCCCAGCCAAGGGTTTGGGTTGAAACTTTGCCTCACAGGGTTATTCCTACAATCTTGGAGTGGATTTCCCTTGCCCCAAATCTACTCTCCAGTAGTGCATCTACTTTCCCCTTGGAATTAGTTCTTGAGCCTTAGGAAAAGTGCCTTTAAAAAGGGAAAAGTTCCTTTAAAGGGAAAGGATTTATAACCCCTTACTGAGGTGAACCATCTCAACTGGCTCACATTTTGGTTTTATTGTCTCAGCAGGGTCTAATCCTGCTTCCAATGGACCATAACATGAGATTTGGTCTATACATGGATGCCTAGAAAATGTAATTAGTGGGTGAGATGCTTTCCCTCCATCCTTGGGCTGCAAGATCTCTGCTGTCTCCTGATAGAGAGCTTGAATCAAAGCTTCATTTAGGGTGTAACCTTGAAAGACCATCCCAGGGAGGCAGAAGCCAGGGGAAAACCATGGATTGGCACCTAGTTGCTGCTTTCTTTGAGTGCCCTCAGCCTTCCAGCTACAAGTAGAGAACTGCTCAGGGTGGCCAAATTTTTGCAAGAAGGTCATGAAGCACTTGGACTTCTGTGCTGAGGGTGCACTGAAGGATTAAAGCCTGGGGGGAAGACTGTAGGAGCATCTCTGAGTTTCTGAATCATGGAGAAAGACTTGGCTTTTCTTTTAAAAAGGGAGGTATTATTATATAATTTATTTTTCCTATCATACAGACACTTTAAAAAAAAAAAAAAACTTCAAGAGAATGTGGGGTTTATGTCAGCTTTAACAAAACTTTCATTTACCCTTTGAAGAACTTTCATTTCCCTTCCAAAAACTACCTTATAGTTGAACTTGGAGGACTGAGAAGAATTCCTCTTCCAGAGTTCTCAAGAAACATCCTTCCACATTTCTCACCAGGCTTTCAATCACCTCCCAAAGAAGGATCACACTTTGCAACAAACATGGTACTAAAGAGGAGAGATTTAGGTCAGACATTAGGAAGAAATTCTTTACTGTGAGGGTGGTGAGACCCTGGCACAGGTTTCCCAGGGAGGATGTGGCTGCCCCATCCCTGGAAGTTTTTAAGGCCAGGTTGGATGGGGCTTGGAGCAACCTGGGCTGATGGGAGGTGTCCCTGCCCATGCAGGGGGGTTGGAACAGGATGAGCTTTAAGGTCCCTTCCCACCCAAACCATTCTAGAATTCTCTGATGTGGTGCCCTGAGACCCTACCCACAAAGTGAACCCTGAAGTTTCCATTTTCCTTTGTTTAATCTCAATGTCTGGTGGCCTGGAGCCCCCCAGCCTCCTGCCTAGCAATGCCACTTGGTCACAGCATGAAGATTTTACCTTTTTTTCTTCTCTTTTGTGCTGCAGATCCCCAGGATTGCTCAGGCCCTGCATCACCTCAGCAACCTTCACAGCAGCCAAGCACTCAGACAAGAAGCAGACATCCCCAGGCAGTTTAACCTTTATTTTACCAAGCAGAGAGACAACAGGAAGAGCTGAAGTCTCCCTGGGAGGAGTGCACACAAGTGAGTGACCTGTGCAAGAGAGGCAGAAGTGGCCACCAGTGATTTAAAGCCTCTACCAGCAGAAACCAAGGGGGCAGCGGCTCCATTGCTCAGCACACAGCAGGGAGCAAGGGACCAGATATCAGGCTGGAGCAAGCCTTGCTTTGTGTCAGCAGTAACTACAGGGTCACAGGAGGATTCTGTTATTAAAGAAAATAAATTTGGGTAACTTGGGTAGTTATTCTCCAGTGGGCTGTTTGAGACTGATGGATTGGCCCACAACTGGTCCTGGGCACACCACAAGGTCTCTGGCTGACTGCTGCTTGTACAGCAGGATTTCTCCTTTGCTCTCCTCTCCACTTTGTTTTCTTTAACAGATGAGGAGACTGAAATGCAGGTGAACCCTGTGAACTGCAAACAATGGGAGCTCAAAGCTTCCTGAATTGAGGCATTCAGGGGCAGTGAAAGATGCACTCTGGGCTGGGGGAGCTTCAGTTCCTCTGGGGAGAGACCTGATGCTTGCAGAGAGTTAAAGGGAATAAAGGAATTGAACTTGAGGGAAAGAAGGAAAGGAAGGAAAGGAAAAAGAAGGAAATGAAAAGGAAGGCAAAAGAAGGCAAGGAAGGCAAGGAAAAGGAAGTCAGGAAGGAGGAAGGAGGAGGAGGAGGAGGAAGACGAAAAGAAGGAGGAAGAGAAGGAGAAGGAGAAGGAGAAGGAGAAGGAGAAGGAGAAGGAGAAGGAGAAGGAGAAGGAGAAGGAGAAGGAGAAGGAGAAGGAGAAGGAGAAGGAGAAGGAGAAGGAGAAGGAGAAGGAGAAGGAGAAGGAGAAGGAGAAGGAGAAGGAGAAGGAGAAGGAGAAGGAGAAGGAGAAGGAGAAGGAGAAGGAGAAGGAGAAGGAGAAGGAGGAGAAAGGCCAAGATGTTGCAGGGCATCCTGGAGGCTGAGATAGGGCTTTGGCTACCTCAGGACTGATGGTCTTTGGTGTCCAGAAGATGTCTGTGAGCTGCAAAATGAAACAAGGTCCTTAGGAATATGCTTAATATCTGATCCAAAGAGCAAGAGGGATGAGAGCAAATGCAGACTGGAGGAAACAAGTTCCAGACCCCTCTGTCTCACAGGACACCTTTTTATGCCTGCCCCAGGGCACAACTGTGATCTTCCAACAGGACAGAGCCTACATTAATATCAGGGACTGTTTGGGCTCCAGTTTCCAGGCATTAACCATAGCAATCTGACATGAAGAACAGCTCTTGGCACCTGCTAAGGAATAAGAACAACATCTACATACAAAACCTCAAGGAGTAGAAGGAAATATGTTCTATCTATTGTTCCCTTGACCTAGAGAGGACATTTTCATGGGCCTGAAGATTGCCTGGAGTGTGTGGAAAGCTGGGGAAAGGCACTGCCACTTCCATCTCTTCTGGATGAGGTGAGATTTCCTTGCTGGGAAGGGGCTGGGGCTATGGAGGTGCCACTTATCCCTTAACATCAGCAGTAACTACCCATGGTGTGTGATCTCTGAGATGATAAAAGCCCATTTTATCTTTGCATCCCCCAAAATGGATTTCAGGGGAAAACAAACATCTGTTCACCCTGCCTTGGCTGTCACCACAGGATGGGGCATATTTGTGATGTACAGGGAGTATCTGTTTGTGTAAGAGGAAGGGCTGCTCTCCAGGTAACTGGGGGGCTGCATGGGGTGCTTTTAGCAGGTAAGGTTTATTGCCTCTGAACAGAGAGTGTCCAGCAGAAATGCACTGAGTGAGATGGAGGAGCAGACATGATGGACATCTCCCAGCACAACCTCACTCTGGGGCTTGAGTGAAAACCCAAAATTGAAAGTCAGAGAATGAGGATGCATTTCAGGCAAGCAGAGCAGAAGAAATACTGGTAAAACCCAGTGGTGGGCATCACCTAGGAAAGAGTTAATCCCTGTAAGATTTCTCTCTGCACAGAAGCTGGGAACACTGACATCCCCCTCGGGCCATGATCAGCCATTGAGATTTTTTCCTGATGATGTAACACTTGTAAACGTGACATCTTGCAAACAACTCCTGGTTGGGGAAGTTATCTGCAGAATAGGAATGATGCCCCAGCTCATTAGTCTGAAAACTGCCCTGAATCTCACTTGATTTAATTATTTTCTTTGATTAATTTAGCTGTTATTTCACTCATCATTTCTTTGCTGTGTGGCACCGTGGGATAAATGTTTGGTTTCCAGCTATACAAGCACAAATCATTTGTGTTAACATATAAAATATAAATACAGGGATGCAATGGAGGGAAATTATTCCATCAATCCCAGACAGTGAATCCAGGAGGCTTTGCCTGGTGTCCAGGTGACATGCTGGAAGGGCTTTTGCCTCCCACAGACTCCTGTACATATATGTATATACCTGCCAGTTCCTATGAACCTCTGCATTAGGTCAGCTCCAAAAAAACAACAAGCAACAGAATCCTCCAACACATGTCAAGGGCTGAGCTGCTTTTCCAGAGGAAATTTATAGTTTCTTGAGGAAAGCAATAGTTTTGGGATTGCTGTGGGCTATTTTAGGTATCTACCACAGGAGAAGATGGATTGTTTCCTGCAGTTTATCTCTGTTAACTGAGCCCAGGGTGTCTGGCTCACGTGTAGATGTCACTCCCATGTAAAGACATTTCAGGCAGATCTCCTGCAAAGTCTGGGGAGAGACTGCAGAGCACCCAAGCCCCATTTTACAAAGAGATGAACAAATATGTTCTACAGTTTCAGGGAAACCACTGAATATGGGGCTCCTAAGGCTGCTGAAATAATTCTTTTAAGTTAAGATGAGTAAAGTAGAGGCTCATGGAAGGCTTCATCTGCAGGGGGAAGAAAAGAAGGTGGCCTGGGTAATGGCTGGCTGGGGCCACCTTTGGGGTAGGTGCAGGGCTCTGGCTGCTACAGAAAGGAGGCAACTGAAGTGGAAAAAATCCAGTGGAACACAGCCAGAATGCTGCAGGGAATGGAGGAAACAACCAGGAAGTTTAGTAATGCTGGGTCTGTCCTCTCAGGGGGAAGAGGAGGTAAGGAGGTAATTATAATGCACAGAGAGCTTTGCTCTTCCCTCCAGCTAAGGTCAGGCAGATGTTCACATCCTCCCCATCACCATGGGTTGCTACTTGTTTCCAGCTTCTCCAGAGGGAGGTAGGGAGAGGGACTGCTCACACACATCAAGGCAATGGCAATGTGGGGGACAGAGCTGGAGCTTCCAAGCCCTCATCCTCTACTCCCCTTTAGGAGAGACCTTATTATGATGTTTCAGTAGTTAAAGCTAAAGAGAAGATGGAGGAGAAGATGGATTCCTATTTACAAGGAGTCCCATGGACAAGACAAGGGGCAATGGGCACAAGTTGCTCCTGGGGAGATTCAGATTGGACACAGGAGGAAAATTTTTCCCCATGAGGACAGTCAGACCTTGGAATGGTCTCCCAGGGGATGTGGTGGATTCCCCCACTTTGGGAAGTTTTAATTCTGAGCTTGTTGAAGTGCTGAGACATCTCATATAGATAATAATATGAGAAGGGCTGGACCAGAGGATCCTTGAGGTCCTTCCAAGCAGACAATCTGTGATTCTATGATACTTGGTTTGCAAGCTGTGCCATCTATTCTGGAAGGCTGAGGCTTTCAGGTGGCCTGCACAGAGTCCTGCTTCAGGAAGCCATGTGAGGGTCAAAAAAAGATTTTGAAAGAATCATTTCAAAACATTGCTTGTCCAGGGCAGCAGTAAGATTGCCAAGGTGATCAGTAATTCTGAGGACAAGCTGGGTGTGCACCAGGGTTTGCAGCCACAATATGAAAGTGTCCTTTTGAACAGGATTTTTCATTCAGTTGCAATTAAGATATGGCAAAGGCTGCTCACAGTACTGATCAAACCAGAGAGAGTCATTGGGAGCCTTGGGATGAACCATTAACTGTGATTTCTTACTTCCTCAATGACAGGCATCTTGTGGCACCTGAGGCTGCCTTTGTGCCCCTTCTAAATGGAGAGATCAATCCTGTCTGCCTGCAGGGAAGTGAGAGGAGGAAAAAACAATGTCTTTGAGACAGTCAAACCTTTAGTTTCTGCTACTGAGTTAGAAAATGCTCAGAGTACAAAGCCTTGTAATTGTTGGCAGAGCCTTTTAAGAAGTCAAGAAGGGGATCTCAGGGCTAGGATCACGGAATCATAGAATAATTCTGCTTGGGAAGGGCACCTCAGCAGTCTTTACACCAACCTTTGCTCAAAGCTTGGACAACTCTGAGGCCAGGCCAGGTTGCTCAGGGTTGGCAAAGCCTCCAGGTTTGGAGACAGCAGAGCCTCTGCTTGGCTGGTGAACACAGAGACAGAGAGAGACCCTGAAGCTGTGTCTCCTTTTTCAGGAAAGTATTAGTGAGCCCTGAGGTTGAAGAATTTCCTGTTGCCAACTTTCCATGTCCAGCAAAGCCTCTTTGTCCCCAGTTTTACTGCAGGTGCAGTGTGGGGCAGCTTTGGGGTGGCTGGCATGGCAGCAGCTGGAAGGTGTTCCCAGCAGATGTTGCAGGACACCCTGGCCTCTCACTGTGACTATCAGACATTGCTTTTATTACTCTGCTAGTAGAGCCAGGATGAATTAGAGGTACTAGAGCAAAAGTAAAGCAGGTTTTTCTACACCCCAAATCAGGGTGGTGACGTGCCCTTAGAAAGGAAGTAGGTAAATATTTAGAGAAGATATGCCCCTGGCTTCTGAGCAAAACTAAATAGGACGTAGTGGTGTATGATGAAGGCAATGAAGTCAGATGTTCTTTTTGGCTTCTTGTCTGCTTAGAGGGTTTTTTTTCCTTCTTCCTAAGCAAAACCTCAAAATACGAAGGATTTGTTCTGCAGGAGACTGACATTTTCTGCTTAAATCCCTAAAGGCTTAAAAAAGTTCAAAACCAGACAGTTGTCAAGTGAAGCTTTATGATCAATTTGAAACTCATCTTAAATGCTGTCTGCCTTATCCAGTTAGCAAGGCTTCCCTAAATCCCATTTGCACATCAGAGCTGCAATCTAGTGCAGCTAAACACTCCTAGTTCAGCAGGCTTTTTCCTGCCAAAAAAAAAAAAATGCTTTTAGACAGCACTGAGGAAAGAAAAAACAAGACTAGGAGTAGTAGGACACTTTGGATGCATCCTCTACATCCTCAGCAGAGGAAAGGCACCTTCACTCAGGGCCAAAAGTAAATCTTAAAACCACTGTCAGCAGAAGCACCAATTTCCCCCTTCCCACCCCAGCCATCTCCTGCCTTGACCTCTCCTCTCTTGCTGTGACCTAAACCCATCACCAGGCAGAGGTTTGATCCTATAAACTCTGTATCCACACAACCCCAGGCTTTTGAAGGACTCATCTCCAGGTAGACAGAAATCCACCTTAGCAGCTTCCTGCCTCCTCTCTACAAAGAGCAAGGGCTGAAGGGGTCTTGAACACTGACAGATCACCCTGGAGCAAGCAGGACCTCCAAAAATCTCCAGGCACAGCTTCTTCTTGTCATCATCACTGATCACAGCTCCATGGGGGATGTGGGGAGGATCATCCTGTCCCTGTTAGTGATGGGAAGAAGCAAAATGAAGGCCCTGGCTCTCCAAGAAACATCGTTGCCAGGAGTTCTTGTGGTTGCAGACAGCCTCCCAGGCTGGGGTTTATCACTACCTTTCCTCTTGTAATATTCCAATTGTCACCCTTCTGCCCACTCTTACTGTTGGAATAAACCTCAGCAAACATTTCAGTCTTCAGGGTTTTGAGGAGGGAAGGTAAAATGAAGGAAAAGGTTTAAAACTTGTGGCTCAAGCAGCTTTTGCTCCATTTTGTCCTTGCTCCCCAAAGGGGCTGATCTGGCCCCCAGCACTCATGGCAGTCAAACCAAAGCCAAATTCTCTGGTGGGGAACCCACTGCTGCCTGCACACTCAGTGTCCTGAGTCTGTGTGCAAGCTCCCCTTCTTCACAAAGTCAAAGCAATGAGTTTTCCAAGGTCTTTCAGAGTCTTCACAGAACACCAAGGCATCTGGGGCCAAATCCTGCACTTTGGAATCTGCACACAGTGGCTCTCGGTTACAATTGTCCATCTTGGATGAGAGTTGCCAAGAATAGTTGCAGAAAATAGGTGCACCTCAGATGGGTCCTTGGTCAAGGTGAGAGTGGAGGAAACACATTCTCCCTGTGCTGGAAAACCCCTATAGTCACAAGGAGATTTAAATGAAGGCAGAGTTTGGTCTAAGGGTTCAAATTCCTGGCTGAGCTGAGCTGACCTTCAGTTTTTTCTGGAAGGCTGGGCATATAAGTAATACCAGGTTAGAAGCATAAGAGTTCCTTAGATCCTCTTTGCATGATTTTAAGCTCTAAGCCTCCTACACTTCATGTTTTGCTTGTCTCTCCACTGGAAATATCCTTGGAGGAGAACCAGGGGACTGTCAGAGGGAGAGGGGCAGGAAATGGTTTCATGAGCCAGAGGGAAATTGGAGAAGGTTAAAACTGAGCTGACTGGATTCTCTGCTGCTATCAGTTGGCCCAACATAATGGGGTTGCATTAATTTACTCTAGGAAACCATCTGAAACCACTCCTCATGCAGGACTTTGCTGCCAGAGTAGCAACCTGGCTGGGAGGGATGAGGAGAGCACTGACCCTTTGGTGCAGGCTTTTTATTTATTACTGCACAAGCACCACAGCAAGAGGCAGTGAGTTTTGCACATGTGAAAAAATATGAAATTTAGATGTAGGGAAGCTTTGGGAAGCACTAAGTCACCCCAGGTTTCCTTTAGTCTCCTCTGAATCTCACCTGGTGTTACTGAGCAGCTCGATGCTCTGTAGATCTACAAAGTTTGCTGAAGAGTTTGGAGGAAACTTGAGCAACTGAAATAGAGTCCAAAAATATCTCCAGCTTGCAGAGCTGTCATTAAACATTAACAGTGAGCAGCTGGGTCTCCCTTGGATGGCACAGGAGGCTTGTGCTCCTGTCACTGCTAGCAGGAACAAGCTTTGTGAGGAGAGGGAAGAAAACACATCCTGGCATGTCCAGCCCAAACTGTGACTCAGAGGAGAAGAGAAGCAATGGGTTTAAACTGGGACTCTCTATTTTTGCCTGAAGTGGGAGGCACATGGCCCCAAGATGGGTCAAGCAGGGATGGAGCTGCCTGCAACCAGACCTCTGGGCTTGCCTTTGAAGGTCCCTTTTAAATCAGTGTATCAGGGCTGGAAATCTGGGGTGATCACCACACTAACCAGTCCTAAGCCCTGACCATCATCTTCCTCCTCAGCTCTTCCCTGGGGGGGACCCCAGAAGTGCAGGCTGGGGGCTGGTGGCTGCAAACTGTTGGGCTTCCCCCACATCTGGCCATGGTGAGGACCTCACCTTAAGAAGAACACCCAGCCAGGGGGGAGGAAGCTGCAGATACTCTAAATATCATCTTATTAGGAAGAAATTCTTCTCTGTGAGGGTAGTGAGGCCTTGGAACAAACTGCCCAGGGAAGCTATGGCAGTGTTTAAAGATAACTTAGATGGGGCTTGAAGCAACCTGGCCTGGTGAGAGGTGTCCCTGCTCATCCAGAGGGTTGAAACTGGATGAGCTTTAAGGTCCTTTCCAACCCAAACCATTCTGTGATTTTTTGATCCTATGTTCAGCACCTGCCTAAGCTGAGATGAAGCCTGGTGATGCAGTGAAGATGGGGCAGTGACTGATTTCCTGTGGCTCTCCAAAGGAAAGAATTCCCTGTGTTTGGGTTAGTAGAATGATTTACCCTGAATTCTCCTCTCCAAAAAGGTCCTGCCAGGTTCTTGCCCATTTGAAATAAGCCTGGGTAGGTGCAGGACTCACTTGGGCTCCCAGCACTCAGCTCTATGGGCTCAGGATGAGTGAGCTCTGCATCAATCCCAGCCCCTGTGCCTACAGTGGGACTGGACAGCTCTGTTTCCAAAAGTTCCCTCTTTCAGAGTGGATTTTCAGAGGGTGATGCCACAGCTGCATGAGTAGACAGGAAATTTATACTGAAATTAATGAGACATGGAGCTGAGTGCCACCAACCCCCCACCCCAGCATGGCTCTGAAAATGTAGCCCATAACTTCTTCTTCTCTTTATTTTATTTTTTTATTGTTATTCATTTATTTTTTAAATTTACTGGATGTTTCTTGGAATGGAAATCACATTTTTTATAGACTAATGCTTGTTTCATGGGTAACAGTGGTGGTGTGTTCCCAACCTAGGCTTAGCAGCAATTGGCATTAGAGCATACATGGGAAGACAGTGCAACAATACACAGGAAGTCTTTAAAAAAACTCAGTACAAGAGCACTTGGGCTGATGAAATGATAATTGGAAGCTGTATTCAGCAGGGTATTTAAACATCTGCCTGCTCCTGGCCAGGAACAGTTCCACTCACTTCAGCAGGATTAATCATGAGACTACAAATGCATCCTCTAAAGCATCCTGCAGAATCTTAACCTGAGCAAACAAAGCACATTCAGCTGATTTTTTTTAAAACATGTGCTTTTTTCAGAGCTTTTGTTTTACTTGCTCTTGCAAGAGCTTGTTTTACTGGCAAACCTAGAGTACATTTCAAAACCCTGCATGAGGAGTCATGGAAAATAGATTTTAAATGCCCATTCTTGAGCTGTCGTGCCAGGATAGTTGGTGCCAGAAGGGAAGGAGCCCCAGTGCCATCTGATTTATTTCTCTGGACAATGTAGCTTGGATTTCATGTGTCTGCAATCCAGTATTTCATGGAATACATATCCAAACCAAGTCCTGGTTTAGATACCTGATACATACCAAGTGCTGGAATAATGAATCAATCTGAAGAAATCCCAGTATTCCCCAGGCTATTCATCCCACAGGGAAAAAGAAATGAAACACTTCCCTACCCTGCAAGCCACTCACTCAGTTCCAGTAATAATACTTCATTTTTCCAAATGCATCTTCCATTTCAAAGCACTTTTCAAATGCTAATTAAATCTGACCATAGTCTTGCCAGAAAGGGAAATATTATCCCATGCTACACAGGTGAGGAAGACAAAGACATAAAGAAGTTCCTTTCCTTGCCCCAAATCTCACAGGAATTGGTGGCAGACAGAGCTGGGGCTAAAATAGAGCTCTTCTTTTTTTTTTTTTTTTTTTTTCTTTTAAATTTTTTTCTGGCTTTTCCATTTCTGTTCTTGTGCTTTAGCTCTTTGCCTAATCTATGTCTAGACACTGCTTCCTTGGCTGAGCAGGACCACTGTGGGGGCTGCTGCCTCTGGTGAGGGTAAGGAGCAGGAGATAGGTACCTCCACAGCACCTGGATCATCCTTAGCTTCACCCAGGGGTGAGAAAAGGAGGTGCTGACTAAAACTGGGTCACCAGACCTGCCCCAAGCTGACCACAGACAGATGGATGGGAGGGAGGAGCAGGGGGATGCTGGCTGGGGGAGGACAAGCCCAATTTTCTGCTCCTGCAGCAAGTCAAGTGTCCTCAAAAGTACACAATTGGACCTGGGGCAACCTCTGTCCCAGAATAAGGTGAGGACAACCAGCTATTCAGCTCTTGGGCCTCCAAACCCCTCTGGGAAGCAGCTTGCAGCCTGGAGAGGCAAAGCCAGTGAGGTTCTGGAGCAGGTCCAAAGGAGGCAACTGGGCTGGTGAAGGGATCCAGCACAAATCCTATGAGGAGAGGCTGAGGGAGCTGGGGGTGTTGAGGCTGGAGAAGAGGAGGCTCAGGGGAGACCTCATCACTCTCTACAACTCCCTGAAAGGAGGTTGGAGCCAGGGGAGGGTTGGGCTCTTTTCCCAGGCAACTCTCAGCAAGACAAGAGGGCACAAAAGGTCTCAAGTTGTGCCAGGGGAGGTTTAGGTTGGAGATTAGAAAGAATTTCTTTCTGGAGAGGGTGATCAGCCATTGGAATGGGCTGCCCAGGGAAGTAGTGGATTCTCCGTGTCTGGAGATATTTCCAAAGAGCCTGGATGTGGCACTGAGTGCCATGGGCTGGGAACTGCAGCGGGAGTGGATCAAAGGTTGGACTTGATGATCTCTGAGGTCCCTTCCAACCCAGCCAATTCTATGATTCGATGATTCTATGATCTCCAAGCCTCCCTAAGGGCACCTTGTGGAGAACGGAGGAAAGAGCTGGCCAGGAGACAGTAAGAGGGTGAAAAACCTAACCCTCAGATTTATTAAAGAAAGTCTTCACCCCAGCCTGAGTGTTCAGTGCTGGAAATGGTTCACAGCTCTTTTCTGTGAGACATGAAGGTGATCAGAGGGCTGGAGCACTTCCACGAGGACAGGCTGAGAGAGCTGGGGTTGTTCAACCTGGAGAAGAAAAGGCTCCAAGGACACCTTATGGTGGCCTCCCAGTATCTGAAGGGAGCCTGCAAGAAAGCTGTGGAGGGACTTTTCAAAAGGACATGGAGTGATAGGACAAGGGGGGATGGATTCAAACTGGAAGAAGGCAGATTTAGATTGCATATTAGGAAGAAATTCTTTCCTGTGAGGGTGGTGAGACATTGGCACAGGTTGCCCAGGGAGGCTGTGGATGCTCCTTCCCTGGAAGTGCTCAAGCCCAGGTTGGATGGGGCTTGGAGCAACCTGAGCTGGTGTAAGGAGTCCCTGCCCATGGCAGGGAGTTGGAAATGGATGATTTTTAAGTCTCTTCCTACCCAAAGCATCCTAGGATTCTGTGATTCTTTCCCTACCTCCCAGCATGGACACACATGGAGTCACAGACAAGCAGAGGACAAACATTAGGGCCATTCATCATCACAAGGGGAGAAGGCAGCAGCTTGAGGGCTTCTCTGTGCTGAAAAGCCCTTGCTGGGCTGTGCCAGGGAAAATGCAGCTGAAACAGAGCTGTGCTAAGGGCTGGGGTGTTAGAGGTGGACACCTGCCTGCTTCCAGCCCCAGGTCTTGGGACCCAAATACTCCCATAATTAAGTGAACAGGATGAAGGACCAGGGTAATAGCAGGTGGAGAAAGTGAGGGAGGTGTGCAGGAGTGATGCTGGGATGGGGGGAGCCATCCTTAGAGCCTGCTGGCAACTCCCCAACTGTTCTTACTCCTTGTAGGAATGGATGAGAAGTGTGTGTGGAAGCCACCCATGGTGACAGTCCTGCCCCAGAGGGTTGGGTGAACCCAGCATAGCTCCCAGGGCAAGGCTGTGTTTGGTGAGGGACCTCCAAGTGGGGAAATCAGAAGATGGAAGTCTGTGCATGCATCTGTTTTAACTCCTATTTGGGTGATAGGAAGAGACACTGAAAAAGAAAGAATGGTAAAGAGTGTGTGTGACAGAAACATACTTCTTTATATTCCTATAATCCCTGCTTTACATAGCTAAAGAAATGTTACTGAGCTTATAGGAGAGGATGGAGATAACAGTCTGTGCTCACCACAGACAGGCAGAGAATGCAAATTCACTGGATCCACCCACAAAATGAGGATCTTCCTCATTTTTTCCCTTCCCCCTGACATTTACACAAGGTTTTTTCTCACTAGAAAACTCCAGAACTATTTGGCAGGTGAGTCTTAAAATGTTTATGGGGTCACATCTGGGAAACACTGAGCAGGAGCCTGAGGGACAACTGCAGGGTTCTTAGCTTTTCTGGCTGTTCCTCTCCAACCCTCTGAGCAGATTTTGGCACCTCAACTTTTCACAAAGAAAAAGCAGATGGGAAAGAGAACACTTCTGAAAGAGCCTAACACCTTCTTAGCCCCAAGATATTTTTAAGCACAAATCTGCTAAAAGACCTCACAAAACTCCAGGCTCCAAACTCTTCCTTAGGAAAAGGGCTCAGCACTGGAATCTCCCGCTGTGCCAATGGAGCAGCAGTCAGGAAGGAGGCCCAGGGGCAGTGGGACCATTTCAGCCACCACACCAGGTGAAGCCAGAGTGAAAATTTACTGAATAGAGGAGGAGGAGAACCAAATCCACCACACCAGGGAAAGTACCATGTTGCCCTGAACTGATGAAGGTGAAGGGACTTGAGCACAGACCCTATGAGGAGAGGCTGAGGAAGCTGGGGGTGTTCAGCCTAAAGAAGAGGCAGCTCAGGGGAGACCTCATCACTCTCTCCAACTCCCTGAAAGGAGGTTGGAGCCAGGGGGGGGTTGGGCTCTTTTGCCAGACGACTTTCAACAAGACAAGAGGGCACAAAAGGTCTCAAGTTGTGCCAGGGGAGGTTTAGGTTGGAGATTAGAAAGAATTTCTTTCTGGAGAGGGTGATCAGGCATTGGAATGGGCTGCCCAGGGAAGTAGTGGATTCTCCATGTCTGGAGATATTTCAAAAGAGACTGGATGTGGCACTGAGTGCCATGGTCTAGCAACCGCGACGGTGGTTCAAGGATTGGACTCGATGATCTCTGAGGTCCCTTCCAACCCAGCCAATTCTATGATTCTATGATTCTATGATTCTATGATTCTATGATGACACATTTGGCAGCATGGAAGCAGCCAGATGAGCCTTTGTGGCTTGCCTGAATGGAAGGAGTGAGAATGGGAGGGCAAGGCAGTAGTTTTGGGGCTGGATGTCTGCTTCTGCCCTTGCAGCTTTGTTTCCAGCACCATCAGGAGCAAGGTGACCCTGGTGGGAGGAAGGCATGGTGGCACAGCCAGGACCTGCCACCAAGCTGTCAGGACAGGCTGTACCTCTGCTCCTGACTTGTTCCAGTTGTCAGTGAGAGTGCTTTGGCTTAGACCTCAGCAAGAAAAAAGTTATTTCTTGAGGGAGGAAAGGCACCAGCAGCTGTTGCCTGCATGAAGGAGGGGCTGGGATTTGGCCTCTGGTTTGAACGAACTTTCCTAAGAGTGCTCTCCAAATCTGCCACCCTGCTCACTTCTCCAGTCAGGGTGCTGCTGGAGTCAAATCTCTGCTGAGGCACTGGCTAAGCCTCTTTGCAACCTGCTTTGATAAAAAGATCTTTCCCAAGTGTTTGGGCCAGCTAGCTGCAAACAGTCCAACCCTTCACAGCCCCCCCAGCTCCCTGACCCACCCTGCTCCCTCCCAAACCCCTGCCCCCAGCAGCAGGGCCAGAAAAACTGCTTCCCTTGGCAAAAACCATGCTGTCAGCTTTTTAACACCAGTGCCTCTTCAGGTGGAGATGGAGGTTGGGGGTAGGGTTGATGTTGATGTTACTTGGCCCCTGGGGGTTGGCACCTTTTACAGGTGTGCTCCCACCTCTGTCACTCTCCCCTCAGCCTTCCTGACTGGGCTTGTGCCTGGTGTCACAAACATAGATCAAATGCTTAAATAAGAATTCACCCTTCACTGCATGGTGAGGGTTGTTTGAAAGCTCCACAGAGCTCCCTAGATGCCTGCACAGTGCCTGTTTCCTATCTTCAGCTTCCAGCCTTCCCCTGAACTGAGTTGTAAGCAGCAGCCATCCCAGCATGACTGCTGCTTCCTGCTCCCATCACCAGCTGTAATTAAGAGCTGCTAAAGGAAGATTGGGATTTTATAGACATTTCCCCACCCAGCATTCCCTCCAGCTCATGCTGATTTGGGAGAGCTCAGGCAGATCTGTAGTCACAGCAAGATGGGAAATCTTTTCTGTGCAGGCTCCAGATGAACCCAGGGCTTTAGATCTTACTCAGAGAAGGGGTCACAGTGTGAGTAAGGGGACCTCTGGTAAATAAACCAAATGAGCCCAAGAAGCAGTGGCTGGGGACATGACAGGAGATGCCCTGCAGAGCCCAGCTCATGGGGCCACTGCTGCCAGAGCTGCAAACCGCTCTCTTAGCTCTCATCATGTCCCAGCACAGGCAGTGCCACCACCCTCACAGGCTCCTTTTGCCCTCATCCTTTGGCCACCCAAGCCACAAACCACCTGCCTGTCCCTTTGGGAGGCAGAAAATGGGGTGCACCATTTCAGAGTGGCATTTGCTGCTTCATTGAAATCAGAAATGGTTCCAGTCCAACCAGTAACATCCTCCAAGGATAAAGGTACCACCCAGGATGGGGTGACCCATAGTTTGCTGCCCCAGAGAACACTGCTGCTGACTTGCTGCTAACTTCACAAAACCACCACCCTGTGCTGACTTACATCACCCCAGAGTGTAATGCCTTGTAACCATTCATCTGCCTTATTTCTGGGCAAATGCCAGAAAAACTGATAAAGGCCAGACTGGGTTCAGAACAAACCAGAGGACACCATGGTGGTTTATGGGTTTTTTTTAGAGGATGTCTCACCTGCAGCCACAAATCTGCCTTTATTTGGCTTGACCATGATCCAAGATTACCTCAGAGGTCAGCAGTGGCAGATTAGTGAAAGCTGCTAACTTGACATAATGCATTCTTGTTGTTATCATTATTATTATTATTATTATTAATAATATTTTTATTAGTATCATTATTATTATTATTAAGGGGAAAAAGGGTGGTCGGAGTAATAAAAACCCAACATTGATTTTTTTCCCTTTTGCAAAAACTTTGAAAAAGGGAAAAAATAAAAGCATGGGAGTTTTGCACCCTGTGTCTCCTTGGATGCTGTAGCTGTTGTCCCAGTGAATTCATTGTAGGTAGCTCTGAAAATCTGCTTGGAAAAGGTGAATGAATGAATGAAACTTCTCAGCACCTCCCAGGGTAAGTCTTGGGGTTGCAGTCACCCCCAGCAGGAGCTGTTTTGGGGAGAGGAACCATGAATCAGGTCTCCCATGGGGACAGTGGCAGTACCCAAGCTGCCTGGTGATGCAGCCAGAGAGCTTGTGGGTTCTTGGCTGTTTGCTTTGGCTGCTCCTGTCCAAAGTCTCTCAGACTTGGTGGTAAAAGCAGCACTGACTTTTCTCAGCTTGAGATTAAGTCACCTTTGCCCCAGTTGTGTAGTTATAAAATGGGGGTAATAATATTTCTCTGCTGCCCTGAAGCCAGGAAGGATCTGTTGGTGTTCCTGTAGGGTGCAGAAAAGGGAAAGGGGAATAAATATTTACCTTGAATTAGATACAGATAAATCCATCTGTCCCATCCTCCCCTCCTCCAACAACATTCCCTTCCTAAGGAAGAGGGAAACCCCAGGCACTATTTGGTTAAATCATTGATGTACATTAACAAACAATTAGGGTGGGAGGAAGGGGAACCAAAAAAGCTTCCACAAAAGAGCTGCCCTCGGCTGGGTTTGTTTGATTTAGGATAGGAGGGGAGCAACCTGACTGTGACAGATGAGGACTCTGTCGTGACCCTGAGTGTCTGTAAAATCAAGTCTGGGTGGGAGATTTAAGACAAAAGGCCAGACACAGTGTTGATTTAAACTATTGTCATTTCTCTGGAGTCACTGGAGCATTGAGAGTCATACTGGGAAGGTCTGGTCCCATGGGTGCCAGAAGAGAAGGGCAGGGTTGGAGCAACCCCGTGCTCTTGGCAGGGTCCTGGCTGTGTCAGAGGAGTTGGGGGGTTGGCTTTTGGTTATTTAATTCATGCAGCTCAGCCTTGGGATGGTCCCTGGGGCCCAGCTGCTGTTGAGAGCTTTCTGCTTTTCATGTGAGGTCTATTGAATGTGACAAGGTACACATGGGTCATATGCTGCTCTCTAAGTAAACCACATTTAAGTGCAGCATGGCAATAAGAACAGGAAACCCCCAAACTCATCCTTTTCACCCCAACACAAACCACCCCACATCCTGGCTTTGTTTCTGGACTCTTTCCCCACTGGGAGATGGGCAAGAGGTCCCTCCACTGGTTCTCTGTGCATCCTGGGAGACCCTCTGTGCACATCTCTGTGCATCTCTGTGAAGGAAAACACTGAGAGCAGAGTAAGGAGCTGCCATGCTTTCCAAGAACTGAATGGCCATAAGAGACCAAAGCCCAGAAGGTACCTCCCTGTTTTATGATCTTTGGGGCTCAGCAAACAGATGTGGAGTTTTGGTTGCTAATTCTGACTGAAGTTCATCAGAGCTAGAGAGGTGGGAGTGAAGAGCATGGAATAAACTCAGCTGGCTTTGTGCTGAAGCAGAGAAACACAGGTCAAAGAAATGCAAATTCAAAGGGAAACCTTTTCCCCTAGAAAACTTTGTTTTAAAACATCTTCCTTTTTCCTCAGAAACCAAAGCATGAGAAAAGCAAATAGGATACTGCCAGCCCAAAGTCCTTCCTGCTCCAAGCATCACTGCCAGCACTTTGCAGATGCTCATTCCTACCTTGAATTAGGTGTGAATTAGGCATTAGAGGCTTTGCCCTGCTAATTCATACCTTGGGAGTTGCCTCTGACCTGGCATTTCAAACCACCTTCTCCCACCAGAGAAACTCAATAGTTTAGAAATAGAGCACTGAAACACGACCTCCAGGACCTCCCCCAGCTGGACCTGCCCCTTTCCCACATGGTGGGATCTATTCATAGAATCTTCCAGGTTGGAAAAGCCCCTTGAGATCATCGAGTCCAACCACCATCCCTAATCCACAAAGTTCTCCCCTAAACCAACATCCCCCAACACCACATCCCAACCACCCTTGAACACATCCAGGGATGGTGACTCCACCACCTCCCTGAGCAGCCCATTCCACTTGCACTTCCCCTGTCACAGCAGCCCTGGGACAATTTACTGGGTTTTGGGACAGGGCTGGGAGCTCCCTGAAGACTCAGTGTCCTCTCCAAGTGGGGTGGGGATGGGTGGTGAACCCCCAGCCTGCCTGAAGTCCTTTGAGGTGGCAAATGGCCATAAGAGAGCAGAGCTGACTCAAATCCCGGCAGGTGTTTGAAGTTAAATCTCCAAAGGTTCAAATATTAGCCTACTCCATCACCTGTCCATCAAATATTAACTTGCTCCACCAAGAGCACACTTACCCTGTCCTTTGCCTCCCCACTTCCCATGCTGCTAATTTTTCTTGAGAGAATTCAAAGTACTGCACTCTGGGTGCTGCTGCTCTTGCAGGAGATAAGCTCCAGCTCAGTTAGGGAAGAACATTATTAAGCACTATTGATTCATGGCTAGGAATTTATATCTGACTGGGGACTGAGGGTCAGGGTAAAGAAAAATAGTTCCAGTGCATCTGTGAGTTAATTTGGACATTAAATCTGCCTTCATCTTGGTAATGAAAACTGGATTGCCAATGCCATGCATTAAAGAAAATGTAAGTCATGCTCCTAAACTACCCTAAAAATCATGAAGTGGGATAGCTGATGTCCTTTCAATTGGCTTTCTGGTCCTGGGGATTCCAGGAGTTTATGATTTTATTCCTCCTGGAACCTCTGCCTGGCCAGGCAGGAGTGGGAAGCAGAGGTGATCAACAGGGCAAGTCAGTGGGATTCACTGAGGATGGCCTGTGGATTAAAAAATCATCTCTCTGGTGCCTGAGAGGTTATAAAAATAGCAACTTTTCCCTAATTCTTCTTCTATGCAGCTTTGGTCCTGTTACTTTTGAGAGGTGGGAAGCAGAGAGGTTGCAGGAGGCAGCCCTGCACTTGTTCTCACGTTGGGTCTTTGCCCAGGGGTGAACAAGATTATTTCTACATCTATTTTCAAGCTCATGTATTATAATCACCAAATGTTATTTTTAACCTCTATACATCATGCAGGCCAAACTCATTAATGATTAACCATGGGGATGGATGCCTGGCCCTACTTCTCAGCTGCATTAGGAGGCCAAACTGAAATGCTTTGAAAATCTGGGATGAAAACCACTGCCAGAGTCCTATAGATTGTAATCATTACATATTGAGGAGAGCATACAGTAATCTGAATGGGAATTCCCCTCACTATTCCCTGGATTATAAACATTTGCAAGGCAAAGAGATTCTGGTACAAGAACCTGCTCACTACCATAAACTTGGACAAAAAAAAAAGAAATAAAATGACTGAGCTGGCACTCACATTTTTATCATCTTGCTGAGGCCTGGGACTCGTTTGCTTGTGCCAAGATTTAGCACCCACAGCTCCCATTCTCTGGGAGATGAAACTCAGCTGCCAATGTTACCAGGCTGCAATCTATGAAATGGTTCCACACGTGGCAGTTCTAGAAGAGAAAAAAGTTCTGGCTGCTGACCTGGGGGGTACAGGTGCCTTTCTCAGGCAAATTGCTTGGTGATATTTTTAGCAGCAAATGCACTGCCTGCTGCATTTAGTGTTTGGCTTGCAGGGCCACAGGACACATCACAGCAGCTCCTGCTTGGAAAAGTGACAGCCACGTGTAGGGTGCATGCCAAGAGGGGCTGGCAAGGAGCTGCCAAGGAGCCCAGCATCCTGGGGAACCCAGGCCAGGTGGGATGGCAGCACCAGTCCCCATGCAGGAGCTGGTGATGTGTTTTTTACAGGGCAAATCAGTAGTTCCTTTGCTGGTAATAACATAAACATAAGAGTGAAAATCACATCAGCTGCTGTGAGGTACAGGGTGAACTTTTCCAACCCGAAACCAAGCACAAAAGCGGGACAGGCTCCTTGCAGGGCTGCCCCAGCCTTTCCCTGCCCACATCAGCAACCACAATGGGGTAAAGTCCACCCACAGGGTGTCCAGGCTGGCACCTACACTTCAGCTGCAGTGGGGGGAGCACAGACTATTCATCCAGTGATGTGGCAACTAAGGGGGTGGGGCAGGTGGTCACTGGCCTTGGGAGGTGCCAAGTTACACCCAGATCACATCAGGAAACTTGCAAAGTCACTTGCTCCATCCCTCCTGACCCATGTAGAACCAAAACCTGCACTCCTGCAGGGCCATGATTTAGTCTCAGAGCAGGAGGATTTTTTTCCAGCATGGATGACAGTGATTTGCCCTAAACCTGTTTTTCAGGAGGAGTATTTCCAAGTGGATAATCACCCTCCTGATGCACTTGGTAGTGGGCTGGAGCTGCAGGCAGGTGGGACTTTACAGGAGGTTTTCCCAGGCCATCCCTCCTATGGGACTGCAGTGACACCTTTTCCCAGGAGGTATTTATGGGGGGGGGGGGGCTGTTATTTCTCACACCCGGCCTTGGGGCAGATTGCAAATTCCCTCTGAGAAAGAACAAACCTATTGCAGGAGATGGCAGAGCTCATGAACAAGACTTTAAATACATTACAAGGAAGTGGAGGGATTTTTTTACACCTTTAGCACAGAGGCAGCCAGAAAGCAGGTGCTGAGAGTACAAGTGATGAGATACCAGCACCTGAATTCCTCTTCTTGCTCTTTCCTACAGTGATAGACTCCAGACCTTAAAGCCCAGGAAAGACCATCAGGATGACCCATTCAGTCCCTCTCTGTTACACAGCCCAGGAATCTCACTTCAGTTTTCACTTGACCAGCTTGAGTAACGTGGGTGAATTTCAGTGAGGATTTAGAAGATCTGTTCTTGAATTATTCAGGCTTGAAGGGGTGGCAATTTCATGCCATGCTTCTGTGAACTCTTTCAGGAGTCATTTCTCCTGCATGCTAAAAACTTGCACCCTGTTTCTTGTTCATACCTTGCTGTTACAGCTTAGGAATTCTGCCTTGGAGTGGTTTGTAACCTGTTGGGGAATTAAAAGTGACAGGAAGACCCTGACTCAGCCCTGACTGTTCTGGGTGAGGATTGCTACAGCTTAGGTCTCCTGCAAGAAAACAAAGCTCTTTTAGTAACCTGATCAACCTGAGAAAGATTTCCACCCTCCTCAGCAAATATTTTTGAGGTGAGGTAGCAGATTGCTTCTTACTGCTAGGCACATACCTACATATATAAATATATATCTATCTAAAGGGGATGTAGGCTTTCTGCCACTCCTTTAAAAAGACTTAAAAAATTCTTTCCCCAGGGTGTGTGTGGAAGCTGTCATGTTTCTAACATGCTGCAAATCTGCATTTCCTATTGATCTTTATCTACCCTCTGTGTGCTGCAGAAGTCTCTGTTTCACACCGTAGCCCCGGGGCCTCCATCCTCATTAGAAATCCCCTCCCAGGAGCCTAGGGATGCACCAGCTGATCACAGAGGCAGCAGGAACAGCTGGTGACAAAACTCTCCCAGCCTGGGAAATCAAAGCAAGATACAGAAGGGGAAACACAAGGTACCTTACGAGCAGGTTTCCAAAAGCCTCTGGTCCTGCTCAGCAACCACACCAGTCACCAGCACCCTCCCAAGCACCTTCTGAGCATTAACTGCTGAAGAAAACAGCATGGAAAAAAATTAGCAGGCTTTGGGGATTCATTGGTTAGAACTTTGCTACTCCAGGAGCTAAGTTGGCTTCAAAGATGGCTTCATCAAGAGGGTGATCACACTGGAATGGGCTGCCCAGGGAAGTAGTGGATTCTCCGTGTCTGGAGATATTTCCAAAGAGCCTGGATGTGGCACTGAGTGCCATGGGCTGGGAACTGCAGTGGGAGTGGATCAAGGGTTGGACTTGATGATCTCTGAGGTCCCTTCCAACCCAGCCAGTTCTATGATTCTATGATTCAAGTGATGCCCCATGCAGGGACCCCAGCCCTGTCCCACCCTCACCCCACTCCAGGCTCTGCCCCCTCCCATGGTGCCCACCTGATCACCAACCTCTCACCATCCCATGTGTCCCTTGCTGCTCCTGCACCCCTGACACTCAGGAGCAAATGCATCAGAAATGCTACTTTTATTTTTTTTTTTCCATTTTATTTTTAATTTGGACATTAGGGAGAGCTCCCACCTCTCCTACAGCCCAAGGAGCTGATTGATCCCACTGCTTTATTCCTCACAGCACCAAGAGTATGGATTATGGGAACTCAAACTGCCAGCACCTTAGGGACTTCCCTGATCTGACTGGGGTTTTTCAGCTTGTTTTTACCCTAAAACTCTTCACCAGGCACTGACTTTCCTTGACATGTCACCTTCTGAAAACACTGTGGAAAGCAATTCCAACAGCAGAGTACTTCTCTTTTTTTTGTTGTGTTAATCTCCCCAGGTAGGGCATCCTACAAGCCTTCCTTGTGCTCCTTAGCAGGGAAATAAAACCTGGGCTGAAAACAATGTGTTATCCTTCAGTCCTTCTTCTCATGGCTTCAATAACCCCTGAGCCCTGTGCTTGTACCATGCCTGATGCAACAGGACCCAGGGATTCACTGAGTCCAATAAAAATAACACATTAAAAAAAAAAAAAGCTTTTTATATCAGGAATGAGAAAAGCATTGGATTAATATCCTCTTTAATATATAACACATGTGAAAATCAGCTACAGGAGCAGGAAAAGCTTTCCTGAGCTGTGCTGTTCTAGGCAGAGTTGCTGCCTACCCCTCTCCTCACAGCAGGCAGAGGAATCCCAAAGGAAAAGGTGGGATTCATGGAGCAGACAAGATCCTGGTCAGTGCTCTCAGGCTGCTTGAAACCCTCCTCTGATCTCCAGTGGGCTCTGTGCTCAGCTGTGCAAACATGCTTTCTTTTTTTGAGGATTTGGTCTCAATTCATGTGAAGTTTGGTGGCTGTGTTTTAAGGTGAATCTGAAAAAAAAAACAACCCATACTAATAGGGAGTACTTTCCATTTGGAGGAACAGCTTTCCCCCAACCTAGGGATGGACCAGCCTCAAAACTCTATGTCCCAAGCAGATTTCATGGGTCTTTATTGAAGGGAACATGGTAAAGTGTTGAAGCTTCCTTAGAGATGGAAGAAAAAGGTCCAGCTAGCCTAAAATATATCCTAAGGTCATGGAGAAAGTTGTGGGCTCAGCCAAGGTCTGAACTGACTCCCAGCTTTAGCAGGTCAAAGCCTCTCCCATTACTCATGAGAACAGAGTGGGAAGAGCTGCCAAGAACCTCATTAAAGAAGATATTTTATATTTCCCAGTGTCTGCCCATCCCTCAGCCTCACAAGAAGAGAGGGACAGACAAAGTGCAGGCTCAAGCTCTAGGAAAAGGAGAGGAGGAATCAAACCTGATACCAGGGATGAGTCTTGAGCCAAGGTTTTGGGTGGCTCTTCTTTACCCCCTTCCACTACATCCTGGTTACTCTGAACAATCCAATATTAGAGCTGTGACATTTGAAGCCAAACCCAGGTAGAATAAGCTGCTTTTTGTGGTTTTTTACTCATGATTTGCAGGGAGAGGAGCCTTGGAGTTTCAGTCAGTCCTTGAGACCACGAGGCATCTTTGCCCCCTTCAGCAGCTTCTCTCAAAGGGGGAGAAATAGCAGCATGTTTTTTCCTGTTCATCTCTGTCTTTCAGTTCCAAATAGCAAAGATGAACTCGAATTAACCCATCCTGAGGCTGTCCCCTGCATGTAACCTTTTTGCATTGGTATTTTTCCCCTTGCAGGACAGCCAGGTCTGTAAGTGGCTGGAAGGGTAATGGTGTGACCTGCTGGCATCTCTGGTTTTACCACATCCACTTAATCAAGAAATGATCCTGATGGAAGTGTGGAGGCACAGAGATTATTATGGAAATCAGGATGTTTTGCTGCCAGCAGGTTCCTGCATTGCCCCAAAATAACCCTGGTAGGATATTAGTGCAAATGTCACCTTTCTCCTCCAGTAGTTATTTCCTCCCATCTCACCCATCCTGCAGCTTCCCAGAGGCCAGAGCTGGGATTTCTCACAGACCCAGAAGCAGAAATGGATTTTAAAGAAGACTTTTAACAAAGCTCAAGTCACCTTCTACATACAGGGTAACACACCCAGCACTGGCAGAGCCACCGGATGGAACCACCTGGAGTTCTTCACAAAGAAATCTGTGTGAAGCCAAGCAATGAACAAGTTCATGAGCATGCTCCAGAAAAGACACCTAGATTTGAGGAGATGGCAAACAGAGCTGGAAAGAAGGAGCTGAAGGTTCTGGTGCAAGTCTGAGGCTTCACCATCAGTTCACTGATAGCATTAAAAAAGCAGAAAGAAGGAGGAATACTGAGAATTTTGAAGCACAAATTATTTTGCCCTGCTTATTTTCCTCAAAAAGAGACTCTTTTGGTCCCTGTCCCTAAAATGAGAGCAAGGCAAGAAGTGGGAGCTGCTTGTCCCCATCCCTGTCACAAGCAGTGGCTGCCAGACAAAAGCCATTGTTTGCTGCCAGTGGTTTTTGTTCCTGCCCCAGCCTTCAGCTCAGGGCCCTTTTTGTACTCAGCCCAGCACAAACCCTTGCACAGTCCCTTTCTGGGGAGGGCTTCAATTTAAAGAGAGAAATAAATTTTCTCTGTTTTTTCCCCCAGCTCCCAGGTCCCAGGAATTCAGATTGGGTGCAGTCATCATTATCCATTGCTGTAACATGGAGCCCAGACCAAACACACCTGAGAGGTGCAAAAAATCTGCACAGTTTGCTCAGGTTTCATCATGCCAACTCTGGGTTGGTTGGGGGTTTGTTTGTTTGTTTGTTTTTTGGTTTTTTTTTTTATTAATCTTGGAGGTTTTTTTATTATTATTATTTTTACAGAACTGAAAAAAGATAAACTGTCTTCTAAAAGTTCTATTTATTTATTTTTTTAATTTAGAAATTCTAAGCTCTTCCCATCCACGGGAGACTGATGCTAAAATCAAAGCTGCCTTAACCACCATACCCCTTGTATCTTCCCAGAAAATAAATATCTCTCACCTGGTGACTCTTCAAGCAATGTATCCAGCTCCTGCATCCCACCCTAAGACTCCCAAAACTACCTGGGACCCCTCCTCCCAGCAGCCCAGGGTTCTGGGGCACCTTGTGCAATCTGTATGCTGAGCTTGATGGTCATTTCTGGCAAAATACTGTCTGATTCTATGATATTCATACTTCTACATGGATCTGTGTGTGTGTAAGTAAAATGCAACCATCCCAACACTGAGTAATTATTCATGTGGAGTGAGTTGAAAAGAGCCAGAGGTCAAACCAAAACCAGCTGTCAACCCTCAGTCAATCCTAAATGAACAGTACAACATGAGAAGGGCCTCTAAAGGTTTTTTTTAATGTGTTTATATCTCACCCTGATAAACACAGTCAAGGGAGGGAAGATGGAAGAGGCAGGAAGCTTAGCAGGGTTACTTTTCCCTGAAAAACAACTCGGGGAAACATCTGCCCAGCCCACAGCTTCCCAGATGTTCCCCTTAACAGAGCACTTCACTTGTTTATATGTTGCCTAACACTGGGGTGGTGGCAGATTATTTTGTGTTGCTGGGGTCTTTGCAATGTTTCCTAGGTGGTCTCATAAAAGCAAGGAGATATTTAACCCCCCACCACCACCTCCTTCTCCTTTGCCCTGGTTGTTTAGACAGCAGAGCTTGGTACCAGCTTGCACGTGGGGGGCCCTGGCTATCTCTCCCCTCCTGCTCCAGAGTCACTCTGTTGGCTCTGCTGCAAGGGCTGGAGGCTGAGAGGGGTGGAAATGTGGGATGAGATGATTCAGGTGTTGGCTTCAGCCTGGGAGGTGGGGGAGATGGCTCAGGATGGGTATTTGCTGCCTGTGGACACCAGCAGCAACGGGGGCACCATCTCCCACTTGAAGGGATTTGCTCCTCTGAAACCTCTGGGATGCTCTGTGGGAAAAAAAAAAGTTCCCAAGTTCCCACAGGGCTGGTGATCAGAGCATATGTACACAGGGAAGAGCACTGGGTTTCCTCTTTGCATGGGCTGGTGAACAATATATATTTTATTTTTTTATTTTTTTTTCACAGAATCACAGAAAGTTAAGGGTTGGAAGGAACCTCAAGAAATCATCAAGTCCAACCCCCCTGCCAGGGCAGGGTCACGTTGTGCAGGTCACACAGGACACATCCAGGTGGGTGTTGGATGTCTCCAGAGAAGGAGACTCCACAACCTCCCTGGGCAGCCTGGTCCAGGGCTCTGTCACCCTCACAGAGAAAAAGTTTTTCCTTATGTTCACATGGAAGCTCCTGTGGTCCAAGTTGCATCCATTACCCCTTGTCCTATCACTGGTCACCCCTGAGAAGATCCTGGCTCCATCCTCCTGACATTCACCCTTTACATATTTATAAACATTCCTGAGCTCCCCCCTCATTCTCCTCCAAGCTGCAGAGCCCCTCAGCTCCCTCAGCCTTTCATCACCAGGAGATGCTCCACTCCCTTCAGCATCCTGGAGGCTCTGTGCTGGGCTCTCTCAATCAGTTCCCTGAATAAATATTATAATTATTATTATTACCAATAATAATAACAACAACAATAATAATTTTTTTTAAAATAATACCTTTTACTGTACACAGCCACACCTTTCAACCAGCACTGTTTTCTTCTCTTCAGTCCTGGCTGTTTTTCCATGTTTGCAGGAGCTGCAGGAAGCCCTTGTGATATCACCAGTTCCAAAGCTTCTTGGGGTCTGAAGGGCTTTACCAGCACCCCAAAAAATCCCCCCTGACAATCCCATTTTGTCCAGCACAGTCATTGCCCCACAGCCTTTCAGATGGGGCTGTGCCTGCTGCTCCTGCTCAGACTTCTCCACTTCATAAATTTAGGGCTTCAGTTTTTGGGTGGCAGGTTCTTGAAGGAAAACTGAGGAGCTGGAGGAAATGGTGTGGGGTTTTTTTATTATTATTATTTTCAGCTCTGACTGGAGCTGATGTTTTTTGCATCCTGCCCTAAAGGGCTGTTCCTACAGCAGGAATATATTTATGCAAAGCTGTTCCAGCAGGGCCCAAAGTGATGGGCAGAGCAAGGCTGGATTTGTCTCCTGGGGAAGTCTTGCACAGCTGTAGCTGGGAGCAAGGTACATTGCCCCCAGAAAGGTCAAACAGGATTTACCATAGGTGTCTTTCTGACATTAATGCCTTTGAAAAAAATTTTTGAACATGTCTATAAGGTTGACAGACAGGCTCAGGTCACACAGGCTGAGGACTCGGGAAGTCTTAAAGTACTTTAATCCATTTCTTTTCTATGTATATATATTTTTGGAGGGGTCAATTTAAGATGACTTAATCCTTCCTGCTCTGGGTGGATTTAAAGGAAAGATGCTGTGGAAGTCCTCTGTGTTTCCCAGTAATGATATTTGCAAGCTGTGCTGACAATACTCCATCCCTCTGACAAAACCCAGACAGTTCTACAAAGTCATTTCTCCAGAGCCCTCTGGAGTTAAGTGCCTGAGTGCTGGAGCACAAGCTGACAATATATATGTGGCTGGGATACAACTCTGTGTACTGTCTCATTTCCTTAATTTGTGTTTTAAATTCAGAGCATCCACAGCAGAGTGTGCAGCCAGATTTTTATACCATGGTGCCCAGCGGGAGCTGAGTCTACTTACTAACTCTCTGGGTTGGTTTTGCAAGCCAGTTTTCTTTGATTGTTTTGTTCTTCCTTATTCCCATTTCTAGCCACTCCGTTTGGTTTTCCCATGTGTGGGAAAAACATTGACTTCCAGTGCAAGAAAGTCGTGGGGAGGGGACAGTGCTGACCACACCATATGGTGCAGGAGAAACATCTGGGAATCTCTGACTCTGCAGTTCTGCTCCATGGGCCCAGGGTGCATTTCACAGCAGTGCTAAAGGGAAATGAATATGACATGAATGTTTTGCAGGAGCCTTGACACAAGAGGAACAGAATGAGTTTGCTGGAGGAAACTGTAAAAACAAAAAATAACAATAATCAATCCCCTGCATTGTGCTAAACCAAATTCCATAAGGGAATCATATGGCCCCTGTTACACTCCCTTTCCCCATAAATCACAGAGTCATAGAATCATAGAATGGGTTGGGTTGGAAGAGACCTTAAAGCTCATCCAGTTCCAACCCCTCTGCATGGGCAGGGACACCTCCCACCAGCCCAGGTTGCTCCAAGCCCCATCCAACCTCAGCTTCAATGCCTCCAGGGAGGGGACATCCACAGCTTCCTTGGACAACCTGTCCCAGTGAGACAATTTCTTTCTTCTGTCTGACCTAAATCTCCCCATTTTTAGTTTTAAACCATCTCCCCTTGTCTTCTCACCACACTCCCATGTCAAAAGCCCAACCCCAGCTTTCTTGCAGCCCCTTCAGATATTGGAAGGTTGCTCTAAGGTCATCTTGGAGCCTCCTCTTCTCCAGGCTGAACAACCCCAAAGAATCACAGAACCACAGACTGTTAGGGGTTGGAGGGGACCTCTAGAGATCATCCAGTCCAACCCCCCTGCCAAAGCAGGATAACCCTGGGCAGGCCACACAGAAAGGCATCCAGGAGGGTTTTGGAAGTCTCCAGAGAAGGAGACTCCACAACCTCCCTGGGCAGCCTGTTCCAAATTAAAATTGCAGTCTCTATTTTCTGTCACCATCATGTAGTTCTGCAAATAAATCTGGCAGTGAAGAGAGGTGTCTCATCTTACAACTTGTAGAAAGGGTAATTAAATGCTGTGTGGTGCTGCACTTGTTCCCTGCAGCCTGAGCCTGGGGGTGACAGGTTACCAGAGGGGTGACAGCAGCTCCCTCCTTCCCCCTCACCCAATCCAGACATCCAATAGCTACCCCAGGGGCTGCATCCTGAGAAGACATCTGCTGGGCAATAATTCCCATTCTGAAAGTTATTTACATGCATACAGGCTTTCTGGAAAAGGGAGCTGTGCTTGAGTATCTCAGGCACTCAGAATTACATTTTTATGGGTTTTTTTTTTCTGATTTTTCAGGGTGTTCATCAACCTGCTCACAAAGAGACTTGTCCTGACTTTTGCTTGCAATGCTGTGGTCTGCAGTGGCAGAGGTGTGGATGGGCACCCAAGTCAAGGCTGCTGTACACTTTGAGCACCATCTCTCCTCTTGCTTTTGCCCAGGTAGCAAGGCACAGCTCCATGCTGAGTGCCACTGGTAACACCCAGCACCCTGGCACAGCCAAGGGATGACAATGCTGAGGGTGATGGAACACTGAAAACACTTCACAGGGACTGCTGAGATCCAACTGCAGCTCCTGGCTCTGTCCCAACACAGGTCCCAACACATCTGCCAGACCCACTGCAAGTCCTTGAGACCCAGTTCCTCACATCAGTGATTGATGGGAACCACAAAGCTTGTGAAATGATCCCAGTTTTCCCATGGCTCCCAGGGCCATTTGGGTCTGGCAGAGGGAAGCTGGTGAGGTGTTTTGGCTGAAGAAAAGAGGTACAAAGGACCATCACAGGCATGGTGATCCTGGCTGCTCTGCACAGGAACCATCTGCACAGCTCCTCTGGAAGGTCTCAGCCTCCCTGAGAAATGACCACCAGGGTAAAGCCCTAAAACTTTCATCTAGCCTCCAGGTTTTCTCAGGCTGGTCAGATATTGAAAACTCTTGCTGAATTTTGCATCCAGGCACAAGCCAAAAAGCACCAACACTACCAAAGCATCCAGTGGCAGAGCCCTTCCCTTGAAGAGGATAAAGCCCTTTCCTCCTCCCAGCAGCAGCAAAGAGGGGGTTCTTCTGTAGACCCCATGCTGTTGCTTTTCTTTCCTTTAAACTCCAGATGCTACAAACAAGGAACCAGCTTTGGGAGTGACATTACATTCCCTGGGGCTGTGCTGGGATCAAGTTGGTGACCAGCAGCTAGAGGTTGGTGACCAGCAGCTGACCACTGTGCTGGCAACATGCAATGCAAACCAGTGCAGTCAGAAGGAAAATCCAGGCATTTCTTAGCCCCAAAGTACAACACAATAAGCTTTGACTGTGAGGACAGCAATTAAAGCAGCAGAAAAAGTCATTGCTGCTCTTTAAGACTCTGGTCCAGAGCTTGGAGAGCCTTGCTGAGCCTCCTGCATTTGTGGCTTCTTCATCCCTGCTTGATTGCTCTGCTAGAGCACGAATGTGGGAGTGTTTTGGGATCATTATGGAGATTTAGGAGTGAAACTTTAGGCAGGGCTGTGAGAAAAACTCTGCTCAGTGGCATCAGCCAAAGGCACCATTCCCACACACACTTCTGCAAATAAGCATCTTCACCCATGGGAATAATCACCCTGCACCCACAGGAATAATCACCCTACACCCACAGGAATAATCACCCTACACCCACAGGAATAATCACCCTGGAGCTCTGGAGGATGAAGGACAGATTCGTGGGTCAGCACCAGCAGCAATGAGCACCTCAGTATCAGACTTGCTGCCTGATTTTTCTCAGTGTATCTGCCCACAGTGAGCTAAGATGTTGTCCCAGGGTCTTTGATCAGGATGCACCTCAGTGGGATTTGTGTGTTGCAGGGGCCTTAAGCTGCAGAGAGAGGAATTTTACCCTTCCATAAATATGCTGTGGCCTGGCAGCTCCTGCTCTCTGGGGGCTGCCTGCAGCTTGGGAAAAACAACCCAACCACAGCATGTCTAATGTGGCTGGGTGGGATTTGCTCACACTGGGTTTGCTGGTGCACATGGGTCCACCCTGCCCAGAAGCTCCTCAACCATTTCCAGAGAGGCAGCAGATCAGAAAGCATCACACGTGTCTCCTGAGCTCCCAAGAAGGGATGTTGCCTCCACCAATCCAGCCCCAGTGGGCTAATGAGTTTCAGAAGGGGCAAGTAGAAGTGCTGCTGGGAGTCAGATCCATCAGCACCTGATGGATGGGACCAGGCTGAGACCACAAACTGATTTTATAGTAGGTGAGGATTTTCTGGCCTTCTGGACCCTGGCTGTGTTTATCTCCAGAATATTAATGTGATGGGGACCAGGTCTATGCCCTCCTGGGCACACCCAACATCACCTTCCCCCTCCCATGAAGAAGTGGCTGAGTTTTGACTCATGGACCCTGACAGTCCAGGCAGAACCTGGTTTGTATTGTCTGGACTGGAGATGTTTGCCTTGATTTAATGATGAGCACATTGAGAGAAGGTTTCCATCACAGGAGACTGATAAAACCAAAGTCTGGTTCCTCCTGGACTGTAACACAAATGTTTCCTTTGGCTTTCTGTTTTATTGGCTCCATTCAGGGGGGCCTCTAAGGAGCCCATCAGAGGCCTCTGTGCTCCTTGGGTTGGGAGCAAGCATGGCTTCCACAGACAATTGCTTGCAGCTTGCAAAAGCAGATTTGCCAAACCACACATAATAAATCAAAACACAATTTCCAAGCCCTCGAATGGGCAAAAGCTTTGCTTTATTACAATGCACTCTTTCCAGGAGAATTTCTTGGCCTTGCTTTTTTTTTTTCTTTTTTTTTCCAGGAATATCTAATGAGAGGGAAGAAAACAGGTGGGCAGCACAGAAATGAGATGGCAGAGGGTGGAAGCTCATTGAATTTATCTGGTTATTCTCCAAAGCAATCATTTTACAGCTGTCAGAGTTACAGGCTTTAGAAACTGCCTCATATTCCCATGTGCTGAGAGCTCCCACAAGTATCCCACTCCAGTTACAATTCTCCACCACCCTTCAGAAGTAAATTTCCTTCAAAAACAACTGACTTCTTTTTAGATGCAAACAACCCTTGAAAAGAGCTGGAGATAAAGTTACACGTGGCTTTTGTAAGGTTTTAATAATGTTTTTTCTGACTTCTAGATACTCACAAGTCTCCTCTTTTTGTATAACAGCAAAACTTACCACAGTCTGCAACTTGGTTAATGTTTCAGCACCATTTTAATGGTTCTAACAGCAGACTGTGTTGTAGCAATGGATTCACCAAATGTATTGACCAAAAAGCAAAGAGACTATAGATGTATAAAAAACAACCTTAAAATCTGAGCCTTTTGAGTTCAGGTCCTAGCACAAGCTTCTGTTTCTTACTTTCAGTTTTCTTTTTCAACAGGCACCTGAAACCAACCTGAGTGTCTCTGTTTCCACCAGAGATTGCACCAAGATTCTCCTTCTGCCTCTCACTGCCTGTACCTTGCTTTAGGATGAAATATTTTCAGCAGGTGAAGGTAAGGGATAACCCACCACAGCATTACCTTGGGTGGCATCTTTCTGAGAGTCCTACAGCCAGACTTCATGTTATCCCTCTCCAGGGACCAGGATTTCTAAAGAAATCCAAGTGACACCCCCAGTGGGGACCTGCAAACCCAGCTTTGACATCTGATTTCTAGAGGGATGAACCAGGAGCTGCCTCTGAACTACTTTTTAAAGTGGGCTTATCTAATTATTATCTTTTATTAAATAAATGTTAATAGGTTGGAATTCCCTGCTGGTAGGGGAAAAGATTGTGATGCAGACACCCCTTGCAGCTTTGGTTCATGGGGGATCCTCAGTTAAACCCAAGTCACTCCAGCCTACCATGAGAATCTCTTCAACTTGGATCCCAGGGAACCAGCACCATCCCAGTTTTCCAGCTTTCATTTCCCAGTCCCAAACCCTGCTGCAGTATCACCCCTCTTTCATTCTAGAGGCCCACACACACATCTCAAAGTTAAGTACACTTGTGAGGATGGAATATCCCTCCCCACTTCTCCAAAGTGGTTTTCAGGGATGCTCACTCTCTTGGTGGGAAGGAATCTCCCAGCTAGTTCCATTTAACTTCAGAATTTTAATTCATCCTTTACCTGAAGCTTAATTAATTTTTGTGGGCTCTCTCCAGATTCCATATCAAATCTATTATTCATGCTTGTTAATTATCTGCACCTTCCAGACATTTAGGATTCCTGCAAATGACAAATGCCTTGCCTGCTATGCTAATGCACTTAGCAGCTGCAAATGGGTCCATAAAAAGGGGCAGGTTCCCATTCACTGAAGTGGGAGACAAAAGGATGCTTCAGGGTCACCCTGCTTGCATCCTCCCCCTCCCCACACACCTTCAGCACAGCCCTCTCCAGGGTTTTGGTGTGAATAATTGCAAATGGCAGAGGAGATGGGGAGTCTGCTATCTCTTCAGGGAACACCTTCTGAAAGGAGGGAGTGT
The DNA here is from genome assembly GCF_003957555.1 of Calypte anna. NCBI lineage: Eukaryota > Metazoa > Chordata > Aves > Apodiformes > Trochilidae > Calypte > Calypte anna. The sequence goes on along the minus strand of NC_044246.1, from coordinate 4,386,933 downwards.
TGAACTATTCCCCTCTGCAATTACCCTCCTTTGTTCAGAATTTGCAACCAAGTCAGGAAAAGAAAGTTTTTGCAGGATGCGGTGTCCAGCAGAAAGAGAACCTGGGTTGTGTTCTCCATCTCAGCTAAGAACCAGCATGCAAGAGGGAGTGAGGAGGCAGCAGGGTTTGCACCAGCAGGAACAAGGGGTTTGGGGGCTGCTGGAAGGAACTGGGTGAGTTTGGGAGGTGGTGGACTCACCTCTCCCCCAGCCTTGCCCTCTCCTTCCCCAGCCAAGGGACTGAAAAGGAGCTTCCAGTTGCCATTTATTCAAACAGCCCTGTTGGGAAATCAACATCCCTCCCTCCCAGCAGATTTCAAGGATTATTATGTTTTCTTTCTCTCTCAGTGCTTTTCCCCCATCACCAGAGTATCCAACATCTTCCATTTAAAGTAATTAACAATAATGAGGTCCCCAGTGAACTTCCTAGGCTGACTGTAATTTTCTGCCTTTTCCAAGTCACATTTAGCCTGGGATGGGGTGAGCTGCCTCCTGGTATGAGACCTGGTGACATTACCCTGCCACAGCCTGACTGGGGGGGTCTTTCAGTCCCCCTGCTCTTCCTGAAACCACTGACCAGGGAAGGATTCAATCTATATTCCTTTAACAGTTTGTTTTTAATTGCCAGCTGGGGAGAGGAGAGCCTGGCAGAGGGAAGGCAGAGGACCACCACTTTTTTTTGGTGTCTGGTTTGTGGCTACTGGCCAGGGCCCATGGAACTGGTTTTGCCACCCCCTACTTGTGGGTGCTCCTGGGCCCCCACAAATGAGCTGGGCACATTTGAGACAGGAAATACTCTGCCCAACAAACCTTGTCTGTCTTTGCTCTCATTCTGTTCAAAAAACCACCAGTTCTGGAGTCATCAAAGGATACGAGGACATTTTTCTGTTGTGGCATAAAACCCTGAAGCCACGAATTCATGAAGTTTCAACCTCTTCTCTTTCCCTCTTCCCCCTCTAAAAAGGAAAACAAGGCTGGGGAAGAGCCCCACATTTGGGACTTACTGGGCTCCCAGGTCTTGGCCAGCACCAAAGTGGGACTGTGCAGAGGATCCCCTTGCTGGCATGGAACACTTGCCCCCTCAGACACAATTCTAGCCATGCACTGTGTGCAGGTAGCCTCCTGTGGCTACCAAGGGCTCAGAAGGGGGGGAGAGGAGAAGTGAGGGGTTTGGTTGTAGGCTCCTCATCCAAACATCTCTCTGAAGCACTGAAGGAGCAGCTTCCCTCTGACTGTCCCCAGTCCCAGCTGGCTCCCAGTCTAACCCTGGAGCTACAGTCAGGTCACCTCACATTGTCCCTGCACCCCAAAGTGCCAGGGTGGCCCTCGTGGCCCCATGAGACCCCTCCTCTCCATGGCTACTTCCTTGCATCTGGCAAAAGGAGCATCTGGAAATCCAGGGTGGGGATCTTTAGATTTTTCCTTAAGAAGCAGTTTTCTGTCAGGATGGGATTAGGCACTTCCTTAGGCCTATAAACCCATGCAGATGTCTCAGGGCCAGGCAGCCCCACTGCTCACCATGGTGAGGGGGAATTCCCCTTTCCTCCCACTTATTTATTTCAGGGGGTGGGAGGCTGTGTTCCCACTCTCTCCTTGTGTTCACACACAAGCTTCCCAGGCAGCTTTGCCCACTTGAACCAGGCTTCTCCTCCAGAAAACTGGGCATTTTCCAAACTGAAGGCAGGGGCAAACCTCCACCCCAGATATTTAACCAGAACCTCCCCCTTTTTAATGAAGCTCCCACTGCTGCTTTTTGCAACTCTGTTAGAGCATCAATGTCTGGAGCTGGGGATAAAATGTACCCTTCACTGGGTTATCCCTTCACCTGTGTCTCCTGGAGCATTTAACCATGGGAAGAGTCACATTTCTGCTGGAATGTGTGCAGGAAGTGGGCAGGAATAGGACTCCCTTCTCCTGGCTCTTCAGATCAATGTGTATTTCCTTTCCTTGCCACTCACCTCCACCAAACCATCAGACTGGGACACTCTCTGTTACCTTCCCAGTTATTGCTTTCCATGTTCCAGGGGCTTCCAGAGCTCCACAGGCAGGGCTGGGGGGATGTAAGGCAGCTCCTGAAACACAACTGGGAGTACAGCAGGTATCCCAGAGTCTGGCATCATCCCCAGAGCATCATGGCACTTCACTTCACCTTGGGTTTGGGACTTTACATTTCCTTTTGTTCCAGATAGGAATGAGAGCCAAAAAAAGAGAAAATAAATAAACAAACAAACAAAAAAGCCACCAAAAAACCCACCCCAAAACCAGCCAAAAAAGTCCTTGCAGTTCTCTATAAAGATTAAAAAAAAAAAAAGTCTTTTAGTTTAAATGAAGCATTTTGTGTCAATTTTGTCTTTTTAGTTAATAACACATTACAGCAGGCATAGTAACTCTCAAAAGGAATCACATTAAGAGGCTGCTCCTGAAAAATCAAAACATTTAACTCTGTGACAATATTTAAACTTTTCACTTGTCAGCTTTCAGTCTTCCTCTTGCCTCCCATTTGTCACAAAAAACACAGAGTGGTTTTTGTTTCACAGGGAACCATATTCCCAGCAGCTCAGCTGCAGTTGTCATGACTGATTCTGACTGCACGCTCACAAAATACCAATGTAAAAGCTCCCGTGGTGTTTTCCTCTGGATTCTTGTCCTGGCTTCAAATCTGACCCATCCTAAATCCTGTTTCACAGAACCTTCCCACCTGGTTCATGGTTACTGCACCAGAACTTTGTCTGTGTCTGTGTCTGCAGCTGTGGCTCCAGCCTCTTGGTGCCTATTGCTTCTTGTCAAAAATGTCAAAAAAAATTCTCAGTCAAAAATGGCTCATTCTGGCAGAGCAGAACTGTGCCCTCAGCCTTCCCTGGGCAGTCAGAGAGCCCACCTCATTTCATGGAGCTGAGAGCTGGACCTGTGCATCCCCCACGGTGATGGGCTGAGAAGTATAGCAGAGCTTCAAGGGAGGCAAGAATTAGGTCTAAACTTCATGGTTTGTCAGTCCTTGGCCTCTCATCAGAGGGTAAAAATTAGTGCTAATTAGAGCAAGACACTGCCTTTGGAAATCTCTCAACTTGGACTTTAAATAATTGTGCCTGCTAAATTCAGAACCATAAACCAAATCCTGGGAATTGCTTTTGGAGGCCAGACCCCTGCTTTTGGGTTTAAAGGGGCTCTTCTTGTGCCTGCAGCCCAACATGCAGGCAAGGGGGGGGGTAGCAGTGGTTCCTTTGACCATCAGTAGCTAACCTCCAGGTCAGGTGCCTCCACCTGAGAAGCCCAACACTGTGTGCTGTGCAGGGACAGCTTTCCCCCTTTGCCTTCCCCTTGGTTTCTGCCAGCACATGCCCCATGCTGGAAGCTCTGAGAAATTGAGTAGAAATGCTCAGGAAGTGCTGCTGGGCATCTTGCTGGGTCCATTTCCAGCATCAGAGGAGCCCACGGCTGGGATGCTCCATGGGCTGATGCAGGAGGATTCCCTGGAGCAGGGCTGCTCATCCTCAGGCTGAACAAGGAGCTTCTCCTCTCCCAGGCAGGTTGTGGCACTGGCTAAAAGGGATGTGGGCAGCACCCTGGTACCAGCTGCATCATTCAGGAGCTTTTGGCCTGAGAAATGGTCTCTCTCTCTCAGTGGGAGTTATGCTCTTAGCTGCCTTTGGCTCCTATCTAAAGCTCCCCACAAAATTCCCTTGTAACAAAACCCCCCAAATCTGGATCCTCTTCCAGAGGTTCAGTGTGGGCAGTTTGGACCAGATCCCTTTGACTTCCAAAGACTGAAGATGATGGACTTGCCAGTCCTTCAGGGACTGCAGGGGATTTGGGGCCCCTGTCCAGAAGGATATTCTGGGCTATCCAAAGCACACAAATATTGCAATGCTGCAAAAACTGTGGGAAAGGCTCTTGTTAGACTTTAATCTTCCCTCAACATGTGGCTGACATGTTCACCATTGCCCAGGCCTTTCCCTCTGAAAGGATTACTTTATCTCAGAGCTCTTTTCCTCATTAAAGAAAAAAAATCAAACCAAACTAACCAAGACCATAGTTTATTTTGTTTCATGCTACGGGTTTATTTTAAATGTATTAGATTTCCCTTTTTCTAAAAACAAAAAAAATACACAACTCCATAACTGATAATGAGTGCATATGGATCTTTTCAGTTTAATGCTTTGTTTACACTGAACACTGCTTTGCCTGCAAAGTGTGTGTTTTAAATTACTCTGCTTTATTTTAAACCAAATATGAACCTCTTTGTGTGAGAGAGAAGAGAAAGGGAGATGAGAGGGAGCTGGGTGATGAGGACCACGTTGTGTGCTCTGCTGTTGGTGGGAGCCTCCTCCCCTCCTGCTCCTCTCTCATTCCTGCTGCTCCATTCCACTGCCCTTCAGATGAGGCTGAATTTGGGGCAACATAACCTGAGGTTCGTGCCACAAAGCACAACACCACTGGAAAAAGGGAGATAAAAAATAACCTCTTCTTTCCATCCATCCCAGAGGACACCACCCTCTCCTTGCTGGTGTCCTGGAGGGTGGTGGTGTCATCCTGTGACACGTGGGCTCCATCTTGTGTGGGCAGAGAAACTCCTCCTCATCCTTCAATTTCATCCAGAACCAGCCCAGCTGTGGAAGGGGCCTTTCCCTTTTGGGGGACCTCAGTTCTGAGGATCACAAAAAGACATTAAAGCCACCACAGCCCCATTGCCATGGTCTGGCTTCCCCCCATGGCCCCACTGCTCCAGCAGAGCCCCCCCAGCCCATGCAATGGGGTTTGTAGGTTCATAGCAGGAGCAAATAATTGTTCTGGCTGCTGAAGGAGGGTTTGCACTGAAGCATCCCACATGGAGGTGTGAGAATATTCCTCCTGTGATGTTCCAAGCAGAATATTATTGGTCACCAAGATGCCACTCCTGCCAGGGGAAGAGGTGGAAAGGTGCTTTCACCCGTGGGGTTGCAGCAAGGGAAGGAGCAGTGGCAGTGCTGCTGCTCTCAGCTCAGGACCAGAGTCTGCAGGGGCTTGGTTGGACCCTGCTGAACTCAACTGGGAGGCAAACCCAAATTCATCCAGCAGCTCCAGAAATGTGGGTGCCTTGTTAGGACCTTTCTGGAGCCAAAGCCTGCCTGAAGCAGGCTGTCTCTTTGAGGAGGAGCTGTTCCTGGGCTCCCCCTAAACCCATGACAGTAATACAAAGCCCCAAAATGCCTTTCCAGCTTGCATTCAGAGCTGCTTGGCTCAGGCTGATTTGACTTCAAAGGGAGGCAAATCCACAAAATTTCTAAATCTCCTCAATCTATTTCTAAACACAGACTCGACATCTTACAGAGTGCTTCCTGTCTGTTGGACACATACCCCCAGTATTAATGCTAATATCACAGATTGAATCCCCTGGAATATCTCCAGACTGCCTAGAAAACATGACCCTGGCTTGAATTAAATCCTTTAAACCCAGAAACAACGCCTCTTTGCAAGCACAAATCATGTGGTTTTTAGTGCCTTCCAAAATGAATCTCAGCTCTAGGCTGGAGCTGACCTTACACATCATTCCCAATCCTCAGCCTGAACGACTCTGAATGTTACAAAGAAAACTTTGCCTCACTGCTTGGCTGTAAATTCAACTTTTTCAAGTGCATGTTGTCCACCTGTGGAAATTCTCTCAAAGCTGAGTGACTTCTGGAAGGGAGGATAGGAGAAGGAGAGCTCCCAGGTGCACAGGTCCGGGCACATAATGATCCAAAAGAACTCCTTTTTTTTTCCCTAATGCTGTCACACAGTCCCTAGACCCATTCTTCTGTTTGTCATGTCCATGTCAACTCAATTTAGCATCACTCTATTCTTTATTATTTATTGTCATTACACCTTGGCTCCATTGGAGCTCCCCAGGGAGCTTTGTTATTCAAATGCAAGACAAGAGGGAGCAGAAGGCCATGGGCAGGGGGAGTGGGCAGGGGCAGACACTGGTGTGTGGGCTCTGCACAGCAGAGGTGCCATTTGCCAGCTGAAGGCCTGGTAGAGATGCTCCTTTTGAACTTTCCACGGAAATGGAGGAAAAAGCATTGCCTCCTAGTTTTTAGCAACCCAAAGAGAGGGGGAGTGTGCTGGAAAGGAGGGACAGAGCAAAGAGTTTTGCTTTCCCTGTTCCCGTTAGATGTGTAAGGCTGAGTCCTCACTCATAGAATCCTAGAATTGGCCGGGTTGGAAGGGACCTCAGAGATCATCAAGTCCAACCCTTGATCCACTCCCGCTGCAGTTCCCAGCCCATGGCACTCAGTGCCACATCCAGGCTCTTTGGGAAATATCTCCAGACACGGAGAATCCACTACTTCCTGGGCAGCCCCATTCCAATGCCTGATCACCCACTCCAGAAAGAAATTCTTTCTCATCTCCAACCTAAAACCTCCCCTGGCACAACTTGAGACCTTTTGTGCCTCTTGTCTTGCTGAGAGTTGCCTGGGAAAAGAGCCCAACCCCCCTGGCTCCAACCTCCTTTCAGGGAGTTGGAGAGAGTGATGAGGTCTCCCCTGAGCCTCCTCTTCTCCAGCCTCAACACCCCCAGCTCCCTCAGCCTCTCCTCATAGGGTCTGTGCTCCAGTCCCTTCACCAGCCCAGTTGCCTCTTTTGGACCTGCTCCAGCACCTCAATCTCCTTCCTGAGCTGAGGGGCCCAGAACTGGACACAATACTCAAGGTGTGGCCTCACCAGGGCTGAGCACAGGGGCAGAATCATCCCCACCAATGCCCCACAAGGAACAAAACTGTATTTCTGGGACAAAAAAAATTAATAACTGTACCTCTGTATCTCAGAACAAGGCAAATCTTTGCAGTCCCCAGAGTGCTTTCTCCTCCCACAGAGCTGTTGTCACATTAGGGTGATCGTGAGCTTGGTGGGATGTGCTGCCTGGGTCAGGACAAGCACTCCAGGGCTGCCTCACACTGCCAAGCCAGGGAGTCTCAGGAGAACTTGGGTGCTTTTTTGAAAACCCACATGGCAGTTTTGAGCCTGATGAAAATTTTTGCAAATAATTTCTGGTAAAGGTGAGTCAGGGAGCAATTGCAGTGCAGTTGTCTGCTTCACAGCCTCATTCATCCTCTCCATCCTTCCTAACCTGGTTATCTGATGTCTGTTTGAGCTGAGTTTATCAACTTTTTACCTGTGGGAACAGTGGCAGGGTGTTTTCCCATTGCTTCATAGTTTATTTTCACAACCTGGAAGAAAATTAACAGCTTTTAGGCCTTCCCTGTCCTGTCAAAATGGTCAAAACTGGCCAATAAAATCAAATGTTATTTGAATAGTGGCAGACAAACTCACAAAGCCTGATCCTATAAACCTTGTTTTCTTAGGGAAGCAGTCTAAAAGCAGCCATAGCCTGAAGATCACTTTATTTCCATCCAGGAAATAAAGCCTGGACACCCTGGACAGCCACCAACAGATCACCTCACACCAAAGTAACACCCCCTGCTCCATCTGTAGCAATCAGGAGGTAAGATGTGCTCACACAGTTTTCAGGGCAGTTTCAGAGATGCTGAAATGGAGCCCAGACCAACAAGCCCATCTCTCACCACCTGCCATGCAGGCACTAATGGGCATTTGCAGAAGCTGAGCTTGGCTGACTGCATCAGCCTGGAAGGTTTGTGGGGAGATGGAAAAAAAAGCAATGGGCTGGATGATCTGGGAAGAGGGGGAGGTTTCCTTTGTAAGGGAGAGTGGCTACAGGTGCAGAGAAGCTGTGTGCTTGTGATTTAAGAACCAGTATACATAATTATTTATGATTAAATGTCCATCTGTCAAATTAAAATGCCTTCTTTTGAAGTTACACATCTCAGAAGAATTAAGAGTGAAGCCACAGACATCTCTGTACAATGTTTTTTTGTCCATCATTCTCTGAGGCCTATTGAAAAAGAACACCCATTTGCATTACAAAGGGTGCAGTGTCTTTGTCTCTTCTCAGACCTGAGGAACCTTCTTTTCTAATGATGGTCCAGTAAAAACCCTGGTCCAGATTAATCTGTAGTGTGACTCCTGTTACTTCAGAGGAGTTACAGCTAAAATAAAGACACCCCACTAATCTCTGCTTCCAAGTAGGGCTCTTTCATTTGAGTGCAGTTTGTTGAATCAAGTCCATTAACTACAGAGGGGACACTGGCAGAGAATCCCCAAGGATCTGGTTCTCCTTCTCATCCTCATCCTGGTGCACATCAGACCTGACATGGATCAGCTGGATTAAGCTAACATAAAACTTAGGGTGAAAGAAAGGAGAAATCTTGGGGTTTCTACAACCATCAAGCCCACTTCAAGTGTATTGATTTGGAGGCTGCTGTCCCAGTATTCAAAATGTGAAAAGATGTGACAACTCCAGCCTGACAGTCTCTAAAAAACAAATTTTCAAGGGGTCAGATGTTTTCCAAACCTTTGCATGACCCCTCCAAAGGCCTGGGTCCATCTAGATCATGGATTTGTAACACAGGTTTGGTTTCCTTGCTTTCCCATTCATTCTCTAAAGCCACAGAAGTGCAGGCAAGGCTGCCCTGCCTTCCTTGTTCTTGTTCTGCCAGTGCAATCTTGCTTCTTTCCCATCAAGAAGTGCTGTCTCTTCCCCACCTCCTGTGGCCCAGGGCCTCCCTGCCAGGGGACAGCCAAGGTACAACCTTGGCATTGATGCTACCAAGTGAAGGAGCTATTAAAATGCTTGAATGAGCTATCAAAGTCCTCCTCATCAGAAAAAAGCTTCTGCAGGGAGCTGCTGAGGCTGCACTGGGTTTCTGACAGCAGCAGCTGAGGCACAATGCTCCCATTCAGCCATGGGCAGGTCCTGGGTGCTCCCAGGACACGTTGGCCTTCAGCTGCATTCCATGTGTAATGGATAAATCCCATGGAAGCTTTGCTCTCCATGCTCACCCTCCCCAGGAAGCAGAGCCCTGGGGGAGCCTGAGCAGCCTTTGCCATGGTTCACCCCCAGGCTTTCAAGGAGGTGATTTCCCTATCCATAGTTTCTAGCTGCCTTTCCTTGAAGTCTTGAGCCTCTTTCCTACTGGTTTCACCAGGTTTCCTTCCTCTCAGTTTCTTCCTCCACCACTGCTGGCTGGCAAGCTCCTGCTGCTCAGCAGTGCAACCCCTCCTTTGGTGTGGTGCCACCAATCCTTGGTGTACCCCAGCACCCCCACCAGCACCAGTGGCATAGGGGACAGTGGGGAGAGCATGGAGGACAGACTTGCTCTGCCCCTTCATCCCACTGGAGGGATGTTTGATCCGGATTTAATCAGGTGTGATTTCTGTTTGGTAGGCAAGGGGGGGAGAACCAGGTCAGACAGGGGAAAAAGGAGATTGTGGTTTAAGAAGATAAGGTGTGAGACTTGAGGGGAAGGATAGTTTGGGGGTGGCCAAGTACTTCTTGCTTCCTCCACAGTTTTCAGAGCCAGTTTGATCAGGAATGCTCTGAGAAAATCCTTGCATTTTGTCTGACCCCAGCAAGGAAGCCACATCCACACCATACACTGCAGGCAAACTTGTGGCAGGCTCAGAGCAGGAGGGACAGACACAAACTCCATCATAGCTGTGAGTGTGGTGCTCACAGTTCCTCAGCTGGGTTCTACAAGCAAGCAGCTCACTGCCTCTGATGGGAAAGGTTTTGCCAGCCAACCTGCAGCTGGTGAAACAGCTCAAAGCATGGCAGCAAGCCTGGGTTGCCCAGTTGGACCAGTCCCTGGGGATGGAGGTTGCCAAGGCAGCCTTATCCCATGCTTGGTCACAAGCATAGTGGAATTTTTTTTCCTAATGTGCATTGACTCATAGAATAATTCAGGTCATGATGACTAATATTGCCTCATGACAGGAAGGGTATCTTTTCTTTCCTTGATGTGTGTTGTCTTCTTGGAGCAGCATCAGTTTAACTGCTCTGTGTGCAGAGAGGAAAGTGGGGCTCTCAGTATGTGGTGCAGGGCTGCCTGTAAAATGCAGACAAGATGGCCCCATGGGGACTAAAAACCATGCTACAAAACTCTTAAAAGCCCTTGTAGCTCAAGCTTGGCTCAAGGATTTTGAAATCTCATCAATGAATTGTTTATTTTATGGGTTTAGAACAAAATCAAATAATGTGTAGAGTTCTGGCTAAGAAACATGTGTGGGATTTGTGGCTTGTAAGATTTAAAAATAGCTTTATCATTTTCATTAGTTTGGGAGTCCTTTGTTGGTCCTACATTGTGAGAGCTGCCAGGAACAACTACGAGCAGTAGGACATATGAACATCTTCTTCATAGAGAGCTAAGTGGGATCTGGTTCTGTGCAGGATGTCTCTTCAGAGCAGTGAGCTGAGTCAGAGCAAACAACTCTCTAAGGAAAGGTGAACACCTTCCCTTCAGTTGCATCTGGCTTTGGATTTTTTCTGCTTTGATGTTGTTACCTTAAGTCCTTCCTTCTGGTGGCTGCCAGGGAGCAGCTGAAGCAGTTGGTAGGTTTACTCCATGCCCTCCAGACTGTCAGGGGAATGGTGCAACTCCCTGTGCCACAAACCTCTCTGTGCAGTGTTAGTGGTGATGGACAGGAGCTGTGGACACAAGGGCAAAGGGCTGCACTCTCCAGAAAAGTAGAAGAGGGACTGGACTGACGTCAGGGCCAGCCCAGAAACCCAGGCCCTCGTGGCACCATGGCAGGGCAGGACTCAGCCAAGTGACTCCTCACAATGTACAAGACCTCACAGCTCCACGACAGCCACTCCAGGCCACTGGGACCCTGGTGAAGATCTGGTTCAGGCTTTGCAAGCAGTGTCTCCTGTGTGAACACAGTCTGGATTGATGCTTTCACTGTTCAGCCAGGAACTGAAGAAATACCCATATCTGGTTACTGGTGGGATCACCCCAGCTGTGGACAAGCCCATACCAGAAGCTGCTCTGCTTATTTTGGAGGGTAAAGATTTCTGCATTCTCCTGTTACCTCTCTGTGAACAAGCCTGCAGGTCTGGAAATCCATTCCCTACAAGCTGTGCCAACCACACCAAAAAACTGCATTTTAGTGGTTAAATCAGATCCTACCCCACCCTTCCCAAGAAAGCAAGAAGTCAGGACGTGCTTCATAAAGCCCTCTCCACCATCACACCCAGAGCAACCTCTTCCATAGCTGCTTCTGGTTTCTTTTATTTTTTTCTGCCCAGCCTCATTACCAAGACCTTTTTAATTTATTTTTTTATTTTTTTTATCAGTGGCCCAGGTCACCCCGGCTCTCCGCACCGCCCCGTTGCACAATTCATGTGTAAATGTCAAGTTTGAGCAGATCCCTGCCCTCCTCCCTGGTGTGAGAGGGACACGGGGCCGGGAGCAGGAGGGTGAGGGGTGGAAGGGAGGAGCAGGAGGGTGAGGGGCGGAGGGGAGGGAGCGGTGTCGGTACAGTGGGGAGGAAACAAAAGGCACCGCATATGGGACAGGTCAATAGGCTGCCATATGCTGGTTCCCTCAGCACCCTGCTGCTTAATCCCCCCACTTTCAGTATCGTTATCAGCGCTGATTGCTTACCCCTGCTCCCAAAAGGTGGTTTATATTCTCTGCTTGGTTTTAAATCTTAGAAGTGCTTTTGCTTTCTTGTACCTTTATTAAGATCCAGGGAGAGATGAGGAGGGAAAGGCAAGTTCTCTGACTGCACCGCGAAAGGCTGCGGAGCCAGCCTGGGAAAAGCATGAAATTAATCATTTCTTAGGAAAAAGCCTTCAGTCATGAAGTTTAAGTTTGGGGCATTCACTCTGGGAAGCAGCGGGGTGGTGGGGAAGAAATACAGAAAAGGCTTTGTTCATGCTTCCTCAGCTTGATTTATATGATGAAGGAGTTCTTGCTCTGCAGAATATTTCATCTCTGCGCAGAGCTGCGGTACCGACGGAGCATGAAATTCCCCAGTGATCAGAAATGAGCTCCCCATTCAGCAGCTCCTTATCCCACATCCCCCTCCCCTCACCGGCAGCACGTGGGCCCTGGCAGCCCTCCAAACCTACAGAGTAGGCAGGGGGTGCTTCTGCAGACCCTGGTGGGTCCTCCTGCTTCATGCAGTGTGTGTCTGTCTGATCAGAAAGGAGCAGTGAGGGGAAGGAGAACCCCCCCTGAGAGCAGGCTCTGTTTGCTGCAGAATTTCAGGGCACCTACTCAAAGGAGGGCATCCCGATCCCAAACCATTCATGATGGGACTGTTCCCAGGGTGCAGGATGCCCTAGCATCATGGCTAATACAGCAGAGCAGTGGAGCCAGTGCTCCTGGCTTTTCCCTGCTGATAGCTCCAAGGTCACAGAATCCTAGAATTGGCCGGGTTGGAAGGGACCTCAGAGATCATCAAGTCCAACCCTTGATCCACTCCCGCTGCAGTTCCCAGCCCATGGCACTCAGTGCCACATCCAGGCTCTTTTGAAATATCTCCAGACATGGAGAATCCACTACTTCCCTGGGCAGCCCATTCCAATGGCTGATCACCCTCTCCAGAAAGAAATTCTTTCTAATCTCCAAGCTAAACCTCCCCTGGCACAACTTGAGACCTTTTGTGCCCTCTTGTCTTGCTGAGAGTTGCCTGGGAAAAGAGCCCAACCCCCCCGGCTCCAACCTACTTTCAGGGAGCTGAATGTCTCTGCAGCCACCACTGTCCCTGCAGCAAAGCAAGGCAGGTTCCTCCTCCTGCCCCTTCACATCACTTCCACTCCTGGCCACAACACCATCCTTTCTCCCAGGCTCTCCCACAAAACCTCTGGAACCTTTTCCACCTTCTCTTGCAGGAGTCCTGGGTTGCTCTGGTACTCCCCAGCTACTTTCCTGCAGGTAACTGTGCTGTGGACATTCTGGGGGGAATTTCACTGTCCCTGGTGTTGTCTCCAGTGATGAACCTGGCTGCTTGCTTGCCTTGCCTGCTGAACAGAAGGGCAGGGATCTGACACAATCAAAATATCCAAACCCCTTAACTCTGAAGACCACTTTGGGAATATGGCTGAGGTTACTGCTTCATACATCCCCAGCAAAGATGTTTATGTTAGGGGGTATGAAAAAAAGGCTTTGTCAGGTTAGATAGCTCCTGAGAGAGCTATAACCAAAAGGCAGAAAAACTGACAGCCCTGTTCTGAAAGGGAGACTCCAAGCAAGAGCTCTGCAGTGGATTAATTAGTAGGTGATGGCTTGGAATCTGATGAGCTGCTTCTTAAAATTACAGCCTGTCTCTCAGCCTGTGGGGCAGCTGAGCAATGCTTTTCAAAAGAGTGAGCTCTCTTGGGTGTTCTAAATTATCAAATAGATTTTATATCAGAGAACAGGGCTCCACTATAACCCCAGATGGATATTTCAGTTCAGACAGGAGCAAAGCACCCATTTAACCACAGATCCTCCCAAACTTGGTAGTTACAGTCTGCAGACAGATGAGGCAACTGTCAAAACCTGAGGCACAGACTTGACCAGGGAGAGAGAGAGAAATTTGAACTGGAACCTTGAAATGGGTTTTGAGCTGAAATTTTTCTTTCATCCAGCTCTAATCCTGCTCAGTAATCCTTAATATCTTCTTTTTCTTCTGTAACGTATGAATTGGTGTTAATGGAGCAAGGAAGAGGGCACCTCAGTATTACACACATGCATCCCTAACATCTTGCTGTGCTTGACAATAGAACTGCATAAGCAAAGCTCAAATTGTGGTAGCATCAGATGCCCTGGGATGACCCAGCTCATTTGTTTCTTCATTCTCCTTGGTTATAGATTTTGTGAGACCACAAAAAAACTAACGTCAGAAAGTGTCATTAACAATCACTGTCATCCCCCTCCCCTTCTGTGGCTTTGCCATCTGTATCACAGCAGCTGCTGCCCACCTCAGCAAGCTGGAAATGCTGCCCAGCACACAGCATTTACATCTGAGCTGACAGAAAAGGGTGAAACACCCCTAATGACATCATTAGAGACATCACAGGGCTCCCTTTGCTCACCCACAGCTACCATTCACTCACACTTCTAAACCATCACCATCTGATGTCTTCATCATCATCATATGTGTACTGTGTTCAGTTCTGGGCCCCTCAGCTCAGGAAGAAGATTGAGGTGCTGGAGCAGGTCCAGAGAAGAGCAAGGAGGCTGTGAAGGGATCCAGCACAAGTGCTGTGAGGAAGGGCTGAGGGAGCTGGGGGTGTTGAGGCTGGAGAAGAGGAGGCTCAGGGGAGACCTCATCACTCTCTACAACTCCCTGAAATCAGGTTGGAGCCGGGGGGGTTGGGCTCTTTTCCCAGGCAACTCTCAGCAAGACAAGAGGGCACAAAAGGTCTCAAGTTGTGCCAGGGGAGGTTTAGGTTGGAGATGAGAAAGAATTTCTTTCTGGAGAGGGTGATCAGGCATTGGAATGGGCTGCCCAGGGGAAGTAGTGGATTCTCCGTGTCTGGAGATATTTCCAAAGAGCCTGGATGTGGCACTGAGTGCCATGGGCTGGGAACTGCAGCGGGAGTGGATCAAGGGTTGGACTTGATGATCTCTGAGGTCCCTTCCAACCCAGCCAGTTCTATGATTCTATGATTCTATGATCATCATCATCATCCCCAGGTCTCATGCCTCCCCCAAGAGAGCTGCTCTTAGGTTGCTCTTTCCCAGCAGGACATTTTGTCACAGGAGAGAGCACTTTTATCACAAGTGCTGGAGGAAATGGGTTGCTTGCACCACTGCTGGGGGCAGTTTCCACAAAGGCAACGGGGGCTGTGCCAGGGTTGGGGTGAGCACAAGTCCCACAGCCTTGCATGGCTCACACCTCTCTGTGCTGAAGGCTGGCACCAGGGCTGCAGTGGTGAGAGGGAAGGATAATTTCCTCTCAGCAGTCAGTTTTTCCTCTCACTGTTGCTTTCCGAGATTGCACATCACATCTGTTTGGTTAAAGTCCAGAAAAAGTTTAAAAGAATCCATTCCACTTTTTTTTTTTTTTTTTTTTTTTAATTATCCAAGCATGAAAAATCAGTGCCTGTGTGCTACAGTGATGATGTCTGGCAGAGGTGCCACGGGGAGAGGAGGATTATCACTTGTCATGAAAGGACCTGTTAGAATCCAAGTGCCAGGTGGGAGGATGCTGCTGGAGGAACCTGCTATCAGTTTCTTAAACCTGTACGATAAAAATCTCCAGGGGATTAACACAGGGGAGTTGTTAATCAGTCAGGGCTATGTTATATGGATCCTGGTGCTTATCTCCTGTGAATAAAAATTGTCATTAAAGGCCCATGGAAAGTGAGCACAGCCCCCACACAGGGACTGTGACCACTCACAGAACTGGCATTTTAAACATTTAATTGAAACCTTCCATGCCCTTATTTATTTACTTTAAAAAACAACCCCAAACCAATTAAAAAATAATCCAAGTAAGAAAGTGACCAGAGAGTCACTGTGGGGCAATGTGAGAGAAGAATGGAAAAGCTTTTGTATTCTTTCAGGCAAAAAAGGCCAGCTCAGAGAGGATGAGTGACTGCTCAGGTCTACTCTCTGTGAGCTCAACTCATTTGGCAAAACTCACATGAGTGTCTGCCCACTGACTAGAGAAATATTTGGACTGATTTTATTAAATTCCAGCCTCAATGTGAGCCAAAAAGGAAAAGGATGCTTTCAGCCTTGAAAATGACATCTGCACTAAAATAGCCAGAGGCTTGTTTTATAATCAGCAATCTCATTTGCTGAATAAATGAAGACTGTCAATTATTTTCACCCTTTTTAGCTCCCAGATAAATACTTCTATTTGTATTTCTTCTTTCTAAATCCTTAATTGGTTGCTGCCTTAATTTTTTACAGCTTTGCTTTTTTCTTTTCTTTTTTTGGTCCTGTGTTTATTTGATTTGCAAATAAACTTATTAGAAAGAATTCCTATGTGATGCTATCTTTAGCAGCACTAGGAAAAAAAAATCTAAACCTTATGAAAGATACGTGCTGCAAGCAATCAGAATGATTCTTCTTCAGCAGAGATTGTCTTCTTTTTGTGTTTGTAAATTTGTGGTTTTGCTAACACGATTGGTAAGACTGGAGCCAGGGTCTTGCTTTTCTCCTCAACCAGGAAAAAAAGAGCTTGGTTTTATAGGGCTGTCCTGAGAGAGAGAAATGTCTTTAAAGCCAGCACCATTTTCAGTGGAGGAAATGGATTTTCTCTCTGTCTAGCTGTGGACAGCAAAAGTGAGAAATTTTTGAGAAGTATTTCTTTATTTCTTGAGTTTCTGCCTGGTTAATTCAGCTGAAATCAAGAGGTTAGGACAAATGAGAGCTCTGTAAACTCCCCTTACCACAGGTGTAGAAGGAGCTGTGGGTAAATCATCTAAAAATCCTACCCTGATCCTGGGAGAGGTTGGTCCTGGAAACAAAACCTGCTCAGCACTTCCTTGATCTGTTCCTGCACGCCCACAATCACTGATTAGAGTGACAGTCGACTAATTTTCCAGGGAAAAAAGCAGCTAAATTGGGGTTTTGCACCCAAAACTTGTAAAATCAGCAGCATGGGGTTGTGACAGAGTAATGCTGGGCTGTATTTTTCTTGAGAACTTTCAAGCAGAAATTCTTTGCTGTTTTGGTTTGCATCTGAAACTCCAAGTGACAAGAATGTTGTTACCAAATGACCCACTTTCAAAGTAAGGGAAATTTCCATGAGAAGCCTTGGAAATGAAGACAAGAACCTTAGAGACCTCAGAGCAAGGGTAAAATGATGTCAAATTCAGCTAATAGTGTTCTGCCACCATTAATCTGCTATGACAGAGAAGACCTTGAGCTGGATGAAATGTCCCAAAATAAAAGTGAACTAAAATATCCCTTCTTTGTGAAGAATTTCACATGAATAAATCTTAAAAAAGAAAGGAAAAAAAAAAGATTACTACCTATAATATTCTTTCAGACATTTGCTAGTGTTTTTACAGATAGGCTATATTAATACTCAAAGGACAACTGAAAAGCTTAAACCACTCCACTTTAAAATGCATTATTTTGTTGTCTCTTTAAGTGAACCTTCATTTTTTCTGGACCTGGAATAACAAAGCAACTTCCCAATTCTATTTCCAGGTGATTGAAATGTTAAAAAAAAACCCAAAAAACAAAGGAAATGGTAAAGCTCAGGCACTTCACCTCATGCCTTGCTTGTATGAAACTGTTCCCACCACATTATTCTGTGCTGTTCCATTAGTTTGGAAATCAGGAGGTATTATTTGCAGGTTGTGGTATTATTTGCAGGTTGTCTGGTGCTCCCAGCTGTAGGGTGGTTTTTGCCATGGCAGGGTGCCAGCTTGTTGTCAGGCATTAGATCCCATTAGATCATTATCCAGCATCATAGCACATCACAGAGCTCCTGAAGTGATAAAATCCTGGGTTCCCTGGTGAATTTTGGAGAAATGTTTATAGTGGCATTTGTTAAAGTTAAATGCCTATTAATGGTCCCACTAAAATCCCTCTTTTTTTTTTTTTTTTCTTGTGGGAATCATGCTTTATTCATTTATTTAAACTCTTTCCAGGGAGAAAATGGTGTGTGAAAAATCTGTATGCTTGTAGTTATTGATTTCTTTGAAATTTAAATCTTCAGGTTTTTTTCTTTTTTCTTTTTTTTTTCCTAAAAGCAGCAAGCACATGAAAAGCTACAAGGATTGATTAGCTTTTAATATTTGCTTGACATTATTTTAAATAATGTTTTGGAAAGCGTTTCCATTTATATATACAGAACAAAAAAAAAATTATGTAAACATATATATTAAAAATGTATTTATTTATATGTATAAAACCACAACAAATAATCACAAATGACTGGAAAAATAAATTGTAACCAGGTTTTGTTCAAGCAGAGCAAGCAGTAAGTGGTGGAAGGAGGGGTGAAATGAGGTGGGTTTGGAGTTCTTTCTCTCCTGTCAGCTCCAAATTATTGAAGGATTTTCTTACTCCATTGCTTGTGTCTTTCTTACCATCAGCTCTGTTTGGTTTTTTTGTGTGTGTGTTCTAGTCTTGCCAACAACAAATCAGATACTTAATGTAACACCCCAGTAATTCTTAGGAGTTTCCACTGAATCATCAGTTTTTCAGCATCTCTCCTCCTTCAGACCCCAGAAGCAGACACAGGGGTCCGGCAGTAATTCCACCAAATAATTAAGGCGTACAATTTAATGCTTTTTGTTATCCTTCGGAGGACTTCCACCTGATTCACAGAAATATTACACAAGCCACCCTGCCATTCTTTGCAAGGGAAGCTGCCAGGCAAGCACCACTTTGTGACGCCGCTCCCCCAGCTGCCACAGCTAAAAAACTGAGGGAGCTGGGGGTGTTCAGCCTAAAGAAGAGGAGGCTCAGGGGAGACCTCATCACTCTCTCCAACTCCCTGAAAGGAGGTTGGAGCCAGGGGGGGGTTGGGCTCTTTTCCCAGGCAACTCTCAGCAAGACAAGAGGGCACAAAAGGTCTCAAGTTGTGCCAGGGGAGGTTTAGGTTGGAGATTAGAAAGAATTTCTTTCTGGAGAGGGTGATCAGGCATTGGAATGGGCTGCCCAGGGAAGTAGTGGATTCTCCGTGTCTGGAGATATTTCCAAAGAGCCTGGATGTGGCACTGAGTGCCATGGGCTGGGAACTGCAGCGGGAGTGGATCAAGGGTTGGACTTGATGATCTCTGAGGTCCCTTCCAACCCAGCCAGTTCTATGATTCGATGATTTTACCTCACGATCTCTCATTCAAACCCAGCAGCCTCACTCTTAATTCTCTTCGCTGCTGACATTTCTTAACAAAAAACCACAAACGCTGGATCTCACCAGCTCGCAGAAGGGGCACCCCCGGAAAAGGAAATGAAAGGAATTTCCTTCGGGGAAAGGAAATTGGTGGAAAACGGGGTGGTTTTTTTCGTGAACTTCCCAGGGCCCGCAGAGCACCGAGGGAACGGCCGCTCCTCAGGGGGCTGCGTGAGGTGGTGGAGACCGCGCTGAGGGCGGGAAATTTAAACAGGGTGTAACGGTCATTAACAGTCGTTCCAACACCCAGGGGCTCCGGGGCCAGCAGCTCCACATCAGAGAAGGAAAAAAGGGCTTTTAATAAGGTTCCTAAAGCCTGGAGAGCACTGCAGAAAGGGCAGCTTCTCAGCGGGATCCTGGGGGCTCACCCCCTCCTCCCCCCCCCCCCAGATTGCCACAAGAAGGGGAGGAGTGTGGCGAACATGGCGGGC
The DNA here is from genome assembly GCF_003957555.1 of Calypte anna. Lineage (NCBI taxonomy): Eukaryota > Metazoa > Chordata > Aves > Apodiformes > Trochilidae > Calypte > Calypte anna. Next base: position 4,367,788 of record NC_044246.1, on the reverse strand, counting down.
AAACAGTTTGCCGAGGCGAGGTGTGAGGCTCCTTTCTTCAAAGGACTGAGATTCAAGGTGGCCCACAGGGGTAAAGAGGCTGCGAGGCTGGTGGATATTTGGATTTTATGTCCCGTCTCAAAGTGATGTGGAACTGGGGATTGGCATGGAAGGCTTCAGCATGGCAGAAGCACAGCACCTGGCTCCTGTCAGGTATCCCTTGGCCAAGGCCCTCCTGGTCCAACACAGTTTGCAGAGTGCCCTTGGTAATGGTTTAGGCACATGGAGGTGTCTTCCCCTCTGTGTCTGAGGACTTTTAACATCATAATTGGGCTGATTTTCTGTCTATTGCTTCCTACGGATATTTTCCTGTTACTAGATAAAAAATGGATCAAACCTAGGGACAGCTCAGTTCTTTTGGACCTTTTTTTTTAACCAGTCTTGGAGCAGCAGCAGAACCTGCTGGACACAGATGGAGCCATGGTGCCAGCACCAGTTTGGTGGCAGTTTTCCTGGAGGAGCTGTGTGGGGCATTTTGCTGGGGCATTCATCTTTTGGTCCTCTCCAGGCAGGTGCATATGGACACACATCAGCCCTTCGGATGCTGGATCCTACAAGAGACTTGTTCCATCACAGCCAGCCAGCATTTGACCTAGACCCTAGGAAGGAAGCTGCTCCAGCTCCTCTTCAGGGTGTGCATTGACAGCTGAATCACAAACATTTGAAAAACCAGGCTCCTGGCAGAGAGAAAAGCAGGAGATGAGCCTGAGCAGCATGAACCATAACACAGCAGCTATACAAATACCCTTTTGCAGAATGAGCCCCTGAAGACTGGAAGAAACAGACAGTGAACACATATTTGATAGAGTGGTCTTCATTACCTCAACCTCTGCCTTCAAGGACACATGTTTTATTCACTGAAAATGGAGGATTTTGTTTCTGGTCATGCCTCTTTGCATCTCTCCTCCCCTTCTTTTGCCAGGATCTGGCACACCTGACAGGTTTGTTGGTGCAAGAACAGCTTCCCTTTCCCTTCCCTTTCTCTGCCAGCTCCTCTGCATTGCTATGTCCCAATGTGGAAGGAGAGCAGCCAGGTAAAGTGGGGCTGCCAAGCCAAGGGCTATCTTGTAGTGTCCTAACCTGCTGAAAGGGAGTGCCATGCCCTAGAGGTTCCATCCAAGAGAAATGGGGTTGACAAAAGGGGTTTTACTGTCTTGAGACATCAGCTCCTGATCAGCCTTCCAACAGCCCAAATCTGCAATAATCCCATTGCTATTCAAGAGGCCCTGCAGGAATAACACTCCTGGCAAGCTGGTAGCCCTTCAGGACTGTAACTCTCTGAGCAGACCAAAGCAGATTACACCAAAACCTGGACGAGACATTAAACCTAATCCAGGACCAACAGATCAAACCTGTAGGAAGGGTAAGAGAAATAACTTTTGAACTTGCAACTGAGATCCTGAAGCACCTGGCTTGAGCCAGGGAAGAAGTACATCATCCTGAAGCTCAGTGTTGTTCCTCACAACAGGGAGACCTTCCTCCCTTAAGATGGATCTGCTGGAATCCAAGGAGTTGCCTCCTCTCCCTCAACAAGTTTTGCAGCTGCCCCTGTGTGTTGCACTCTGCTCACCTGCCAGCACCTGAGTTTAAACCAGCTGAAGGGTCTGTGTAAATTCCAAAAGCCTCGGTGAAATGTGGGCTGAGTATCTCAGAAGAGGAAGAACTTGTGCCAGGTGTGACTCTGCTGTCACCTGGCCTGGGCACAGTGAATTATGAACAGCACCACCCTGTGAGGTCCAGTTTGGCCTCTCTGGAGCCATGGCAAGCAGAGCACAGGGTCCATGATCACAACTTGTAGTTATCAGCATACTCTGCTCTGGTCTGAAGAAGGGGGAGTCTCCCATGCCTTTGATTTTCTGTTGTGATGGGGTCAGTGTGTGACATGCCAGTTATTTCTTTCCTACTGGAAACAGATTGGATCTGCACCACTTTTGTTGTCTTTGAAATATTAAAGTGGTTTATGTCCAACAGAGCTGAGCACTTAACTTTAGGGGGTTCCACTTGGCTTGCTGCCCAGCCTGGTGAATCCCCAGGGAAGATCTTTAAAGGCTGCCTGAAAGAAAACAAGTTTAATGACATAATAAATAAGTACACCCACGCCATGAGGAAATGGCACTGCTCTTGGAAAGGTGACATCCATAAGGAGTTCACCAGCTGGATTATTTCCAGGGATGACCTCTTCAGGCTTCTACTGATTGCTGGTGGTTTAAAAACACTTGAGGTATGACGTGTTTTCTTTTAATTTCTCTCCTTGCATTTCAAGGATATTGAAGGGAAAAACAAATCAAAGAATGAAAGGCAGAACAGAAAGGTAACAGAAAAAACAAGGGCAATAAAAGGTGGTAGTAAGAGTTTTTCATGTAGCCAAGATCAACTTCAATCAAGTCCCATGCTGCTGGAAAGCAGCCCCCTAAAATGGGGAGTTTGCCAGCAACAGGGAGGACCCTTACCATGGGGCCCCAGAACCATTTTTCTGCAAGCCCTCCCAGAGTGGGACAGGAGCCTCACCTGAACACAAAGCTTTCAGACCCTTGTGGCAAGTGGGCTGAGGAAGGTAAGTGGATTACACTGCCTGCAGCTGATGTGATCTGTGTCTTTTCTCCATTCCCTCCCAAATGTTTAAGAAAAAAGGAGCAATTCCTTTTCAGTATTGCTAGCATGCACAGAAAAGGGTTTGCAGAGCAAACATCCTCAGCTGCAGCAACCAGCAGTGAAGCACACAAGCTGATAGCCCATTTTTCACAGGTTCTGAGTGCTAAGCCTGTCACCTCTAACACATGCTGGTACCCAGAATCAGATTTCCCCTAAGTTTTGGAATGGTTAGATTGGATATTTTTATTTACATCATTTATAGCTTCAGCTGAGAGCTGAAGTAGAAGAACCAGACCCACTGCAGTAGTGTAGGAGTCAAGTCATCTGGATTTTTAACCTAAACAGTGGGAAAGATGCCTGAATCACTTCTGAAAATGGAACAACAGGCCTCGGGTAGTGCTCTTTTGCAACCCTTTCCCTGGAAGGAGGAGTGCTGGAAGGACACAGGTTTCCACACTGCCCATGAGCCCAGACACCCTCACATTAAAGCACAGGTAACTTCTAAATAGCCTCAAAGAGGCATTTTGTACACTCCAGCTGTACACCAGCTCCTGCAATGCAAATGCCCTGGGGGACATTTTTGTATCGTGCTCTGACTTTTTTAGATAGCAGCTGCTGCTTTTTATTATTTATAGGGACAAGCTGTATTCTTGAGTGTTGTGGGGTGGTTTTGCCTCCTAGAAGCTTGCCAAATGCTTCCCATTCCAGGAGCTTGATTTAAGGTATTTATCAGTGTTGCCAACACTTCACCTTGTGGGCTGAAAGTTTACATTCCTGGGGGTTGCCCAGACTAAATTTTTGGTGAAGCAGCTTAGCTATACCTGAGGAGACTACAGACTAATAGCTGTGTTGACAAAATCTGATGGCATTTTCTTCTAGAAGCCCAAGTGCTCTTGTGGTTTGCAGCAAGGACTTGAAAGCACTCAAAAAATGAGGAAGCAAAGAAGCAACTGTCCGTGAAACGTTTGGCTGGAGTGATGTGTTTAACATCTCTGAGGTGCTGAGCTGGAAGGACTTCATTACCCAGAGCAGCACTCAGCCACTCAGCACCACAACTTCTCTTCACTTGATCTCTTCCTCCCTCCATCCTTGCTTAACATTTTAAGTAAAATGGGGAAAAAAGAGGCAAAGGAGCTGTGAAGGCTAAAAAAGGCTCTGGGAGAGTATCCTGCATGCATTACTTCTTGCTTAAGTTGGAAGAGCACTTTGTTTGGAGCAAAGCCAACACAAGCCCTTCTTCCCTACCCTGAACTTTCATCCTCACCCTTGTACCAGTCTTGGCACAGGAGTAATCTGGGATAGAAATAATCATTAGGTCCTACTGTGATATTTTCCATTCACCAGCTCTTTCCAGTGGCTCCTTCCCCTTCAGGTTTGCTCTTCTGCCCACTGCTGTTTGCTGCAGAGCTGTGGGGAATTCTGAAAGTGGTGTCCCTGTTGTTGTTGGCTTCTCTCAGCTCAGCCTGCTCGCACTGGCTTGTTAGCACAGGCTTCCTGTGCCCCGGGTTTCCTATTAAAAAAAAAAACAAAAACCCAAACAAAACCAACAAAAGAGCTTATTGGCATGCTTGTTTTGAGAACAAACACAGAGTTACACAGGCTTTGCAGGCAGAGCTGACAGAACAGGTAGGTCATGAGAGACAAGTCTGTGAGCTGCAGTGGCATCCCCTGAAGGACTCCACAAAACAAGATTTTATTTGGCCCAGAAACAAACCCAGACAGTCACTGCTCCAGATCACTGCCCTGCTGAGGACAAAGACCTTGCAGAAGACTGGTAGCTTGGGGTGCTGCCTACCTTAGCAGCCATTTTATTCACAAAGGTAACGTAAGAAAAGGCTGCACCCTCAGCTCACATACCTCAGTGTGGGTCCCTTAACATCAACAGAGCAAAAGTGGGGCTGCTGGCTGAGGGTCCATCTCACTGTGGCCTGAAAATCCCTCTCTGAAGTGCTCTTTCTGTGAGGAGTGCAGAGAGCTGATCACTCACACCAGGCTGCTTTCCACTCGGCTGCCTCCCTTCCCTTTTATTACCATTAAAGAGAGAGATGCCATCTCAGGTGGATGTAAAGCATGAGGCACTTCAGGGAACCCACAGTCATTTCAGATTGATTGGAGATGGTCCTTTGGGGGCAGTGGTTTGCCAGTAAGGCTATCTGCTAAGCACTCAGCAATACTTGCTACACAGGCATGCACACTGACAAGAGACAGCTTTATTGATGGACACACTGATGTTCAGGACATGCATCTCTTGCTTCCTTCTTATTCCCAGATGCTTTCTGTTGATTCCTTTTTTTTTCCTTGACAACAGCTTACAACTCATCTGAAGAATACAGCTTATCCTAACGACCATGGCAAAATGCTTCCCTGCTTCTGGTGTGAAGTTTGAACTTATAGGCACCCACGTTGGAAAGGAAAATGTTTTTTTTACAGGAAAGGCATCCTAAGAATACAAAAATGGGTGAAATTTCAGGTTGGATATAGCCAGCCCAGCATTCCATCTCTGTGACTGGGCTGTAGCTGGTACTTAGAAATCTAACAGAAGCAGCAAGACAAAAGAAGAAGGATGCTTTCCTTGGTCTGATTTTCTGGTTTCAGGTTCAAATTCACAGCATCTCAAAAAGTCTGGATTAGGGCCCTGCCTCTGGGCATCATTTTGCTGAGCCTGCTTAAACATTTCCCTTGCAGCTTCATCTTGCAGTGAGTCCACACTTTCACCTGAGTGTTGTGCAAAAGGAAGCAGCTCCTTTAGTTCAGATCCTGGTACCCAATCCTTTCATTGAAGACTCTTCTCTCTGTACTGTGAGAAGTGGTGAATAGTTGGAGAACTCCTATGTGCTAGGTTTTAACAACAGGTCTGATTCCAGCACATCATTCAAGATAAAGATTTATCAATGTAAAAATAAATCATGGCCCAGAAGTTAAACCTCTCCATTACTCAGCTTGCCATCTCAAAGAACCTGAGTCTGCAAGGAGAACTCTGCATTTCCACTCAATGCTCATAAACCATTTGATATTTCATGCGCTCACTGCTGCAGTTCTGGTTTACAAGTAGTCAGAGGAATGCAAAGTAATGCAAGGAAAAGCAAGAAGGATTAGGAGGGATGAGGAAGAGGGGCAATACAGGCCAAACCCAGCATGTCCTTTTAGGCATAAAAAACCAGCTCCTCAACTCCACAAGCTTTTCAGTGCAGGGAGGAGAAGGAGCAAATCCCACTGCTTTTATGGGGAAGCAGATGAGATTACAAAAGTCATGGCTGATAGAATCCTATTTCTGGCAATTCCTCCCTGCTTGTCTGGTGTGGCTTGGTTTTGAATTTAATCATGCTTTTCTAGGGATTGCTTAATGCCAGGGGAATAGCAGTGGCACATGAACAAAACAAGACCAAAGGAATTCACAAAGAGCCTATTGAATCATCAACTTTTGCATGGCTTTGCCAAACCAGTGGCACTTGCTCACTAATTCTTTCATCTGCTTTTCTTCCTTAACTGTCTCACCCTCAAGGAAATAATCAGATGAGTTATTGAAGACCTCAGCTCTAACAGCTGCAGTGACCCCCTGTTGTCTTCTCCCTCCTCAGTGGGTAAGAAAAGGCTTTTCCACAGGAACATGATGGGCAGGATCCTGCTCTCACTGGCCTGAGTAACAGTGCTGCTCTGTCCAGGCAAGCATGTGAGACTGGTGTCTTTGAAGGAGACCTCTTGCAAGGAAGGAGGAAACTGGTCATATAGCTCATAGCTGAGTACTGTGTGTGGGGTGAGTCTCAAAATCAAATGAGGAGATTGGGATGCATAAATCCCATTGATTTTCAGAGGATCAGATATATAACTAGCTCTTCATTTTTTTAACCAGATCCCTTCCTTGAGGGGATATGAGATGGATTTGGCGTTGTCTCTCAAGCAGCAGAAAACTCAGGGTATATCTGAGGTACACAGAGGAAAAACTCCCTGTTAAATTTCTTTTTCCTAGGCAAGGGTTTTGCCTCACTATGAACAGCAGTATCTTTACCCCACATGAAGACAGTGACTGGTGTGGCACTTTCTGTCTCACCCATGGTCACCAGATCTGCTGTGGAGAGCTTTTCCAGCATGGCTGCTCATCTCCCTCAGGCTCACAACAGTCAGCCTCTCACTGGGCTTCAGACAGATGCCTCCCCTGAAAATGTCACCTCTAAATCCCAGCTCACATCCCACATATCTCCACGTGCCTACAGTAGCTGAGTGTCAGAGCCAGTCTCTGCTCATACAGACTTACTAATAATGTTACTTTTGCAGATACTCCATGGTGTTGTAAACAGCAGTCTCATAAGCAGTATAAAAACTCTGGAGAAAATTGTTGGTCCTATTCCTTTGCTTCCTTACTTGGGCTTCTCAGAGACCACCAAGCACAGAAGATCCATGTGGATCAATACTATTCCCAGGCACTCTGAATGCTGAGCTCTGAAGTCACATAGGTTTTACCTGGAGTCACTAAAACAGTTGCAGAAAGGGAAATAGATTGAAGTGCCACAGCTCCCTGATCCAACCATGGCATCTACTGTGTTTCTTAAATAAACTTTCCTGAGCTGGGAGAAACAGGAGAAAAAGCATTAACAACACTTGCAAAGGCAGTATTGGGGAGGGTGCAATTTCTCTGGTGGTCTCTGCTTTTTAGGAAGTTACTTTTGTTTCTCCTTCTCAACCCTTTCCCTGCAGTGGTGGTGCCACCACAGAGACATCCAGACTAATCATGCTGCTTTTCTTGTTTTTCTGTAAAATTAGCTTCTAGCTGGATGTTTCTGGAGCTGCTGACAAACCCCCTCACCACCTCCTGACTTCAGCTCCTTCACCACTGCATTATTTGTGGAACTTTTCTCAGTTCTTAGTGCATTGGGGGTTTGCCTGCAATGTTCTGTGCACATGTACAGTGCAGGGCACTGCAAAATGAAGTTTTGCTTTGAAGAGAAAGAGCAAACCTAGGTCTGTGGATGCTAATGTGAGTTTTTCATTGCCCCTAGCAGGACAAGGATTTCATTCTAATATTTCCTTTGCAGGTATTTCTATGGCATCTTCCATCACTACAATATTGGAGCACCCAGGGGACTTGTGATTTCAGGCACCTACAAATATACCTGGAGCTTCATAACAGCTGAAGAACTGCACTGCAACAGCACCAAAGGGAGGAAAAAGATGCACAGAGTTTCCTCTAGACAGGAGCATGAGATCATCCTGCATCACCTCTTGCATATCACAGGTACGAAGCTTCACACAGCACCCTAGTACTGCACAAAATAAACAGGGTTTGAGCACCCATCTTAGAATCACAGAATTGTTTTGATTGGAAAAACCCTTTAAGGTCATGAGTCCAACCATTAACCTAACTCTACTGAGTCTGATGCTAAATCCTCAGCACCACATTTACATGTCTTTTACTGAACCACCTTCCTGGGCAAGAGTAGTCAGGATTCCTGTGCTGCTCAGCTCTCACAGAATCACAGAATTATCAGAGTTACAGGGACCTCTAGAAATCATCTAGTCCAACTCTCCCACTAAAGCAGGATCACCTGGAGCACATTACATAGGACTGCACCAGCCAGGTTTTGAGTATATAGGGGACTCTACAACCTCCCTGGCAGCTTGCAGGATCTTGATGTTCCTACTCTCTGGTGTCATAGGAGCTCATAACCAATACCCCATAGATGCACACCAGCTGAGCAAGCACAGCCATGCAGTTGTGAGGGGGACTGGTGACATTTCAGAGTTGTGTATTTGCATTCCTGTTGATGAGCATGAGTAGGAAGGGAAAAGTTAAATTAGCCACTTGTGGTGGGGTAGGAAAATTGCATCAGAGGAGCAGGGTCTTACTGTAGAAATAAATTCTTTGCCCAAGAAAAAAGCAGAGCCTCCATTGCTTGAGTTTTCTGAGAGGAAATTAAACAAGACGTATAGACAAATACATCTGAAGCACTTCTGCTTGATTGCAGAGCAGCTGGAATAGATGGCCTCTTTTTGTTCATCTGTTCTGTTAAGAGTTTTGCTGCTACTGTTTTTAAGCAGGTGAACATCTGTTGTCCACCTGACCCACCATAAAACCTCAGCTGTCAGGAGCAGGAGAGGCTGTGCTGTGATCAAGGGGCAAAGTTTACTTACTGCAAAGCCTGGAGGCTTTCATTTGCATCTCTCCATCCCATTAACAAGCAGTTGAGCATGCATTAAGAACAGGCTCACCCCAACCAAGCAGCATGTGGGTGCCTGCCAAAAGAACTGGCATCAATTCTTGGACATATATGGGGTGAATTATCCTCTCTGTTGTTATGAACTGCACTGAGTTCTCACTTAGGGTGTGGGTATGACACAGCTTTTGGTGGATTTGTGTTTAGTCCCAGTGACTGCCATGGATTTGCTGTGTAACTGAGGGCAAGGCACGTTTCTTCATTGCTCTTGTTCACCCCTTAAATGGCAATAACAGTGTTCCTCTTTCTTTGCAAAGAGCTTTGAGCACCACAGGGAAAAAGCAATCCATTATTATAACTGAAGAACACTGATGTGGAGTAGCACTGCATGTTTCAGTTCTCACCTTCTGTAGTTAATGATTAGACATAAGCTGGGTGCTTCTCTACAGGATATAGGGCAGCTCTTTAAGGTGCAAGCAATTAAGAAAGCAGGAACCTGGTGTTATTTAAGACAGTGCAAGCCAGAGGAGCTGTTCAAGGCTGGCTGCCCTTGCACAGGAACCAGTGAGTAAATAGCTGCATGTTATAACAGAAGGTGCAGTGTGGTACTCTCTACTGATACTCAAAATATGATGAAACATGTCTCCATCACAGTGCTGTTAGCACATGATCTTAACCTAGTTAAGATGATCTTAACCTAGGTAAGGCTTCCTACTCTAAGTCTTGTCTAAATGAGTAGCAAACAGCCATTTCTTTCCCAAAGAGCATCCCGTGGTGCTACTGGTGAGAGGTGAAAAAAACCAGAATAGAGGGAGAGGATGCAACAAGTAGAGCAGGGTGTGCTCAGTTCTTAGTGTGCCCTGCAAGGAACCATGGCACAGGGAGAGAGCATCCCGTGCAGCTGAGAGGGAGGACAGGAAGGTCATGGCACTGCTGGATGAAAGCTGGTGGCAGAGCTGGAACGACTTTGTTCTGACTGCTGGGTCACTGAGAACTAAAGCACACAATGGAAAATAAAATTCCCTCACTGGTTCCAATTAGCAAGGAGCTTCAGTCGGTTTCCTGAAACCAGTAATGTTTAGTTAAAAGCATAAATCCCTGCACGTGAAGCAGTCTTGGCTCTGGTAGGATAGAGTCTAGCTAGAACTCCTTCTCCTGCTCACCAGGGCTTGCTGGAAGTGCTGGTGGGCACTACCCAGGAGAGCTGGGTGAGGTTTGTTGGTTCCTGGTCCTTTTGAGCTCCTGCTCCCTGGGGACAGCTCCTGGCTGTGTGCTGCTCAGAGCCTGCTCTCTTCCCATGTGGTTTTCAAGCAGATGCCAAAAGCTGAGGCAAAAGCTCATAACATGCCAATTACCCTGGCCTCAAAACCACAAATGATTGTATACAGCTGTTGGCAAATGAAACCTTGTTCCAAACATTTAATACCTAATTGAATAAACTTGCAAAGCCCAGCTCTGGGTTTGCCTCTTCCCCTGCCCTCGTGTCATCCCTCCAGCCCACTTCCAGACCCTGGGTGTTCCAGTGAGAGAGGAAGGTTTTCCTTACAGGTTTCCATCATTCATCAAAAAAAAACCAAAAAAATCTGCCACAGCATAAGTTTCATAAGTTTCCATTTTCTGTCAGAGCTTTAAGAGGGTTAACTATAAAGCCCATTTCCTCTGTTTTACCTGCACCAGATTTCTGCTAAGGGACAAGTAAACCTTTTCATAGCAGCTTTTGGTTTTCTAGTGAAGATGCAACAAGTGCTTCATTTAGATGTGCTGAATGGTAATTATGTTTGATGGGAAAATTAGCAATTTCTCCTTTCTTTGTCAAATGTCTGGATAAATTGTTTTTGTGACCTTATCTGGAACACAAAGGTCTACTCACCACTTAAAATTATAAAGCAATCCATGAAATATGCTCCTGGATCAGACAAAGAGACCAAAAGTGACTTTGCCAACAATAACTTACACCACAGAGAAGGTCAAAAAAGGTTAGCATTGTCTTTTTTAGAATAACAATATCCCAAATGAAACGTACCATGTTTAATTTAAAAAAAATCCAGAGATTATATGGTTTACTTCTAAAGAAACAGCACTGTTCTGAAACATGTGTAATGTTTCAAAGGTTATGAGAAACAGATGCCACTACTCCATCCTCTCTGAATGACATCTGAAGTTATATGTAATTTTCTTCAAATTGCCTTTTAACGTGTGATTGCCTCAAACCCAACTGGCTGTGCTGCACCCTGTGATATGCAAATAAGAATCCTATGCTGCAATCAACATCTCCCAGGGAGGGAAACATTTCTGATCCAGCAAATCATTTTGACCTGTCAGTAATGAACCGTGCTGCAAGGAGATGCTGCTCTTTTCTTTAAAATCTGTGCAAAGTGAGCAGCTTCTAGGCTTTTTCTCTGCTTTAGGTTGCTAGTGTTAGTTACTGAAGTAATTTTAAAGGGTTTTATGGCTTAGGGGAGAAAAAAAGGTTGTGTTAAATCTCCTCAAGGATGTTTATTTTTTTAGTGCTAGCCTGATCTCTGTGGTCCAGAGAGCCAGTATTCAGACAGAAAATAGTTCAGATTATAATCCAAATTATAGATCCCAAGAGAAGCTTCCACTATTTAGTGAAGACAACAAGAGAAAAAAAAAATAAATTAAAATTCTGTGGTTTATCCCCATCTAAGCTCACTTTCTGCTTCTCCAGTGGAGAACAGACAGCTCTGTTAACACTCTATATAGCTCTCCATTGGAAAGACATTAAAGACTTCGTACTCAGTGGAAAAAAGTACAATTCAAATAGTGATGCAGAGTCCTGCCTTAATTGAAAAGAATTAATTATCCACAGAAAAGAAAGGAAAAGTGCAGTTCTTTTCTTTCTGCTCCTTCACATACAGGATGCTGCAATGTCTGGGGAGTTGCCTGGGTGTAGAGAGGGACAGGATTCCAGCTTGGTGGGCTCTAATTCTGATGCAATGAGGGGAATTTCTCCAAAGAGCCACTCAGATGCATGATGTGCAGTGTTTCAAGGCCCTGAACCCATCAAACCTCTCAGTGAAGTGTGCACCACTTGTTCACCCTTCTCGTCTTGGCATGGGTGCCCAGGTGGCAGCAGAGTGGGGTTCATGTGGTCACACAGCCCCCTCATGGCTCCCAACCTTGGGGTCTGGGGGCTTCTTGAAGGAGGCTGTTGTCAGGACAGGCAACTGGGACTGCAAAAAATCCCTTTACACGGTCAGCTCAGGATCATAGAATCATAGAATCCACTGGGTTGGAAGGGACCTCAGAGATCATCAAGTCCAACCCTTGATCCACTCCCGCTGCAGTTCCCAGCCCATGGCACTCAGTGCCACATCCAGGCTCTTTGGAAATATCTCCAGACACGGAGAATCCACTACTTCCCTGGGCAGCCCATTCCAATGCCTGATCACCCTCTCTGCAAAGAAATTCTTTCTAATCTCCAACCTAAACCTCCCCTGGCACAACTTGAGACCTTTTGTGCCCTCTTGTCTTGCTGAGAGTTGCCTGGGAAAAGAGCCCAACCCCCCCCTGGCTCCAACCTCCTTTCAGGGAGTTGGAGAGAGTGATGAGGTCTCCCTTGAGCCTCCTCTTCTCCAGCCTCAACACCCCCAGCTCCCTCAGCTCTTCCTCACAGGACTTGTGCTGGATCCCTTCACAGCCTCCTTGCTCTTCTCTGGACCTGCTCCAGCACCTCAATCTCCTTCCTGAGCTGAGGGGTCCAGAACTGGACACAGTACTCAAGGTGTGGCCTCACCAGGGCTGAGTACAGGGGCAGAATCCCTTCCTTGGACCTGCTACAAAACCCTCTGCCCAGCATCCCTGGAGCTGCCAGCACTGCCCACCTCAGGTGCCACACAGAGACCATGGAGCAAAGGCAGGCATCTCCTCACCAGAGCAGGACTCAAGGAGGTGGGACTGGCCATCTGCTAGGACAGGGACAAGAGGATCTGAGTTCTTGTGCAAATGAGGAGATGAGCCTGAATGTGGCAGCAATGGTTGGGATCTCCCCTCCAGGATACAGTCAGTTTGGGAATTAATGGCTGAGTTTCTGTTCTGGGCAGGCACAAAGTCATGGTTTTTAACACCCCAGTTATTCCACCAATTGTAATGGGACTGCTCTTGTGTTAAAGAAATGCACACCTTTAAGTATTTAGCCTGAATTAAGGACTTAGTTTAGTGCTTTTGAACAGGATAGGGGCAAAAGAGGTTAGAGCTTTGAAGAGAAACAAGAATGGTCCAGGAAGGGCTCTTCATTCTGAAGAACTCTGAAGGTAGCAGACAGAGTAAAATGGGGGATGTGGGCAAAAGTAGAGAATGGGGAGTGCAAGGAGAGGAAACAAAAAGGAGCACAGCTGTTGGAGAGTGAAAAGATGATGGGACAAGTTTGAAGGGGAAAGCTGGAGAAACACTGCAGTCCTTCCCTCAGGGGGTCACAGTCAGTGATGTGGGCTTTTTATTAGACTGTGTTAGGATAACTTTCTTCCTTCTTGTTTATTACCCCTTTTGAGATCCATACCATGTTTGCATTTCCCCCCCTCCCTCCCTTTACCATGGCTGTTCAAATCTAATTACCAGAGGTTCACTATATTCATTAGCTTCATTCCCTCCAAACCCTGGGCTGCCTGTCATCTGGGTCTGATTATGTATGGTGCATTTCATTTTCTCAGCTATTCCCCTACCTGCTTTTAATCAGCATGAGATTTTTCATTTAAATGCCATTAGACTTTTGAATAAATACGTAAAGAACATTACAAATAAATAAAAAGTCAGGCACAAGGAAAGCTATGCCTGAGACCACCCATTGCAGTGTCCTTCTCTGGGGAGGCTACACCAGATAAGCCCAGAGGTGCTACTACAACCTGCCTTGTTTTGTTAGAAGAGCACTTTGTTTTAAGCAGCAGAATTTTACTGGTTCCTTGAATACTGATCTGGGGTTGTATAAGAGGTACACGTGAAGCTCAACCCTCAGCAATGCATTCCTGCCTTTAATTTCTGTGTGAATTCAGTAACATCTCCACCAGTGATTCACCTTGTGGTTTGCAAGGTGGCTAAGCAGACACCCTCACCTAATGGTGTCTGCCAGCTCGTGGCCTTCAGTGCCTTTCCACACACGTGAGGATTTATTATACATGGAGAAGGGAACTAATTAAGGGAAATAATTGAGCTGTACCCTTTGTAGTGAAGTTAGGCATTGTTATGTGCCTAATACTTCTTCCATGACTTGTTTGACTCTCCCTGCCTCAGTAAGGTGAAATATTAGCTTAGATCTTCACAGAGGGAAGGTTTCATGGTAGGAGTCTAGTGGACCAGAAACATAAATAAAAACACATATAAGCTTTGGGATGGGTTTAAAAGAGGAGTCAGCACCTTTGAGAGAGCTTCCTCAGGCATGGGTTTGACAAAGTCTCTGTGGTTGTATTTCCTGACCCTTTAAAGAAGTAGCTCACTGCTTCAGTCAGGTTTTATTCTCATAAATTTTTCTCCTTCCTCTGTTTATTCTAGCAATCTTGTTTCCCCAGTATCTGTGAAGCATGGTCTGATTTTTCTTAACTCTTTCCAATATTTTTTTTGCTCTACCCATCCTTTTTATCTTCTACAGAGTGCCTGACACCTTCAGTTCCTCTGCTGGACAATTATGTGCATAGTTCCTCTGCCATTAGACCCCAGATTTGAGGTTAGCATCTCTCATCTTAATTTGAACTTCTTCTCTGATTGACCCTGAAGCTGACTTCACCTCTCTGTGTTCTGTGGGGAGGGTACCCAACTTTCCCTGCCTCATGGGGAAACTCCCCCTGGAGCTGACTCCTCCTCTTTGTGCAGTGTTCAGCAGAGCTGAGGAAAGGCAGATGCTTGAGTGAGCAGCTGAGCAACTTGCCTGAGTTTTATGTTGACACACACAACACCAGGCTTGGCAATTCCCTAGAAAGCTGCAGTGTACCAGACAGAGCTCAGAGCTCCCTCCTTTCCCATGTGGCACTGAAGCCATGTCTATATTTAGAGGCAGATCTAAGTTTAGAGCTCATTTGGGAGACTCATCTGTAAATATGCTAAAGAGATCCTAATTAATAGCAGAGAAAAAAACAGATCCAACAAGTGCATTTTAAAGCAGTTCTTACAGAGTATTCTCAAAAAAAAAGAAAAAAAAGGAGGTTGCACCTCTGCTAACATGGATTTAAACACCACTTCTGTGGCATTGGACTCACAGGAGCAAGGAACAGCAATTCTCAGTCTGAGTTAAGTATCCAGTGACTGCTTTGTGTATCAGTGTATTTCAGTGACTTAGTTTTGCAAATTGATGTGGTGTACTTGCTCAAATTATTTAGCAAATGGTCTCAGGTAGCAAACTGATTTCTAAAAGATTGCAGTCTGTGTGAGGACATTTTATGATGTACAATGAACGAAACATGCACATTAAGAATGAATCTCTTAACTCTCATCCATGTGTACTTTCACTCCAACTCCTTTGTGAGGGCATTCTGCCCTCCCAGAACCATCTATTAATTTAGATATGGCAAATTCCAAAAAGCTGTCATCAATATTGCAAACCCTTCTATTGTCTGCAAACTTTTTGGTTTTTTCTTCCTCTAGATCATTCAGTCTAGAGTAGTTTTACTTTTTTTTTTATTTATTATCTATCCTTTCCATTTCACAAAGTAGTCCTGTCCGGAGTAAAAGAATGATTTCGGCTTAAGAATGAAGAACATCATATCCAGCAGATGTCTAGGTAATTAAAGTCCCCATGAGCACAGTATCCTGAGCTCTTGAGCTCCTGTATAAATGATTCAAGAATGTTTCCTTCTTCCTTTTTTTCGAGATCATTAACAGATGCCCTCATCTTCCTTTCATCTTTCATGTCAGGACTTCTTACCCAAAGTTATCTGTGTGCTGGCTGCCTGACAGTAAAACTCTGTCTGCATTGGCAGCTGGTTTTGACAGGTAGGAAACTTAATTAAGAAATGTATATCCATCATCCACTGATTTTTACAGATGGATTTATTCCTTAGCAAGAGGATAGAGGAAACCAGATCAATAGCACAGTTGTAGTTATTCCTGGTTTGCAAGTAGGTGAGGTATCTCTTGGAGTCTCTTGTTTTGAGAAGGATCAGAGGGCAAGATGTGAGTCAAGCTGGGTTCTGCTTGAGAAAATTCAAACCAGTTGTGCTTAAATGCTTGCTGAATCAGGAACAGAGCTGACAGTTTGCAAAAGGCTTTATGAAGCTTGCAGGAAAAGAGAGCAAACCCCTCAGGTATCTATTTGTTGCTGTTTTGTAAAAATGGAACAAATTCAGTTAGAAGGAAAGGATTATGACCCTTCAGTCAAATACTCACCAGCCAAGTGTCCTACAATATTACATCATCACAGTGTCCTTGGGTTTAAATGTAAAATTGCTTCAGCTGAATGCTCCCTTCACTTCTCCTGCTTGATTTGTGTCCAGTTCCTCCATGTTTCATTATTTCCTCCTTGCAACAGATCTGTCATGGCAGAACCTCACCTAGGTCAGAATCCTGACTTTCTGACAGAAAATTCAGACTCAAATCCAAATCCAGACCTGAATTGGGGTACCTCCTGCCTATCTTCAGTGTTTGACTTCAAAGCAGAAAGATAATGAATGTCCTGACCCTACTATGACCCAAAGCAGAAGCAAAAACCAGGTCCACACAATTTAGTGAAGTATCTTTGATTTTACTACAAGCAAATGACTGAGGAGAAAACACAGATCACCACTTTCAGAAGGTTCAGTGATACCTGAGAAGATGGGCTTCTTCAAGTTGAGTTCCCCATGTCTGGGCTACCTCCTCCCTCCACTGTTCTCTGGAAATTATGGGACCAAAGCCTCTGAGGAAAGAAGGAAGCCATAAAAAGAAAGCAGAAAACCTCTACAGAAACTCATGAAGTGATGGGGAAGCCAAACTGGGTGATTTTACTGTGCCATGAGCTGATATAGCCTGCAAGTAGAAATGGAGGGGAAGGAGTTATTGAGAGTAAGTAGAGAATTATAATGATCCTTGCAACCCTGGAGAGTGACCATGGGGGTCAGAACCAGGGAAAAGTACTTCAGAGCCAGGCTCCTCAGGCTGTCACCTCTGGTTGTACAGATTCAGGATGAATTTGCAAGGGGGGGGGTTGTGGAGGAAAGGCAGTAAAACACTTTGCAAAGAAAGCTGAAGCCTTGTGTAATGAGAAGCTGTAATTCAAAGCAAGGTTTCCAAGGCACAGATAGGTGTGTGTGCTCATGAAGACTCACTGCAGTAAACAGGGAAAATGGAAGCACAGAAAGATGTTTTTTCCTTGGTTTAATGAAGCTAATGGCCTCTTACTCTCCATGGAGCACTGGAGGATTTGACCATTAACTTTTTATTTGCAATTTGTATGCACCTTGCAGCACATGCTTTTTTTTATTATTATTATTTTGTAGTAATTTCAGTGCAGTATCTTGGATGGCAGAAAAAGCAACATGTAAAGAGAGGGTCCCCATAGTGGGAAATGAATCTACCAGCCTACCCTCTGCTAAGCCACAGAAGCTGCATGCCATGGTTGAGCATCTTGAGCCCAGGATAAGTGCTAGGAATGTCCCCTTTTGATGGAGCACTGCATGAGGGGAGTCTCAGTCCCTTTCAGAAGTGCCCTTGCAGCCAAAAGCTGAGCAGTTTATCTGGATGTGAGGAGCACCCCTTTTAGTTGAACTGCTTTTTTTAGAGAAGCTGTAACAGATGGCATGGAGAGGAATTAAACCAAAATGTAGGCAAAAAAGGTGGCAGCACATCCTGTTCCACATGAAACCTCCCTGCAAGGAAGGAAATCTGTAAAAGAAATATATGACATTTCAGCCTGTGCAAAAGTCATATGGGTCTGGCTAATATAACTGAGGCTTTGCAGTGAGTGACAAGGCATTCTTATCAAGGTGGTGTGTGTGTATCCACATGTGTGGGGTGGCAGAGAGTGTCAAACAAAAGGCTGTGTGTCTCCTCAGGCACTGGCAGCTTTTCTTTTCCTTTCTTTGGTGGTAAATCTTAACACAAAGGGCACACTTCTGCCTGATCCACTTTTAGAAGGCAGTAACAGCTGTGGGGTATCTTAATTGAGGACTGAGGATCCTGCAGCAAGAAGAGCTCCCTGTTGTTCTTGGAAGAAAGTAAAAGCTCTTCCAAGTTGTGGTGTGAGAAGGCCACATTCAGCCCAGACCCAAGTGGGGAACTCCTGTCCTGATTAAACTCAGCCACGGGGGAGATTGCCATTTGTGACTTGATGACTCTTGTTGGTTGGCTTGTTGATGACTGTAATAGCTGGAAAATCAATTCCTGCCAATATTGTGGGAAAGAAACACAGAACCACTACTCCAAATGCAGTGCTGAAGCATTTGGATTTAAGGGCTGAAGGCTTTGGATTCAAGAGAGGTGGGCAGGAGGGATGAGCCCACTGGTGAAACACAGGGGGAGGGACATCCAAGTCCATGTTCCAGCTGTACCACAGCTTGTGTAGCAGCAGCCACAGATTTCCTTTGCATTTACCCTGGGCAGATCACACCTGCCCTCCTGGCAAGAGTAATTCATTGGGGTCTGGAGAACACCCTGAGGTGCTTAAATTAAAAGGAAGTAGTGAAGGTTGGGGCCAGAGAGTGGTTGATTTTTTCCAGCAGCCAAAGTGAAAATCAAAAGACAGGAAAGATGCTACTGATCCCAGATAAATAATTTCTTCTTTGGTGGTGAAAGAAAGTGAAGAAAAATTGTATTTTGCTTGAACAAAATATTTAATATTGAGTCTCTGGTCCTAAAAAATAAGAAAACAAAAGGTACCTCATGCCCCTTTTTGAGCTGAGAGCCTGACCTGGCAGGGTCAGGACTTACTCCATCTGGAAGGATGACAGAGACAGAATGCAGTTTTCCTGGGTCTTAGGTCTCCCCAGCAAAAGGCATGCCAGACATCATCTCCTGATTTTCCTCTGGTGTTCTCTTGAAGTGTTTTGTGTATCTCCTTGTTTGATCTAGAGCTATTTATAGCACTCAGCAGCAGGCAGTGAGGAGAATACAGCTGAGGCTACAGATTCACTGGCATTTGTCACTTAACCAATGTCCCCTGGCTCTTGCAGGGACAGTGTGGCCATAAGCAAAAAAAAAACATTTTAATTTTGTACAGTACATTTTGGCTCTTTCCTCCTCAAACCAGCCTCATCAATTTTAATGCTAAATGAATAAATAATAACATGACACTTAAGGTGTTAATGGAGCATTAATTATTGCTGAGGTCTGTGTGGAAGGGCCTGTGACATCCACATTAATACCAAATGACTTTCTGTATGACTGGCATAATTACAGAGAATATTAAATGAAGCAAAAAATGATGGGGCTTTTAGCAGTAATTGTTAGCAATTGTTCATATAGAATCTAATTTCCAGTCCCATATTTACCTCTGTTGGCTAGGAAAGGCACAGGAGGCATGGAAAGCACAATGAATCACTCCAGTTTACATCTCTGGCTTGAGAAACTGCTTCCTCATTGCCCACAGGAGAATAATAAGCATGGCCATTTGGGTCTGCTTTAAACCTGAGACTGTGGCAAAACATATCAAAAAAACAGAGTTTCTGTTTGGAAAGTTGATTTTTTTTTTCTTCTTATCAAGACTAAGAGCAAATGTGATTTGATAAATAAAAGCAAGGAGGGGAACTTTAATTCCCCCACCCATTCACACATTGCTGGGAAGTCAGAGTTTTACAGTCAGGGAGGGTGAAGGAGCAGCTGATATATTTTGGGGCTTGCAGAAGAAGCTGTAGGAAAGTGAGGACAGGGAGATGCAAAGGGCCCCAAGTCCTGGTGCTTGAAGCACCTGGAAGACATTGGGAACAACACACTTTTGTGTGAGGGAAGAGTCTGGCCCTGAAGACAACTCAGGCAACCAGCAGAACTGATGCAAAGGCCATTCCTGTATTTACCTTTGAAGCTCCCAAGGAAAACACAGACCCTGGGTGACAGGGCTGTAGGATTGGGGCTTCCCTGTGCCCCCTCCTCACTGAAGGAAGTTGGGTGGCCCTAGGGGCAAAGAGGTCCTGGGTCAGCAGTCCCTAAAGTGCAGACTTGCCCAGAGAAGGGCTGCAGGGCCTTGAGTTGTGTGCAGGTGGGAGGCTGGGGGGAGAGAGAGACTCCAGTGGCCATGCCAAAGTCCTGGGGTGTTTAATTATCTGAGGCAAAGAACTGAGCTGGGAGTCTGAAAGCAGAGGAAAGAGGCTTACCAGTACCTGTGAGAAAATATCCTCACTTGTAAACTTTGAGTTTACTTGAAACTGAAACTCGAGCCTGGATTTCACCATCAGGATTGACAGCTGAATAGCCCTGTGAATAGCCTTTGATGAGCTGCTGGCTTTTCTGCACGGCTGATCTCACCCCCACAGCATTACTTCAGTGCATGGCTGCCTCACAAACTTCTCCCTTCTGCCCAAAGTGACTTGAGCTGACTTGCCAACATGGCTTAACTTGTGGATTAAACAAGTTCTAGGTCTGCCTGAAATGTTCCCACGTGCAGAAATACCTCTGCAAAAGGGCATGTGGAAGGTGAGTGAGATGTGAGGGAACCTTCTGTTTCATTCATATATATCTTCTCTAATTAGAAATTAGGGTTGGCCACTGTGTCCCTCCTTTCTATAGGCTCTTTGGAAGCCCTATTGTATCTGAGTGCCTGTCATTTCCCCAGCAGATTCATCCAGCTTGCTCTGCTGACATGCAGTTAATTATGTTTCAGTTAACTCATTTTCCTGGATGATGCTCAACTGCTGTCTCTAAATGAAATAGCTGTCTGGCTAATCAAAAGTTTCTGAGCACCATCTCTTCCATGTGTGCACACACACTGCTCTGGATCTGCTCAAGATCCTGGCTGAAGCTTTGGAAGATGGACTTGTGCAAGTGAAATTCAAGGAGAAAGAAACTAAATGGACCCTGCACCTCCTAAAACTCCAAAATCTTTCTGCAATTGGCTGATTAAGTGTCTGTGTCTGGGAGTATTAGATTAGAAATGGGGAATGCAGCAGCTAAATGAGCTCTTACAGGAGATAGATGTTTGCATGAGATACCATCAACCTGTCCTCTCTGCTTGTAGTTACATCCTTCCTTCACCTGCCCATTTGAGTCAAAGCAGGCCCAATTAAGTTCCCACATCTCTCTTTTTCCTAAGTGAATCAAGTCATATTTTTTAAGGAATGTTAAGTGTCCTGGATGTGCTTTCATACTGGCTCCATACAAGGCTTTTAGTATCACAGCTCCCTCTTCTCCATCAGCCCCTAGAACCAAGCTCTTCCCAAGGGAAGAGGACCCATCACCACTTACTTACCAGTGAACTCACATGGAAAGAGAATTTATAATGAATTGAACAGTGAGAAATGGACTGACCAGATTCATGGAAACAGAGGTTCAGTCTTGGCAAAGATCAGCTTGATTGGTAGCTACAGAGTTACATCCAGGATAAGTTTGTTCCAGTGGGCTTGCAATTCCTCTCTGGGTGATGTGAGCAGATTGCAGCCCTGTGCTGGACACTGATGGGGTGACTGAGGTGACATTTCAGAATCTCCTGTCCCAGCCTCCAGAAGTCTGACATTCCCCCCAGAGAATGGCCTCCTGCTATCATGAAATGGATTTCATGAAGAAAGCAGAGCCAGGAACATCTGAAGTGAGGTGCCTCAGAGCAAACAGCTTACATGGAAAATGGCTAATAAAAATAAACTCACTTGCACACAGAATTCCAGAGTTATTTCACAATATCCCACATATTCTCCTTCGTTTGCTTGTCTGGGATACATATGAAACACACACTGGAATATTCTGTTTCAGGAAACTTGGGGGGTTGTTTTTAATGAGGGAACTTAAGCAGACAACCCATTCCTTCTAAAGCTCACTGGCACCCTGGTTCCTTCACATTAACTTTTGGTGACTGATCTATGCTTCAGCTTACAGAAGGGGCATAGTTATGGGCTCTTTTCTTTCTTCCTGCTGCTCTCAAACACTTTTCCCAGTCAAGTCCAGCATATGTGTCTGTTCCATCTAGAGGTAACCTTCAGTGGCTAAACAGCAAACTGAGGTGAATAAATTTATTTTCCATCCTTTAAAAAATTATTCTTCTCTGTCTTAAAAGAGTGGAGAAAGAATATCATCAGCTCTAAGAAGGGATGGATTTCTTCAACATCACTCTGCTGCTGTCTGATTGTTTAGGTTGCTAAAGATCTCTGGAAATTATGAGCACACCCTGGCTGATCTGCAGTAAGCAATATCCAGCAGAATCTCATTGTGCTGTTTGTGCACAAACCCAAAAAACTGTTGGCAGAAATATTAAGGTGCTCAAGGGCTGAGGATAAAAAAAAGAGTTTTCTGGTCCCTACTCTGCAATACTGCTAATAGTGTTTTACAGTTTGCTCAGATTTTTTGTAGTACTTCTTGGGATCTTGTGCCTGGAGGCCCATCTTCTCCTAAAGGTATGTCAAGATCCAATCTATAAGCATTATTATTTCAGGAGTGCTGCTTTAGGCTTGCTAGCCAACCTGTTGAGTTCACCACCCATGAGTTACCTTCTGGTTTTTTAATATAGTTTTGCCCAAATACCTCATATTGGACTTAAACTCTTTTGTCACTGAATTTTGGACCCCACTTCTGTCATCTGTACAGGTTCTTGCCACTGCTTTCAGACTCCTAGTTCAGGTTTTCCTCTTTGATCCTTGAGACTTATCCACTTATCCATGAAGTATGTTTGCAAGGGAAGTTATTTCTCTACTCTTACTACTAGGAGGAGGAATTAACAGCTCTGGATCAAGCACCATGTTGAAATCTCTGGCAAATATTCCACTGATCTCAGCAGGGACCAGTCAGTTTTACATTCAAGATATCATCAACATAACTAATTCCAAAGAGATTTTTTTTCTGAAGACTTATGGAGATGAGAGGTAGAAATAAAAAGAAAGTACAAAATAAACTATGCATAAAACACTATGTACTTAACAATGAAATGTAGCAGGATGGGTTATCAGTAAATGAATGCATTAGCACATGCTCTGCAGCATCTGTGCAAGCAAGGTCCTGCTGTATGTAAATTGGATGCCTAACAACTTGTGTGGCAAATAAGCCACATGGATGCTCACCTTGTGAATTTGTAATTAATTCATGCTCCTGTGTAAAACTGAGTCCTTCATGACATTCAGCACCTAAGTTTGTCTCCTCTTTGTCTTGAAAAATCTTCACAGTGAAATAATTCAGACATCTGAAATCCTACATGTAATTAATATAAAATTAAATCTAATGTACATGTTGTAGTCAAGAAATTAGCTAGTAATTAACACTCATTGCCTGGCATCTGAAGGCTGGAGGGAGGCACATGTGACTGTCATCACATGTAAAACAGATAAGGACTGAGGAGAAACCTAGGAAATGACAAGTCTGACAGCTGTGCCAGACAAGTGAGTTCAGACTGTGATATGGGGTAGAGTTAGTGGGCACTTGGATGACAAAAAGGCAAATGATGAAGGGTCAACCCTACTTCTGAGAGGGAAGTTCTGTCCAACAGACCTTTAGCTGGTATGTGATGCTAGTGATAGACTCCATGGCTTACCAACATTAAGGATTTTATGAAAACTAAGTAACCAAGGGACAAGAGGTCTTAACCCCCACAAACAGTTGACTAAATGTTAAATTCTTGTAGGCAAATGATTTAGATTGTGAATCAAGCAGTTTGCATCATGGTGGTGCATATAGCAGGGGGGAGAACCCCCATTTTGGTCTGTGAAAAAAGCATCTCCATTCACCTCAGTAATTAAAAGCCAGTGAAATATCAAGAAGATTATTAAACATTGACAATTACTGGGAAATGAAGAGAGCATGAAATAGGAACACCAGTGCTGCTGAGGGAGTAGGGCCCTGGCTCACCCCTTGCAGCTCCAAACCCCTCTCTGCAAAGAGCTTTGGAGAACGGTAACAAGCACAACCAAAGGTGTTCATGACTGAATTGGTTGGGACTGTTAACCTCAAAAAGGTAACGTTTAAAGGGATTTAATAGAGATTTGGGGAGTTCATTTGCAAGGCCTGGGGAAGGTGGCTGGGAACCCACAGCTCCTTCCCTGTCTCTCCTGCTGCAGGTCCTAAGGCCAAGCAGCCAATGGTGACCAGAGCCAGAGAGCCAAAGGCAACACTGAGACCACTTCTCTTTGTTTCTTATTCACATGCAAATAAATTGGCTGTCAAGACCCAGTTATTCTAAGGGGCTCTGACACCTTTTACCCCTCTGGGTTAAAATACAGACAAGCCTTGGGCTTGCCCTGGGGCAGCAGGGCAGAGCTCTCAGGGCTGCCCCAACCCCATCCTTCCCAAAGGATGAAAACAGGAGTGCTTTTTATCACCAGCCTTCTGAAATGTTTGGACAATGCAGGATCAGCTCTCAGGTGAGCTGCTCAGACATCCATAGCCTCTGTCAGAGTGGTGCTAAAGAAAAAAAAAAAAGGAAGGAGGGAATGGATTTTTCCATGCCAATTGAACAATCTCCAGCAAAGATTAAAGTGCTTTAATCATTTAATTATTGCAATCCTTTTACCACAGAGCAGAAGTAAGTGTGGCTTGCAAGACAAAGCTGCATTTTTTTCTTTTCACAAGTTTGAATTTGACAAATGGAAAATAACTCCAAGTCCCTACGTGTTGAATGTTGAACAGGTGATTTTACTGTAGTGGTTTTACTCTTAAATAGCAGGTATGGCATCCACTTTGAGTAGCTTCTCATGTAGTTTTCATACTTTTGAAGAAAGACAGTCATACGGATTTTGGCACCTTGCCCACACAACCTAGGTCAGTCAGAGGTACATCCTAGCTGCCTGATCTGCAGGGCTGTTTCTTGTGGTGACTGCTGAGCTGGCACATGGTCCTGGAATGACAACCCTCCTGTTCAGAACAAGAATGTATCTGCTGAGGGGAGTGCTACATCTTCTGGATCCCTGGGCATCATCCATGACAAGCAGAAGCTGCACCCTGCAAGCAGCAGAGGATGAGCTGAGCCACACATGCAGCCTGGCTCAAGCTGCCAAGGGTGGATGGGGATGTAGCAGCTTGGATTGGGGATGTAGCAGCTCCACTGCCAGATGAAGCCTCCCACAGAGTCTGCCAGCAACACTCCAGTGCCTGGAGCTGGGAGCATCCCCTCTCCACTGACTGAGAGGGGAGCAGCTCTGTGCCTCCCTCCTGGCTGCTAAAGCCCCACTGCCTGCTCTCTGCTGAAGGATGCTTGTGCCAGAACTGCCACTTGCCTGGGTGTTGGCTTGTTGTTCTCCCCCTTTTTTAATTCCCTGTGCTTGAATCTTGTCAGCTTCAACCTAATTGCACCTTTTCCAACAGTGTCTCAGGAGCAATGCAAATGAGCTTTGAAATGTGGAGATCTGGTTTCCATTTGTCAGGTCATTGCCTGAGTGGCACAGACATCTAGAGCTGGCACCTGCCTCCTTGTGTGCAGATCCACCTTTCCTTTCAGACCTGAAATCAAGGTCTTGGAGAAAGAAATCATCTCATAGAAGATGAGCTCCTGATGGAGGAGGATGTGTTCTTCAGGTGATATCTTCCTCTAGGTGACAGTGACCTAAATTCCTCCTGCTAGGTCCCTTTTACACTGCAAGCACTGATCACAGAGGTTGTGTCCTGGTGCAAGGCTCTGTGGATCTCCTAACCACCAGCTGAGCTGCACCCAAATGAGGACCCCTCTGTCTCTGTCCACATCACTGTGACCTTAAGCATCCACAATGCACATGCAAGCTGAGTTTTGACTCTAGGGTGACTTCTTTTGAGCTGAGCTCCCTGAGCTTTGACTCTGGGGTGGTTACAAACCTGAGCAGGGCAGGGAGAAGAAGTACCTTCCCTGGTAGGTTGTCTTATTTCCATGCAGATGCTGGAAATAGCAGGACCTTCAGTTCTTTTGAATTCCTTTAGTTTCAAAAATTCCCTCACACTTAAAGATTAGGGCCTGAAATTCAGCCTACATTTCTCTTGCACTTCTCTTGCACATTCCTGTCTCCAAATTTCTTCATTCAAATCTGAGTCAGCTTTACCCAAACTCCCAGCAGCCCCCAGATGAATTTAGCTGAGTACAGAGCTGTCTCTCATACCAAATGTCTAAAATCAACTCTGTTTTCTTTCCCACACACTTTGGCCTTTTTCACTCTCTTTCTTTAAACAAGATGGCAACCAGATAAATAGCAACACGTGTATTTTAATGGTGCTGAGAAACTCAGATGGAGACCTCCACAATTAATACCAGCCTATTAACTTGTGTCAGATCTGGCTTTCCTTCAGCTCAGCCTGCCTGCTCCTGCTGCTTGTCTGCCAGAGACTCCTACAGCAGCAGAACAAATGAACCAGCTGGGCACCCTGCAAAACACAGAACACCAAACCCAAGACATGTTTGCAGCTCTGCTCCAGCCCTATCCTAGCTCTGCCACTTCCATGCTCACCCTAGAATACAGCAGAGACACATTGGAAAGGTTTGATGTCTCCTGCTGACACAAATGTCACTGTGTCTCTGCTGTGTGACAGGGACATTAGAAATGCACAGATCAGTTTAGCTGGGCTGTGGTTGGAATCTGGGATGGGCAACTTCAAGGCTGGAAGCATTTGCCAGCATAAGTCTGCACAGCCTAAATTCAGTGAGCCCTTCACTGCCTCTGTAGTTATATTATCCAAAAAACTTTGAATGTGTCTTTGAGGCTTTGTCCCAGATAGTTCTGTGTTTCTCCCAGGGAGGCAACAGGGAAAGGTTGTTAGGACACAGCAGAAAGGTCAGGCAGTCAAATACATGAACATCTATGAGAACAAGAGCTTAAATCTCCATGAAACCTGGAGAAAGGATAAAACTGGCATCTTGCATTTGTTGCTAGGGAGCTGGGACCCTCAGGCAGGAACCTTAACAGTCTGTGCAAGGAATCATAGAATAATTTGGGTTGGAAGGAACCCTCAAAGGACATCTAGTCCAACCCCCTGTAGTCAGCAGGGACACCCTCAACCAGATCAGGTTGCTCAGAGCCTCCTCAAGCCTCACCTTGAACATCTCCAGGGATGAGGCCTCAACCATCTCCGTGGGCAGCCTCTTCCATTTTTCCACTGTCCTGATGGTAAAGAACTTTTTCCTAACATCCAGCCTAAATCTACTCTTAGACAACAGAAGACATTGGAAGTCCTGTGTTTCCAAGAAGAGTTTTCTTTTCTTTAAAAACCCATTGAGGACCATTAAATGCAAAGTCCTGTCTGGGAAAAGAGTGTATGCAGGGGAAGTATCAGCACATTTGCCCTGTTCTCATACTCCTTTAGGGCTCCTGGTTGGTCACAGAAGTTTTTATTCAGGTTTGGCAGGTGGGGAAAAGCAGCCAGCTGGTGCTAAGGTTGGAAGCCATCCCACAGCTGTGCTTGGAGCTGTGGGAACAGCTTGGACTTCTGCATGGAAGAAACAGAGAACATTACAAACTCAGGTGCTGGGGCTGGGTGAAAGGCACCATTGGTAGTAGTGTCTTCTCCCTTCTCCCAGGAGTGCTCTGCTGCTCCCTGCTCTTGGGAGGCAGCTCTAATACCTTGGTTTGTTTATCCCTAGCAAGAGAAACTTATCCCAGCTCTTATCCCAGTCTTCCAGGGTGAGCAGAACAACACCAGGGATGAAGCTGGGTCTTGCAGATTTTCACACTGTTGCCTTTGGCAGCACTGCAATACTCAAATTAGGCTGAGATTCAGTACTGGCAGCTCTTCATGCTTCCTTTTTTGTAGAGGATAAATATGTGGTGGGAAGATCTTTATTATCTCTACATCCAAGCTCATGTTTTTTGCATAGCATGTAATTAACAAAATGTCCTGATTAATCAGAAAGGGGAATTTGAAAACTCAGCCTTCTGATTCTTTGCTTCTACTGCTTATTAACAAACCAATACACACTGCCCCAGGGTATTCCCCATAGAATAAAAATCCTGTGAGTTATTTTGCTTCAGGCTGTTAGCATGAGCTGATAACTAGATTTCTGGAAGAGGCATATATATTTTAGCCTTTTAATGATACCAAATATTTAACTGAGTATCTTTGTCATATTTCCCCTCATTGCTTTTTCAAAAGGATGAGGTTGATCCACTTCTCTTGATAAGGAAACAATATGTAAACATTTATTTAGATATCTAAAGTGTTCACCAATGCTGTGATCTCTATTTTTGCTGCCTAAATGGAGAGTTCTGTGGGCTCATTTTCTTTGAAGATGACCATTTGTAATGCTGGATATTGAGCTGGGGCCTTCCATTTTGTATCCTCCTTCTGCCCCTGCTAAGAGCCTCATTTGGGGGTGAAGATTTTACCCCCTGGGAACTGACTCTGAAACTTCAGCATTGCAGTGCTGGGGGTTGGTGACATCTAAGGTCCTCCTGGGATGAGTTCCCAGGAAACTACCCACATAAATTTGTGCAGATCTGCTTTGTAACATGAAGCAACCTCCACTCCCTTTACAGTTTCTGCTCCGTTGCTGTGTTGTGTTAGTTACCCCAGTCACATTAAACAAAATAATCTGACTCTTAATAACCATCATGTCAGTTTTATTTGGTGTACAGAGGAGAGATCATAATAAACAAAACAAAGAAATGAGGAAATCATCAGCAGAGTGCTTTTAACTGGTATCTTGTACTGATAAACACAGTTGTCTATTTGGAAAGAAGCTTTCAAGCTGTTGATTTACTGGATAAATGTAGCAGTGCAGCTTCTCTGTTTTTATAGGACAAGCTGGGGAAAGAGCTGCCCCACAGGAGAGCTCTGGAAAGTTTGCTTGGCTTTTTTGGTAAACTCTTGTATGGCAATTACCTGGGAGATTGCTCTCATCAATCAACAGACCTCATCCTCTCAGCCTTTCTGGTTGCTTCCACCAGGCCATAGCCTGAACCAGTGGGAACCTTCTTGCTGACTTAGGTGGCACCAGACCATGGCCAAAAGCCTTCAGAGATTTCCTGGGGTGGCTGCAGACAAAACCTGTCCATAAATCAGACCTTGTAGCAGCAGTGCCCAGACAAGCTCCAGGGAAGGTCCTCACCCTGCTCCTGGCATGGCAAGTGAGAAGAAGTGGAGCCAAAAGACAGCCAGCTGCAGTTGTGTTCTCCAGATAACTCTCCAACTCAAGGGTTTGCTTACTGTCACTTGGAAAACCTGAATGGTTTCAACTTTACTGATTGGGTTTTACATCTAATCAGATTTTACTCTTGAGATGAGTTAATAAGGCAGCTCTGGCAACTGCTCCCTGGCTAAATGATGGCCAAGGTGTGAAGAACAGGGCTATGTTCTGCTGTGCACCATTTAGTGCCCATCTCCTTTGCCAGGCAGCTTGGAGACCCCTTTTCTCAAAGAAGATGGAGACCTTGCTTCACTTACAACATTTTACATTCATTGATGAACATTCATTGCCTGCTGTCACCTGTGCCTAATAGAGCTCTTCATAACACTTTGCCTAAATTGTATTTTTTCAGATAGATTTCATTATGCTTAATTCTTTTTTCCTTGAAAAATATTAATTGATGCAAGTCTCCTTCCACAATCCCTAGTGCCCAGTGGAACATACAAAAAATCCCAACCTTCCTAAGTTTTCTTCACATTCAAATATTTGTTTTATTTATTTCCTCTACTGTGAGAAATTTGCAAGAGGATTACAAGGGCATTTTAAAATATTTGCAATAGTTTAATTGCATTTTTTGGCAATACTTTTTAAAATTGTATTTTTTAAGTGTGATAATTTAGGTGTGAATGCAGCTCTTGTGCCCAGAGAGGAATGAAAATCCTGAGGATCCAACAGAGTATCCATATTGCAGCAGTGCCAGATTGCAAAGATTAGGGCCTAAGATGCTGCAGCAATGTGGGGATATTGGAAAGAGGGCCTCTGGAAAGAGTATTTCCTACTTTGCAGGTGAAAAATGTGAAATTTAGGTGTCAGAGTACAGCCATGGGCTGTGAGCTGAGCTGTGTGCTGCCTCCTGGGTTAATAACACAGAAGTTCTCCACCCATGCTTTCTGCTAGGCTCACAAATAATTTCAGTAATCAGGGTTAACCTTGGTTTAAACTTTATTGAAACCTGAAAGACTTGTGAGATAGGAAGTATGGAGTGGTGGGTGGGGGTGTTTAAAGGCATGTTTAAATATAGTATTTCATACCTGGGCAATCCCAGGAAGACATACAGCAGGTGATAACCTTGGATGCCAAACATTCTGCTCTGCTGCTGAAAGCACCTGAGTGCCTCCTTCCCTGAGGGCTGACCTGCAGAGAAATCAGAGAGCACAGGCTTCTTCTCAGACATTTCTTTAATTTCTTTGATTTCTTTAATTTCTGGTTATTGCTTGTATTGCCACTGTATTCACAAGCACTGCATGGGACCAGACATATCTGTCTTATAGACTAAAGAAAGTAAAGAACTAAACTATAAGATACCACATCTTGTAGAGATCCAGCAACAAAGGAAAACATTCTATAAGGGCTCCACATTATGGAATAAGGAATTCAACATAATGTATTTAAGTTCCTACACATATGTTTAGGTATACAGATTTTTTTAAGACAAGCAGGAGCTTAAAGTGCATCTCCCTTGAGGTCCCTGTCTGTGCATCACAAAGGATAGCTCTGCTCTAAGGGGTTATCACATCAAATGTTCAACCAAGAGAAAGATTTTAAAAAATCAGGCTATGAGATATGAGAAGCTACTTCAAACACACCACCCAAGTACATCTGTTTCCCTCCAAGTGTTATCTTAAACTTTAGTGCTGGGTTTTCTGGCAGAGAAATAAAACTTCAGACAGACTTTGAACATCCAGATATTATTTTCTTTTCGTTTGCTGATCATGACCTTTTCTCATGGCAGCCTCAAGGAGTTTGAGGAGCTAGATTTTTCTTCTGTTATACCAAAGGAACTCTTCTGATTGCCACAAGCTGACTGCTACCTTATCAGCTCCTTTACCTGCTCACACAGATGTAGGGGCTGCCCAAGTGGCCTGTCACTTCCAGTAACATAGTTATGGACACAGTGTTCCCAGCCCTGCAATTCCCAGTCGTGCAAACAGCTGGAACAAGTTGAAACCAAGCAGGAGACAGTATTGTTACCATATGTATTCCTTATCTTGATTTACTTTCTTTGAGTAAGTTTTTAAAGGAGTTTTTAAGAACTCAAGTGCCATCAAGGATTCCAGCCACTTCCAGAAAAAACAAAGACTACAGGTAGGAAGCTATATTTTAAAACAACATGTTTCAAAGGCTGTTTGGTTTCCCCTCAGGCATTCCAACATGATATATATTTTCCTGCCTTATTTTTCCCCCCGCTCTGAAAGCCAGGGTCAAGTGCAGGAGACAAAACTGAAAAGAAATAGCAAAATTATGCAGGCAAAATCTGCTGAACACTTTTCTGTTTTGCACACTGCTTCTTTAGGACTAAGAAAACAACAGAAGGCTTGTGGCAAAAATTTTCTTCAGTGGGCTACTGTCTGTTGTGCCCTGTATCCAACAGATAATATAACTCAAGTGCAAATATAGAGATGCTCAGTGAGGATGACTTGAACTGCTTTAGGATCTCTTACATAGGCCTAAATCTGTGTATCTGACCAAGAAAGTATCTGTCAAAGCAGAAGAGCATCAGGTGACATGAAAGATACTTCTACCCAAGAGGAAGGGGACACACAACTTCAGAGCCCACAATCCGACTTGAAAAAAAGGGGTGAGGAATGAACAGGATGACTTCCTGACCTTGAAGACAACTGTCACTTTTGAACTGCTGGGATTTCACCTCATTAATCTGTTCACCAATTACAGAGAACTATGCCTGACCCACCCTGGCATTAGTGAGAGCAGGACCAGGACAAAAACCTTCACATGGTGCTAACTCAGCTACAAGTTTCCTCTGTCATGTTGGTTGTGGCTTTCTTTGTCATCAGGTGTTTGTTCAGAAGTTTTCCTTTAATTCCCAGTGCCAATGTGTATCAGCTCCAGAGCTGATACCCAGTGATACCCACCAAGAGTTGGCTGGAGTGACAAGGGAAGGGTTCAGACACTTCAGATCAAATCCTGTTTCCTTTGAGACAGTCCTGAGTGTTGGGCCTGATGGACCCAGAGCCTCAGCTTTCCCCTGCTCCTCCCCCCTTACCTCCTCTAACCATTTACAATGCCCTGGTACCTCAGGATTTAACTTGAGGTTACTCACTGTTCTCCTTGGTAATGAGTACACTATGGTTTAACAAGAGGTGTCTGGAGACTGAGCCCTCATTCTATTTTAGGACCAGAAAAACTGATTTGGGAAGTTAAATGCACAAGGTTTGGGGAGAGCTGCAGCCCCAGAGTCTCTCCTAAACATTTTCTGGTCTGGTTGTTCTTGAGGTTGTTCTCACCCTAGGGCCAGCACTGCCACTTTGCCCATCAGGACCCAGAGCTAAAACATTCCCAACAGGGAGGAGGCCTGATCCTGCTGCAGATCCACACTAAGGATGCTGCTCTGCAGTGTTCCAGACACCTCATGCAGCATTGGATGGGAAGCCCCTTCTTCACACAGATTATTTCACTCTTTCTCACAGGTCTCCCCATAACACTTTGCATGGAAATGCTTTTGCCCCAAGGGAGTTGGGTGACAACACTCACACTGCCTGGTGACAGTGACAGTGCCTTTACTAAGACCCCTCCAGTCCACTCTACATGGCTGGGTGGGGGGGATCTTGTCCCAGGGTGTCCCTGGGGTGGACCCCTGAGTAGAGGCAGCAATTCCAGCCACTGTCTGCCTGCAGCTCAGGTAGGAAGGGAACTCACCACCCCAGCTCTAGGCTGCTTCAACAGGTAGATAAATCAAAGCAGGACACCACCCAGTTTCCTTTTCTTCCTGTAAAGTTGATTTCAGTGCCAAACTACCCCTGGTTTCAACATAAATAACCTTTGGTCCACTATAAATAGAAGTGGTGTCAGCTTTAGAAACAGAAATGCTTCCTTCCATCCTTTGTCAACCTTTGTCTCCTATTTTTAAACTATTTTTCCATCCCAATCACTGCTTTATCTTCCCTTTAATGTCTTTGTACAAAAGCCATTAATCTCCTGTATGGAAATATGTCAGATGCTTCTGGAAAATCAAAATATTCTGCTACCCACTAAATTGCCCTTATCTGTCGTGGCAGTGGTATCTTCAAAGAATTCCTGAAGAGTAGTTAAGCATGACATGACCCTTGTGTGCCTCAGCCTGTGCTGCCTTCCTCTAATCAAGCAAGGGTTTGGTCACTGTTCTCTTCCCACATCCCTTGAAATGGCTCCCAAGCCTTTTCCTGAGAGCAGCTGTCCAGCTCACTGGCTGTGTTGCTTCCCAGATTGCCTCCTGAGTCTATTTCATTTTCTTAAACAATAGTCAGCTTTGCCAATTCCCAGCTCTCACACAGCATTTGAGCATTTCCCCCTCCTTGGACCTTTTACAAATATGATTATTTCCTTGATTCCTCTGCAGGCTCCCTCAGATACCACGGGTGAATTTCTGCCACTGAGGAAGTCCTGGGAGCTCTTCTGGATGGAGGTTTCTCCCTTACACCTGGAAGTCTGATCTCAGATCTGAGCAGGCTGTGTTTAAGCTGTGTTTAAAGTGTTTAAACTCCAGCAGTGTTTATAGCCTGCATTTCCCTGACATCACTTACCTACTCTCTTAATCATAGAATCACAGAATGGTTTGGGTTGGAATAGACCTTAAACATCATTTTGTGATTATTAATTAATCATTTTGAGAAATAGCTTATAATTTTTGTGGCTTTTTTGTTTGTTTGTTTTTAATTCAGAAGACAGTGTGCCTTTGGAAACTAAAGCCAACTTAAAACCAGCTTTCTTGAACATGTTTTAAAGAACCTCACCTTCAAACAGAGAGTTGTCTGAGGGACAGGGAGCAGTAATTTTTGTCCCATCTGTGAATGCCCAAGGTCAAACTGTTTTTAACTACTGTTGCATGTCAGAAAGTCCATCTGGGTGTATCAGGAGGAAAGGCATCAGTGGAGAATACTAACTCAGTGTGCTCTCATTAAAAGTGTTTTTTTCCCTATATGATGAGCTCCAGGCTCCAAATACTGCTCAGTACTGAATAGATTCAGGTGTGATCTTCCTCTCCCACACACACATGTTGCTAACATCTGGTAGTGTTCTGGTTCAGTTTCTCAGCCCAGGAAGCACTAACCTTGACACACAGATTTAATTTCAAGTGCAGGAGAGCACTGATGGTAAAGCACTTACTGAGTCTGCTTGGATGAATACATAAGTTAATAGCTTTCTGTTGGACTCATGTATATGCATTATGTTAATGACAGCTTTTACATGAATTCCTGGAGGGAAACAGTGCACAGTCTATATTAATATCCCATCTCCATTTGAGCCTGCAAATTCACATATTAATTGATTAACAGCAGCCAAGAGGAACCAACATCAAGAACATCAGGCCAGTTTTGGAAGGGCTAGACTGCACATAAAGGGCTTAATGGATCTCTGTCCATAATGGACCCAGCCTTGACCTTACTGAAATTAATAGTGTTGTGCTTATTTCAACAGGAACTAATAGATGCTCAATAGCTACAAGAGGTAAAAACACCACAATCTCTCTGCTTCATAATTTAAAATATTGACATCTAAACCCAGAGCTGCTTGGCTAAAGCCCATTCAGAACTATGAAGCTGCCATTCATAATAACAGATAGTCATGAATGCAAAAAAAAAACAAAACCAAAGAGGTGAGCTAAAAGCAAGAACTTCCCTCTTTTTGAAACTAATCTGTACCCCCCACACACTCCCAGCACATTGCTTGTAAACACAGAAATCACTCCTTGACACTTCATCTGTGAGCAGTTTTAGATCTGTGTGCACATGTACCTATATACCTATTCTGCATCAGTTCCCATGGAGGGTCATATGGGCTGCAACCAGAACCCTCAGCACTCCCTTCTCCCAGGAGATTTCTGCAGTGTAATTTTCCTGATTAAAATGAGGCAGTCACTGAGTGAGGACTCTGCAAGTATGTCCAGGGAGGCCCAAACTTGCCATCCCAAAGGGGAAGAGACAGTGAGTAGGAAAGCCATGGAGCTCACAAGTGTCCTGACCTCGACACACCTCGAGTACTGTGTCCAGTTCTGGGCCCCTCAGCTCAGGAAGGAGATTGAGGTGCTGGAGCAGGTCCAGAGAAGAGCAAGGAGGTTGTGAAGGGATCCAGCACAAGTCCTGTGAGGAAGGGCTGAGGGAGCTGGGGGTGTTGAGGCTGGAGAAGAGGAGGCTCAGGGGAGACCTCATCACTCTCTCCAACTCCCTGAAAGGAGGTTGGAGCCAGGGGGGGGTTGGGCTCTTTTCCCAGGCAACTCTCAGCAAGACAAGAGGGCACAAAAGGTCTCAAGTTGTGCCAGGGGAGGTTTAGGTTGGAGATGAGAAAGAATTTCTTTCTGGAGAGGGTGATCAGGCATTGGAATGGGCTGCCCAGGGAAGTAGTGGATTCTCCGTGTCTGGAGATCTTTCCAAAGAGCCTGGATGTGGCACTGAGTGCCATGGGCTGGGAACTGCAGCGGGAGTGGATCAAGGGTTGGACTTGATGATCTCTGAGGTCCCTTCCAACCCAGCCAATTCTATGATTCTATGACATTCCCTCACTGCCTTTTTTCCTACTCCCACACCCTGGTGGGGCTCCCAGGTCTCATCTCTACCCTGCAGGTAGTCCTATGTAGTCCCCTTCTGGCTTGGTAGGACAAATTACCACCACTTTCTCATCCAAAGTGCAGGGGCAAAGCCTTGGTGTGTCAGTGAATCTGGTGTGGTGCCTGCAGGCTCCACTTGAGCAAGTTAAGAGAATTGTTTCTCTTCACCAGCAAGTGCCTGCTGGAGAGCCTGAGAGCCATCAGCTGCAGGAAGAGTCTCTTCTCCCACCTTTGTTGAGTGTGTCTTTAGTGACCTTTTGCTGGAAAAACAAAATAATGATGTTGAAAGGTTTTTAACTGCACCAACCTCGCACTCCCTTATAGTTAAAACCACAACTCAAATGCTTCTCCCAGCACCACACAAACAAGGACTGTTTTCTAGCAGAAAGGTTGTGTGTCTAAGGATTGTGTTATAAATCATCTTTTTCATTACATGTCTCATAGGCATGAGTAAATCTCAGGCAGAAATGTTTTTAGAAATTTTAAAGCAGTTTATAGACTATTACTGGGCTGTTCAGGGCTTGGGACCATGGTTTTTAATGAGATGTTCTCTTTGTTTCATCTCTTCATTCCCATCCAAACCCCATATCAAGTAAAAGATTTCAAATATTTTCTTCTGAGGTTGGTGAGCTGTTAGTGAATACACGAGCCAACTCTTTCTTAAATACATAAATCCATCTAAGTGGTCTAGACATCTCCCCAGCTTTTTTTATTATTTAATTACTTCTTGCTCACAAACTCTTCATTTAGTGTTGGGTCAGTTTCACTTGGCATAGCTCTATTCACAGATGGTTTTCAGCAAGCTGTGAGCATGGGACTTTGTCAGATCACACCCTGGTTAAACACTGAGCTATCATTTAGGTGGGAAGGAGGTTGCTATGCTACACAATTCATCTTTAGCCTGGTTAAATCAGATTAAAAGGGCCTACCTACACTTGAGATGTCATGTGGACTTGAACAGGCTGAGGATTTAACATGTAATAGTGTTCCTGAAGGACTTTGTGTGTGACCATCCTGGTGGCAGATGAAGAGCCTGTGTCCCAGCACAAGCTAAGGAGCTGGCTGGAAAGCTGGCTGGGGGACACATGTGAAGTACATTAGGAACACCTCCTAAGTTCCTCAGCTTCTTCAGTTCTCCTGGTCAATAAGTAGGAAAATAACGAGCCCTTTTTTCTTCCATTCTTTGTGTGTCTTGTCTCTATACAATGGAAATTCTTCTGGGGCAGGAACTGGGCTTTGAACTCTCAAGACACGGTAATTTCACACATCCAGCAGCACATGGGATTTCCAGACCTTCCTTCACCCACCTCTGGTGCAGAACTTGCTGGTGCAAGCCACTAGAGATCAGACAAGAAGGCACCAGCTGCAGAAAGGTGATCAGTAAATTCTCTGAGTTTACTGAGCCAATCCCTTCATCCACATCTCCAGCATTTGGGAGGCCCAGTTAAGAGATTTCTCTCATCAATCAGTTTTTTGACATTATTTCTCTTGATTCACCTTTTCCTATGAGTTAACACAGCCATGCCAAAAGTTTCTCCCCTTCAGAGGAGGCTGAGAGCAAAGCATCTGCAATCCTTGGCTGGATTACCAATGTGGTGCCTGCCCAGGGCCCTGCAGGCTTTTTAGGGTATATTTTTAGGGACAGACTTGTTTCATCCCATCTCTGAATTCTGCAATTTTTTAGACAGAGCAAAGGAGGAAACAGAGGCTCCTTAGCCAAAGGAACAAGAAACAGGGGGAAAGAAGGAAAGGCAAACCAAAATGCTG
This sequence comes from Calypte anna, assembly GCF_003957555.1. Classification (NCBI taxonomy): domain Eukaryota; kingdom Metazoa; phylum Chordata; class Aves; order Apodiformes; family Trochilidae; genus Calypte; species Calypte anna. The sequence goes on along the minus strand of NC_044246.1, from coordinate 4,330,575 downwards.
ATTAATGACCCTCTTTCCAGGCTCTGCTGCAAGGAGATATCCAGTGATGGGGAACACACCCACATCTCACCACTTCCTCTATCTTGGAAGATGACAGGAAGGATGAAGACATTTTGCTTTGAGGATGAGCTGAGTTAAGCCCTTGAAATGAAACAAATACAATTTGTAGACCCCTGATAAAATCCCCCCATGCAGTGTAGAAACTTTCCTCCTCAGACCAATGGCTTTGTTATAATCTTATCTCCTGCTGCTGACTTATCCAAGCAGCTGCCTCCTACCTACTTATCTCTGTAGGGAGGTGGGGAAAATCACAGTATATAACAGAGAGCTGCAGACCACACACACACACACACACATTCAGAAAGTCCTTTGTGGGCAGGACTCTTGAATTTTCAGGGGCAGAAAATCTCCAATTATGAAATTTAGTATTTGCCTTCAGCCCATTCCTGCTGCTGCTGTTTTAAGTTGGAGCACAAATGGGTGTTTATTCTCCACCAAGGTTTTACTCAGGCAAATAAATAACTCTTCCTGGGAGCAATTTCCTCCACGTTAAACTCTTCCCAGTGGAAGCAACTTGGAAATGGTCCTTCTTATCCAGCTGTTGTAATGGAGAAGCTCACCTGAATGCTGCAAGCAGAGCTCTGACTCCTTCATGTGTAGAAGGAAATTAAATTATTGCCTCCACTTGGAAGACTTCAGGTCTGGAAATTGGTGAATTACAGTGGCAGCTCCAAGCCAGGCTGCTGTGCTGAAACACTCCACATATGGATGTTTTGGGATGAAAGAGGAGTCCCACAAGCCACCTGCTTTGGTCCTGCTTGGAACAAGTGCTGATCTCTTACCTGGAGAGCTTGTCCAAGATCAAAGTGAGCACAGGAACACAGCAGGCAGGAAATCTGTATTATAACTCTGATTTTCATGCTGATCAGGAAGGTAGTGGCATCTTCATCTTTGGAAATGCCATCGGAACATGGTCCTGGGAGTTGGACAAGATGACTTCAAGAGGTCTCCTAAACTTCAGCCCTTCTGTGACTCATTCTGTGACACCTCTGGCGTTGTGGGAGCCCTTGCAAAATTTTCTTGAGGACACCATCAATTCCCCAGTGCTTTGCTGGCTTTCAGATATTTTGATGCATAGTCTTTAAGGTGGCATTGGGGCTGCAGGTCACAGAGAGTACTGCACACAGAGTTATGGCAATCTGGGGCCCACATTGACCAGACCAGGTGCCAGCAGGTGACACCATGCCTGTGGTGCTTTCTGTTAGATGTCCTGACTCTGACTCCACAGCACTCCCAACAATTTGCAACTTGCTTGGCCTGAAAATGAAAGTTTTTGTAAGATCTCACTGTAATATCCTCTGTCTATCACTTTTTTTTTCCTCCAGGCTTTCTTGGTTCCTCATGTCCTGACATAAAGGATTTGTGTTACCTGTCCTCTTCCTGGGGTGATGATGTCTTTCTGCCATGGGTTATCCATCAACCCCAGCCCTGTTCCTCTGCCTTCTTCCCCAGCCTTACTCCTAAGGTCCCTCTGGCAAACAGACTTGAATCCACTGCCCTTACACAGAGTAAAACAGTTCCTTTCCTTGAGACATATTTGAAACCCACAAAGCAGTTTCCAAACTTGCCTGTAAGTCTATAAACCCAGTGTGAGTTTCCTTGGACCCTCAGGACTTACACGCACAGGGCAGAGGTCAGAAGGGGACCCACAGGACTCATTGATGGAAGGGAAGATTTCCAGGAATGCAGAGACAGTCCAGAAAGGCCCAGCTCACCCCGAGATGCTGCTCTTGGTGCTGGGGTTCCAGTTCCCCATCAGCCTGCACAAGGTGCATTCATCTCCCTGGACACCCAAGTTGGCTCCACTCATTGGTTTTGTTGGGACAGCTGTACATAGCTAAAAGATTTTCAGCTCATTATTCCCTTAAACTTCCAAATTGAATTCTGCCCAGGCCAAATAAAATGCACTGCTTGGAATCAGAGCATTGTGTTATTCCTTCCTGAGTAAGGCACTTCACTGTCCTCCCTTTTTTGAGCATTTTGCTCTAAATCATCACCATCTCCTTGTTAATAAGGAGAACACTGAAGCTTTGTGGTATTTTTCCATGCAGATCAGTTGTTTCTATCAACAGAGTTTGCTTTGTGAGGGACACAGACCTCTACAAAGTGCTGCTTAAACTTCTGTATTTGTTGTGTATCTCTGCCCTTTGAAATCCCCCAAATCCCATGCTTTCCTTTTCTTTTTTTGGTAATTTGGGAGCAGCTTCAGGTTCAGTTTAACAGCAAAATCATTCTAAATTCAACATGAACGTTGAGCTGGAGAACTGTAACATTTTCTTAGTACCCAATATGTGTATTTTAAATGTAAATTGTAAAGTCTAACAGATGAAGTACAGCTTCTACTGGCTTGTACTGTGAATGAGTGAAAAACAAAGCTCAGAGGAGCCAGAGGCTCGTTTGGTCATCTGGAGACACAAATGCCAAATTTGAGTTTTTTTCTGAAGAGCTGTGGCTTTTTTTATTGCTTTTATAAATTGGCTCCAGAGCCTGAAGGATCTCAGCTTTCTGACTCCTGTGCATTGGGAAGAAGTTGCAAATATGAAACCAGAAGGTTCAAACAGAAGGGGACAAAGAAAAAAAAATAAAAGAACCTAGAATCTTGTTATCTGAAAATCTCCTGGTTATTGGCTCACACTCACTTCACTGCAAAGGTGATTTTAAATCTGCACTCAAACCAATCAACTGAAGAAGTTGACCCTCTTGGGAGATGCAGCAGGAGAACTGGACCCCCTTCAGCCTGAAATGCAATGGTGAACCTTACAAGGAAACCCTTTCTGGGTTAAGTTTTCCATCCAGCTCCAAGGGAGGGATGCAGAAGATTTTTGAGCTGCCTGATAAATTAAGATGCTCTTTGAAATTTTTTGCAAGCTTTGCATTCAGGTGTGTTTAGGAAACTTCCATGCCTACAAAAAAAAAAAAAAATCAGGAATGTTCAAACAGATCAGCAGATTGTAATAGGTTTAAAACTGGGAGGTTTGAAACCACTCTGAAAATCTACAAAATCTGATGGGAAAGGCAGGAGAATTTTCCCAGCAGGTGTTTTAGGGCTGGACAATTCAGTGATATGTAAGTAACTCCTGACAGTGCTGCACAAAAAAATGTTTTAAAAATAATAATTTTTCATAACTGCAGCAGGACTATTTTATGAAGTCAGCTTTGCTCTCATCCAAGCACCTTTTTTCTTAACAAACCCCAGTGTTTTCCTGGTCACTGCCTGTTCAGTGTAGCTCTACAAAAGCTTTGCAATGAAACACAAATCCTTCTGATTCCTGCCTGGTTTCGGATTTCCTTATGAGCTCAAAACTCAACCCAGGTTCGTCCAAAAGTTCAAGAAGGGTTCGTGAACTTTCCTAGCCCAACTGGATTGATTTATGATTTTGTGTCACAGCTACACAAATCACGTGGCTTCAGCATGAGGCAAAACTCTGTTGAGCCTGAGCACTGAGCCAAACAAATCAGAACCACGGCCTCTCCCCTTCTACCCTCTCCTCTTCCCATAAAGGGCGGATGCTGACTGAACATCCCCAGTGGTTTTCTGAGCCCTCATCTACTAAAAGAATTGATCTTTAGAAAGCTTTAAGACATCGAGTTGTGCTGACCTGTCAGGAAATTGGTCCAATCTCAGAGGGACTCATCCAAAATTAAAAAAAGAACAAAACAAAAAAAGCAGATGCTCGAAGTATCTTAATTTTCATGATGCTGAGCAAAAAGCTGGGCTGATCTCCACATGTGGCTGAGCATACAAGAGCTCCTGGTTTTAATCAGAGCTGTTGTTTAGATGACCAAGTACAAAGAGGAAGAATCCTGGAGCTTCTTGAAATATCCTGTCCCTGCTCCTGGAAGACTGCTCCTGGTGGAGGAGACAACCTGAGGTTTCAGGCAGGCAGTGGCCATGGCACGTGTGGGCACACACAGTGACACATGGGGACACATGGGGAACTTGGGAAGAAGTATGGTGCCTTCCCCACCTCCCACATTCCTGCCTCCTCTCCCTGGGTACTGAAAGTTCTGATCCAGCCAGAAGACTCCAAAGGCAATGTTTGCATGGTGCCAGCTGGTGTGGAGCATCTCCCCATCCTTTACAACACCCAGTGACATGCTCAGCGTGCCAGAAGCAGCTCAGCTGTGTGGTGGCTGAAAGCCATTCCTCCCACACTCCAGCCATTCACCCGTGGCTTTGGTTTTCCTGATCTGGAAGAACCCTTATTCCATCCCAACTGCTCAGGACCTGGTGGCCACTCGTGTTGCTAGAACAGGGTGACAGTCTGCTGTCCTGTCACACCACACGGTGTTTCAGGGGACAGTGGCAGGCAGCAGAGTCCCCAGCAGCACCCAGAGCCAGCAATCCTGGTGCTGATTGTGCAGCTTTGGATCTGGGGACAGCAACGGGTGATCCCTGCAGCCACTTGTCACATTGCTGCCAGCTGGTGCAAGCCCACGTCAGGTGGGTGACAGCCAAGACAAACATGTTGGGTGAGCTCATTACATCTGAGCTCATGCTGCTGCTGAGCTGCCTCCAGTTCTGCAGCTGCTTTGGGGGCTTTGAAATCAGCTCTGAGGGATTCTGGATTGGTTTTTTGTCTTCTCTGAAAAAAAAAAATATCAGAAAATACTGATTCAAAAGGAGATGTTGACTTGGACTGTGCAGAGGTCAGGATTGTGTGCAGGGCTCTGTTTACCTGCAAAGCAAAGATTTTTATTCAAGTCCTGAGGGAATGAAAGGAGAGAGGATTTCCAGCACTGATGCACCAGAAAATGAAACCTGTGTTCCTGCATGTAAAATGTCTGAGCTGAGGGAGAAACTAACATGTCTGGTGGGTGCTCCTGAGCATCTGCTTTGTCCTCATCAGGAGCCTGTCACTCACTGGCCAGGGAAGAGATGGGTGCTGGGAGAGAGGTGGTGGGAAGGATGGATGGAGGCATCGAGCTGGAGTTTCCCAGTTTCCCAGCTGTTGGGAGTCAAGAGCAGAAAGCTCAGTGAAGGATGGTGCTGCAGCAACAGATGTTGCAAGGATAAGTCAGCAACAGCATCCAGTGAAACCAGCAGAAAAATGGCTGTAGACTTCAGGGCCCCTCAGTTGCAGCCTAGGCAGAAAATATTGAGAAGGAGCAGAGCTTTCAGGCTCCTCCAGAGATGTACACTCATCCCTAAAGAGTTGGCCAATCTCTGCAGCTCCTTGGTGCTCCAAGGAAGAACTGAGGAGGAGGAGGAGGAGGTGGAGGAGAAAGAAGCAGAGCAGGGCTGGTCTCACCAGGTCTGCTCAGTGAGTGTACTGAGGGTTTCAGTCCCCTGGGCTCCTCAGCCAAACCCTTTCCCTTTGAATCCCCTCTCCCACATCAGATGAATCAGTAGAATGGAATTTTTTAAGTCTGTCCCTAGATCACTTCTGGTTTCTCCTCAGGGTTTCTCCTCCTCTGATGGGACTACGATGTGGCATCTGCTTCCCTGCCAAATGTGGAGGAGAGTGGGCTCCAGCATGCACAGACAGAGAGCCTGGTGTCTTTGGCAGCTGGTGGAGCAGCCTTCTAGGGTTTCCTTTCATTTTAATGGTTCACATACCTCTCTCCACGTCTGCCTCTGATTTTCAGGGCACGACCTTGATTTTACATCAAACATTCCCTCAGTCTCTCCTCATCCCATTGCTGTCTGGCTAAATTACCAATGCTAGAGCTGATCTTTCTATTAAAATGTTTGGGGTTTATTATTTTTCTAACCTAAAGCCCATCTAAAATGCAAAACCTTGTTCATCCTTTCCTCAAGGGCTCCTGCACTTCGATTCCTCCTCCTCCTCCCTACCACTGCCAGACAGCTGGGAAGTGTGGAGCATCAGCAGGGGCCAAAGCTGGAGGCAGATGTTCTCCTCTGTATATTCACCAGTACCATAGGTAGCTGCTGTGATCCTTCTCCTGTTCATAAATCAGCTCGTAAACACCCAACATCTGGAGTACTTCCTATGTCACTGGCAGCTGTTGCAAAATTAATATCACTGGTAAAGAAACCCCACTGACAGCTCTGGCACATCCCTGTGCATGGGCACGTGAGGACTTCTTACCAACAGGAAAGAGAAACCTCCTGGCCAGTGTTTTTTAATCAATATTTGGCTCTTGATGAGGATCAGATAATTGGGACATAGATGGCAAACATGGGTGGGTTTGTTCCTAATGTAGTTTTCAGCCCAATCTGCACTACAGAAGGCAAAGTTCTTTCATACTTCACCCCAGCATCCTTCAGAAGTCAGTAGGAATGTCTTATTTTTCCCTCTTTCCAGCCTGGAAAATGAGCACCCTATAGCAATAGTGGAAAGCAGTGCTTCCTGAGAGCTCCATCCCACCCCCTAACTCCTTCCCCCTCGTTAGTTCTCATTTAGGACTTTACAAAAATCCTCTCTCTGCTCCTGTATGTTACCAGCCCCTGTAGCAGTGGTGGTGTATACAAGGGTGTTGTGAAACATCCTCAGTCATGTTTCAAGAGGGTAAGTTTGGACTGGCCTTGCTTTGCAATGACAGCTGTCCCAAAGATCCAAGATTTAGAGAAAATTTTGTACCTAGGGTCAAGTATCAAGGGCTGCTCCTTTAGTGGCACTGGGAACCAAGACAGGGTCCTGGACTTGTAACCTGAAGGGAATAAATCTGGTTTGGAGATATCCTGAAAGAGGTGGGGTAGGCTATGAGAGTCTTAAGTTGTGCCAGGGGAGGTTTAGGTTAGATATTAGAAAGAATTTCTTCACGGAGAGGGTGATCAGGCATTGGAATGGACTGCCCGGTGAGGTGGTAGATTCTCCGTCCCTGGAGACATTTAAAAAAAGACTGGATGTGGCACTCAGTGCCATGGTCTAGCAACTGCTCCGGTGGGTCAAGGGTTGGACTAGATGATCTCTGAGGTCCCTTCCAACCCGGCTAATTCTATGATTCTATGATTCTATGAGAGGTGAAGCCTTCCCAGATGCTAAAGAGTGTGGCTATGAATCGTAGAATTGTAGAATCATAGAATCATAGAATCATAGAACTGGCTGGGTTGGAAGGGACCTCAGAGATCATCAAGTCCAACCCTTGATCCACTCCCGCTGCAGTTCCCAGCCCATGGCACTCAGTGCCACATCCAGGCTCTTTGGAAATATCTCCAGACACGGAGAATCCACTACTTCCCTGGGCAGCCCATTCCAATGCCTGATCACCCTCTCCAGAAAGAAATTCTTTCTAATCTCCAACCTAAACCTCCCCTGGCACAACTTGAGACCTTTTGTGCCCTCTTGTCTTGCTGAGAGTTGCCTGGGAAAAGAGCCCAACCCCCCCCTGGCTCCAACCTCCTTTCAGGGAGTTGTAGAGAGTGATGAGGTCTCCCCTGAGCCTCCTCTTCTCCAGCCTCAACACCCCCAGCTCCCTCAGCCCTTCCTCACAGGACTTGTGCTGGATCCCTTCACAGCCTCCTTGCTCTTCTCTGGACCTGCTCCAGCACCTCAATCTCCTTCCTGAGCTGAGGGGCCCAGAACTGGACACAGGACTCAAGCTGTGGCCTCACCAGAGCTGAGCACAGGGGCAGAATCCCTTCCCTGGACCTGCTGGCCACGCTGTTCCTGAGCCAGCCCAGGATGCCATTGGCCTTCTTGGCCACCTGGGCACACTGCTGGCTCATGGTCACCTTCCTGTCAATCCAAACTCCAAGGTCCCTCTCTGTCTGGCTGCTCTCCAACCACTGGAGAAGTCAGGCTGCAAATCTGGGAAGAAGACACTTTGACAAAACAGCTACAAGCAAAGACAGGAACTTTAAAAAGCCAGAAATAGGCTATGTGCCACCAGCCTCACTTTGTAACTGCACACAGATCCACACAGTTGGATGCATGGGTGGGGGTGACAACAGCAAGAGGAGCCCACACACACTGCCACGACAGCATAACCCACGACACCCTCCATCCCCACGCTGCCCACCTGAGCCCTGCTGGCAGAAATCTCCACCAAAACCCCACCGTGAACTCTCCACGCTCGAACCCATGGGGTGACCTCAGTGAAGTTCAGGGAAGATGTTCTGGGATGATTCCCCTCCCTGCCCCTCAGGGCCCTCGTTTGCTGTCACAGGCCCTTACTAATTGGATACATCTGATCTACCCCTGCCTTTGAAAGTCCTCCAAGGATCTGTTTCAAGAAACACATTTGGTTTCACACTGAATTTACAGAGTGAAAGTTTTACCAGCTGGAGCGGTCTTTCCACAAGGAACAAAACAAATATTGGATCCAGATCCCTCCCAGTTTCAGTTTTCCTCTCCTCTTTACTCTGCTCATTACCTTGTGGGGAGAAGAGAGTGGAAACTGTGAAGGTCCAAATACCACTCTCTGGGGAGGGAGTTTATTAAAAGCTCAACAAGCAGTGATGCTGTTTGCTTGCCACAAAGTCCTTGCTGTGCCTTGAACAGCTTTTCAACAAATCTCAAGCCACAAGCAAACCACAACATAATGAGGTGCTTCAAGTGTGGATGGCAAGGTGGCACCCACAGAAGAAAACACAAACACTAAACCTGCCTGTGTCAGATTCTTCTAGAACCTCCTGATGTCAGAAGGTTTTGTTCAGGGAAGGTCTCCTCCTCCACAGACCCTCAGCATTTCCAAGGAGAGGTGAAGCAGCAATGTGCTCCGGTTATTAGGCAGGAGAGATGGGGCAGGGGCAAGCAAGTGACTTGCACAAGGAGACTTTGTAACAGAGCAACAAAATCCGTATCTCCCAAACCCAAGGATAATCCCATATCTCTCTGATCAGCCTCCATCCCTGTCTGCAGACAGCATTGTGTGAGGATGGATATTTTCCATTTCAGTTAAGTTGTTAAGTTCAGTTAAGTTCCATTTCAGTTAAGCAAAAAGAGCCATGTCAAAGAGGTGACATAAACAACCTATGCATGAAAACTCTGATGTTTTTTTTTATGTGACTGAGCAACATCCTGAACAATTTGTGTTTTGCAAATTTCCTATCTGAATGATGTATCTCAAAGACAACACTGATCTCACATATTCAAACACCAGGAAACATTCAGATAATTGTCACGCCTATAAATAAACTCAATGAGACCCTGTATGAGCCATGAAGATACACATTAAGACATGAAATATGAGTCCTTACAGCAATATTAGCTCATTTCTAAAAGGAGCTGGCGAAGCAGCTAATGATAATGCAGAAGAGTTTGAGGAATATTTTTGTTCTGTACTTGAAAAGAAAAAGATGATATATTGAGATGACATAAGGATGATAAAGTGCTCTCCAGTGCCTCGCTGAGAAGAATGACAGACAACAGCTGTTAGGGATAAACAATTTTAAATTGCAAAGCTCAGATAACTTATACCCTGAAGTCCTTAAAGAGCTGTCTGGGAGATGTTTGTCCTCTTGGCATTCATTTTTAATAACCCTGGAGGTGCCAGCAAAGTTCCAAGAGACTGGAAAGGGTCTAAGTGTGTGCCAGTGTTTAAAAAAAGGCAGGGTGGAAATATCTGATATCAATCCCAGACCAGACAACAGAGAAGATGACATGGAATTTGAGTATGACAGAAATAAAGGAGAGAGAGCATCAGTGCCATTTGACAGAGTATCACAGAAAACAGACTTTATTTCATTTTCTGATGAGTTTCTAAATGTGACTGCTAACAGAAGCTGCCTGAGTGAGAAATCACTGGGCACCACACAGCACTTTTTGGGGACAGTGGGACTGGAAGGGTGCTGAGGGGTTTTGATGATCCCAAGCCATGAAGATGATTAAAAAGCTGAATTCATCAAGATCAATTAGTCTTCAATACAATTATAAAAAAACAAAACTTGTACATCTACTGTAGGCTGAATTTTGCTTTTTTCATGGAAAATCAACACAGCTTGAGCCTCTGCAACAGTGATACCTGAAAAGGACTAATGGGGCCCTTGGTGAGAGTGGTGAAGGGACAGATTTGATTGTGTCAGGACAAGCAGGAGGCTGATGAACCCCTGCAGCAGGCTGATGGATGGAAATGGCAGCCTCTGCTCTGCAAAGTGCCTCCCTGAAAGCTTGATCCCCTTGAGAGCAGAGGGGAAAAGAAAGGAGCTGTCATGTCCCTCAAATCCTCAGCATTTCTCAAGGAGGACTCACAGGAGGTTAAGTTCTTCAGCCCCACTACCTGCTGCAAGGAAACCCCCAGGCTGTGCAGCAGTGGTCCCACTTTGCATCTCTGAAAAAACCCAGGTGTGAACTTTGCCTGGGTTCTTCACTGCTCAGATGCAAAATCAACAGCTGAGATTTTTCTACATTTCTATCAGCCAGCACGGCCCATGTGCCTTAGAAGGAAATGAACCAGGGAAACCAGAAGGAGATGTTGCTGTGATTGCCAATGATTTGGGTTCAGACTCAGCTATTCTTAGTTTTTGCTGTAACCACCCTACACCATGGTTGTGGGCTGCTCCTGGACACAAGTGCTCTTCCAAGCTTGTCCACTATCTGAGGAAGGGTGGAAAAGGAACATACGAAGCCAGACAACTTGGTACTGGGGAAAAACTGTCACTACAATTAAACAAACCTGATCCAAATTTTTTTCAGTTGTACCCAACTGGAGTTTCCTTGTGTTTTCCCTCTTTCTCCCCCCAAACCAGTTAAAACAAGAAATTTATTGCATCTCATGTCCATTGTCATTGTAGACAGAAGCCAAAACAGCAGCCTTGTTACCCCCTGAGGCAGGATGGGGTTTTCACAGAATCCCAGAATCATTTGGGTTGGAAAGGACCTCTGAGATCATCAACTCCAGCCCTTGATCCACTCCCCCTGTGGTTCCCAAACCATGGCACTCAGTGCCACATCAGTCTCTTCTTAAAAACTTCCAGGGCTGGAGAATCCTTGTAGCTAAGACTGATGTGCTACAGTTATTTTTGGTTACTATGTGGTGTTCAGTTCAACCACTTCATCCCAGCAATCCCCAAGCAAAGTGATGTTGCTGGGAGCCACGGGCCAAGGTTAACCTTTATTTCCACTTAAAAACAAGCAAAAAAAAAAAAGCCACTGGTTTGGAAAACTGGAGCAGTGAGGACCCCAGGGGTCTACCTGCCAGATGGCAGCTCTGCACAGCAGTGAGGATGCTTGACAGGCAGGGCCAGGAGCCAGGTTTTGGCCAGGGTTTGCACTCCCTGTGCTCAGAGCCAAGCTGTGCATCATCCCAGTCTGATGGCACGCAGAGACATCACCCAGTGCTGCCAAAGCTCAGAGCCCCAGCATCTGGAGGAGCTTGGACCAAGGCATCACCACCTTGTCCAAGTCCTGCTTGCAGATGATGAAGCACCCAGGAGGCAAGCAGGCAGGGTTCATGTGGTCAGGCAGTGGGTGATTAATAGGCCATTACCAAAAAGTTGTGATGCCACCAACAGCAAGGTGGATGGGAAGCTGGGAGATTGCCTGATGTGGGTCAAATTTTCTGGTTTGGGGAAGTAAACATTCATGCATGGTTACTTTTGAATATGCCCCTCCTTAGTGCTGCTAACAGACATACCAGTGCACAGGGAACCAAGAAAATTAGAAGATCTACAGACAAAAGGCTTCTGGATGAGAGGGAAGAAAAGGCTGAGATAAAATTGGCTGCTCAGTTTTGCCTAAATCAAAAGGTCTGTAAATCATCTGCCTGTTCCTCCTCCTCACAGAAAAGATTTCTTCATTCTTGCCCCTTACACTCATCTGATTTTACCAGAAAGAAGCTTGTGAAGCCATTCATTAGAGTTCATCCCTGTGAACAACCTAATGAGCTCCTTTGCTATGTAGCTTAGATAACAGAAAGTGCTTTTTATAAATTTTGGAAGACAAACCCTTTTTCATTCCATTTATGACCACATCATTTTAGTATTCCTGGGAGCAACGTGAGGATTTTGTCTGATGCATGACTGAAACATTGCTGTGTGTATCAATATTTCCAAACTGGTCCAAGCTTTGTGCACATCATTACCCAGGTAAACAACAAACAATCATACATTTAGCAAATCCCACCTCCACCAAGAAGGAATGGTTATTGTGCTGTAGGATTAGCTACACACGCTGCCTCTCAGCAATACCAAGCCCTGAAAAAGCCTCTGAGACCCCCTGGACTCTATTACCCTCCCTGGAAGATAAATATATGCAGGGGGAATCGATGTAAAACGTGTGAATGTGAAAGGAGAGGGGGAAATGCACTGCTCCTCATGCCCCCAAAACAGGAATGATCCAAGTAACCAGCACATCCCCCCTGCCCCTGGTGATCACTGAGATTCAGAGGGCAGCACAGCCCAGTGTTCCCCCCCTCCCAGGAAACCTGGGTTGGGGATGGGTGTTTCTGAACCAGCACCTGCTCCCTTTGGGATGGGATCCAGCCAGCACCCACTGCCACCCCCCAGCAAGACAGCAAAGTCCCTTCATGAGAGCAAATGATCTCATCTGCGGGAGAAGAAGGGAGCACAGAGCTCTGCAGCAGCAACAAACCTATTAAAAATCCTGCCCAGAGCAAAGACAACCCACCCCCTCTTTCTTACTCCCTCTGAGCTGTAGGCAGGGATGAGCAGGAGAGAAATCCTTGCCCTCGGTTTTCAGGAGTTGGTTTGTTGGGTTTTTTTTTTAAATAATAAATAGTCCTTTCAGCTCCGGGAAGCTTCCTCTTCTTGCACATTGCAATTTGTTAAATTCTTGATCCACTGGTTAGACCACTTGAAACCCAGGACAAATGGCTCAAAGCCATTGCCACTGTTGTCCCCAGGCAGTGCCACAATCCTAACACTGATCATGGAATCCTAGAATCATAGAACTGTCTGGGTTGGAAGGGACCTCAGAGATCATCAAGTCCAACCCTTGATCCACTCCCGCTGCAGTTCCCAGCCCATGGCACTCAGTGCCACATCCAGTCTCTTTTGAAATATCTCCAGACACGGAGAATCCACTACTTCCCTGGGCAGCCCATTCCAATGCCTGATCACCCTCTCCAGAAAGAAATTCTTTCTCCAGGATAAAACCCCTGGCAGCACCTCATGAATGAGACCTCCCTGCCCACCAAGTTCCCAGTTCTGGGGAGCACTTTGTTCCCTGCCACTCTGCTGGCACAGCTCTCAGATCCAGGGCTGGCTGAAGCCACCATCACTAAGGTTCCTCTTCCTGGCATAGTAAAAATCCTTCTAACAATGGGAAGATTCATCTTAGGGCAGCAAATTTTGTTTGGGATCAAGCAGATTAACCAGATAATTGGAAACACCTCTTTGGAGTAGCTTTCTGCCTCCTCTCAATAAGACTTAAATCTGGTATCATTGCTCTTTAGCACATGTAGCAAAGGCAATTAATTAATGAATTAATTTCATTCATCTTCTTTTCAATCTAATATCCCATCACATTTCCCAGTGAGGTGTGCAGAAACCAGCTGGAGAGCCTTGAAAAGCAACATGTTCCTCAGGAAGTTTACCCAGGATTTTCACCTATCTAGCAAGATTACCGATTTTCAGCAAGTGTTACACCCTTAATTTGGCTGCTTTGGGGTGAGTAGCAAAGAGTTTGCAGGCTGTGGGGTTATAAGAAGCTAAAGCACAGCAGGAGGCATGCACAGGACTCAGGTAGGGGTTGGATGTGGTGGAACAAAAATCCCAAACCTCTAAATGCCGAAGCTCTGGAGGGGTGAAGCTCAGAATTCATCTCAGAATCCACACTTAGATCCACTGAGCTCTTCAGGAGATGCCTTTAGACCTCTGAGGGGCATTTGAGAGGGGCACAGGACATCGGGGACTATTCCAAAGCTTTCTGCTGTTTCTCTGGACAGATTTCTACCAAGTCATTTGCTACTTTTCTTGCTCCTGGGGTGGTAGTGTGAACATTTAGTGCTCCAGCTTTGGAGGCTGAGAATCTTAATTTGCAATTTCCCTTTCTTGCCGGTAAATAGCATTTACCTGTGCAGGAAAGAGTGGAAGAGACAAACCCTGGTCAGCAAACTGTTTTGCGATAGTGTAAAATATGCAAGTAAACATCAGCCCCTAATCTCTGTTTGTGCTCATCCAGCCTTATTGAAGGGAAAAAGAATTTGCATGAAAATCAGATTGTTGCTCTCGTTTTGTTTGTTCATTTGGTGGTTTGTTTTCAAGAGAAGGAAGATTATCTGGTCCATCAAGGCTCTTTGTTAAACAGGGTTTTTTACAAATCCTTCTTTCCCTGCCTTTGTCTAAACAAAGGGATCGATGATTCCCAGCTCAGCGCCAATTAACACAAAAAGATCCGAGTTAGCAGGAGTAGCAAGGATGCCATGAGATATCGATGCTCTCTTCTACTGCCTTCCCGAGGAGCCCGGGGAGCCCCATCCCTGGGGAGTTATGGAGTTGTTTAGGAAGCCGTGGCCAGGTGGGATCAAACCAAGTTTCCAGCTCTGTCCCCTATGGCTGCAATTCATTTTGAGGATACACTTGTCCTTCACACCACTGGTCAGGCAGAGAGCAGATCACCTAAAGATACTTCAAGGACCTTCTTCATGTTCCTGTGGCTGGGCTGACAGTGTGGTAACTCACCTAAATTCACCTAACTTACCAAGTTTGCTGTGGTTACTCATCACTCAACTCTTTCTCCAAACCTCTCACTGCAGCTCTTGAGGAGAACTTCAGCTGGGAGCTGAAAAGTGCCATTTTCATACAGAAACTCTATTTGCAGAATATTGAAAGTTGCAAACACTGGGCAGCCATGCTGGAAGCACTTTCATGGGATGAAGAGCCATATTTCTTGGCCAAGAGCTTTGGACAGCTCTTGACCTCCTTGTTTCAGGGAGTTTTCACCCCCAAACTCTTTGCTCAGCCTTCCTGGAAGACACCCATCCCTGACAGCACCCTTGGAACCCTTTGTGGGATGTATTTCATCACTGAAAGGATTATCAGGAACAGGCTGCCCAGGGCAGTGCTGGAGTCACCATCTCTGGAGGCATTTAAGAGTTGTATAGACATGGTGCTTAGGGGTATGGTTTAGTTAAGGACTGATCAGTGTTAGGTTATGGCTGGACTCTTGAAGGATCTTAAAGGGCTTTTCCAGCCAAGATAATTCTGTGATTCTGCATGCTATGGCAAGTCCTCTGGTGCAGCTAAGGCTGAGATGTAGCACCTCACTGGCCAGAAGCTCAGCTCTTAGCTAACTGGAAGGCCAGGGACTTTCTCAGTCTACCTAGTTTTAAGGCAGAAAACTAATAGTGTAATTACACTAATAGTGCAACCCCTGAGGATAAACAAGCCAGGGCTTGTTCAAGATCACCACTGTGTGTTTGAAAACAAATGGTCAGCATGACAACTTAGCCCACTCCTGGTCTTTTGTCTTAACAGTGCTGGACCCAAAATTTCTACCAAGGATCCACAGACATGCTGTTCCAGCAGAGACCATCAGCAATACAGCCCTGCCAGGAGTAGTGACCTGTCCTGTGGATCTGGCCCCAGTTACAAGGTGAGGCTGGGTTTTAAGGCTTTGTTACCATCACTATGTTATCATGTAACCTGCCTTCAGCTTCATAGTTATTCTTTGCTCCTGCTCCAACCTCCTCTCCTGTGGCACTTCTACTGCAGTAAACCCAGGTCCTGAGTGTCCATGGCTCCTAAAATCCCCTCCCATGCATGGCTGATCCTCAGAGTTAATTTTTTGAGGATGAAAGATGAAAAAAAATCACGTGTTTTCAGACACATCCCATGCAGAGCCTCTGTAAATGCATTTTGGAGCATGAGTGGCTATTTGCTGATGCCAGTACCAGGGGCTGTGCACCCAGCCTCAGATGCAGTTACTGATTATGGAACAGCAGCTTCCTCCAGGATCATGCAGACACAGAGATCTCTCTGACTTCAGGGCAGCAATCTTAAAGAACTCTAAAAAATGGCTCCCCATTGCAGATGAGGATCATGGTCACACACAACACTGCAGCTGAGCCAAGAGCTTGTCCATTAAAACCAAAATCTTTAAAAGATTTGGCTTGGTCATGCTTCTCCTCTGCACTTGCCCTTTTCAGTTGCTTTCCTCCCACCCCAGCCCTGCTTTCCTACTTTGAAGGGCAACAGTCTCCTCCAGGGTTTGCACAGGACTTGTTGTCACCAAATACCATAGGACTTTGATTTCCTTTGTTTTCCTAGGTTCTGTTGTTGATACAAAACCAAGCCCAGCTGATTATTATTTTGTATTATTTTGTTTTGTGTTTCAAAACTCATGCCAGATTTTGTATAGTGAGTTCCAATGTTGAGCAAATACTTTACAGCAGTTGTAAAACCTGCTTGGTCTCAAAACAACTTTTTCCAGGGAAGCAGCCCTGGGGCTGTACCTAAAGCAGTCTGAGGGCCAGGCTGCCAGTAGTACAGGAACACTGTTCCCTTTTCCCTCCTTGTCCTGTGATCATAGAATCACAGACTGGTTTGGGTTGGAAGGGACCTTAAAGATCACCTAGTTCCAACTTCCATGGGCAGGGACACCTTCCACTAGACCAGGTTGCTCCAAGATTTTTGCCTGGCTGAGCAGCCCATCAGACCCCACCACCGAGTTTCACATCAGCTTCAAATGGCTGTAGCAGGATCATGCTTGATTTGCCACCTCCTATTTCTCCTTAAGAAAGTAAATTAAATTGAAAACTACTTGTGAGATGTTCAATTCCAAGGGCAAGGAAGGGGGAGGTAATAAAGATTTCTGTTAAAGCTCATATCCATCATCCTCTGAAAGCTGTGGTGTGTATGGTAGCCGTGCCCTTTGCTCTGGCAGATAGAAGGCAGAGCACTCATTCATCACTCACTGAGAGCAATTTCATGCTGGGAAATATCCAGGGGAGTGGTGAATCAGCCAGAACACAGAAGTGTCACATCAGCCATCAAAAAAGTGAAAACCAGAAGGACAAACTTGAAAACTGCTCGAGGTTTTGAATGTCACAGGTTTGCCATCATCAAAGCCTTCTAGGAAAGACCAGGAATAAAATAACTCCCATTTTCACACCTCAGGGCTCCCTTCAGAGAAAGAAGGGTCAGGAGTCAAGAAAGAGGAGGAGACACCAGTAAAGTGTGATTCACCCCTCTAATGTTAAGGTGTTTGAGGTGACCTGTGCACAGAAATGCTTGTTTCCTTCCACTGAGCTATGGGATACTGACTTTATGTCTATCTTAAGATCAATGAGCACCAACAGGGATGGTGTGGTCCTCTAAAGGAAGACACCAGCTACTGTGCAGGTATGGCTTGGTGGCATCCTGTGGACCACGTGGTGCCATACTCTTCTTTTAAAATATGGGAAAACAATATGTATTTTAAAATGTGTAGTAGCTATATATATATAATTTTAATTCATTTAGGTAGTGATCATCAAGGCCAACTCTCAACCCAACACTACCAGCCAACTAAACCATGTCCTCAAGTGCTGTATCTACATTTTTTTTTAACACCTCCAGGGACAGTGACTGCATTTCGTGCCTGAGGTCACTTTGCTGCTGTCATGTAGGCAGAGTTGCTTGTCCTGGAGGAGCTGGTGGTCATCTAAAAACACCCCTGGTAGCACCCAGCAGAGCATGGTGGCTTGGCATCTGCCCAGGGTGCCATGAGAGGGGCAGAGGAGTGAGGGATCTCAGGAGGTGGGATAGCACTCCACAGGGCATGGGGGTCCTCACCCCAACCAGTACCTCTGGAGGAGATGGGTGCCCTGCTGGGCTCTGAGCTGTGGGGGAGACACAGGCAGAAAGCAGCCAGAATTCCAGTTCCATCAGGCTTGTGTCAGGACACTGATTTCTCCCCATCTCTGCACACCCATGGCTATGCCAAGGATGGTAATGCCTCTCTCCTGGGCAAATCAGGTCTGCAAGAGGGTGCAGGGCATAAGGGAGCTGCAGCCTCTACTGCCACTTCTTGTCACATTCTTCTCCCTGCACCCAGCATGGTTTTCCCCACCACTGCTGAGACCTTACCCTGCCCCTGCTGCTGAGGTCCCATGGGGCACAGAACCCCCATGTTCCTCTCAGCTGACCCCCTGTCCCTCCTTGTAGCATCCCCCCACCAGAGCCCCCACCCAGCTCCCACCAAAGGCAGAGGTTTTGTCCCTGTCCAGAGAGAGATCACTCTCAGGCCCTGAGCAACCTGTGTTATTGCAAATGCTCAGTGGATTTATTTGTGCCTGTGGCATAAATAGTTCCTCCTCTCCATGGGGACACGTAACTGCTCTGGAATTCAGCAAGAGGAGATGCAGGCACAGGCAGAGGCACAGGCAGAGACACAGGCAGTCTCTGGTGTAGCCAGGTGCTCCTGTGCAGGTACACACGTGCACAGCCACCTTTGCAAAGCTCCATCAACAAGTTCTGCCATTGCCCACACCTCCCACCTGCCAGCCTGGCCTGCTGCAAGCCACCTGAGATGCATCTGTCCCTTTAGCATCACTTCTTGGAAAAAAAAATATCAAAAAATAAAAAGGGGGTTGGTTATTAAAAAAAAAAAAAGTCATAGACAATCACTTTTCAAATCCTGTGTGTTCTCAGCAAATTAGGGAGCAAGTTTTTCATTCCACCTGGGGAAAAGAGACTTCTGCAATGGGGCTGTCATTTGAGAAGTGGGAAGTCCCCAGCTGCAGACCACTTCATTTGTGTGTGGGTGCTGTCCTTGTACCTCCCACACCTGGCCCTCTGAATCCATGGGAAACAGCAGCACAACCAAAGCAGTGTGAGGAAAAATTAACACCAAAAGCACAAATGGCCCAAGAGGAGGAGGGAGAACAGGGATACACGGGTGCTCAACTAGTAACCTTTTAAACAGAGGGATGAACTGAAGGCTGTTGGAGTGCAAATAAGCAGATTTGGAGGGTGCTTGCCCTGATGCAGAGCTAGTGGGAAGTCTTGCCCCTTGGCTTCTCCAAGCCCTTGCTTTGAGGGGCATCTCAACACCACACACCAGCATTCATAACACCCTTAATGCTCTAGTTAACCCAGAGTGCAAAGCCACAGTGGTTTTTTTTCCAAAAACAAGGCAAATTTAATTATTAGGCCAAAGGAGCTTCAGCAGATTCTCAGATGGCCCTGCTTGAGGAATTTTATTAGCTACCTCTCCACCTGGGTTAGTCCATTACCTGGGGAGAGGAAAGCAAAGAAGAGGTGGAGGCAAGAGGAGGAGTAGGAAGGTGCTGGTGCTGAGCTGTGCAGGCTGAGACCTGGTCCTGCTGCCCACCTCGGGTCTGCTGAGAAAGCTGAGCCTCTTGGCAAACCACCTCCTCCTTGGAGCTGAAAATAGCCCTATTTTTGCCAAAACACACACTCAGGGCTTGGATTCAACAATGCTGCATCAGCAGCTCGTAATCAAGTTGACACGGGGCTGATTGTTTATTGAAAAGAAAGAGGAGGGGGAGAAAATCATGATTTGACCTGATTCAATAAAGAAAAAAACAAACAAATAAGCCAGAGGAGAGGGGTTGGGGGTTGTATTTGTTATGTTGGGGTTTTTTTGTACGTGACAGGAAATCTTTTCAGTGGACTTGACCTGCAAGCAGTCCCCCTCTGCATGTGGTGGGGTGGTGGGTGTGAATCCAGGGAAGGGTTGGCTCCAAGTCTGAGCAGGATGCAAGGGAGGAGCAGAACCACTCTTTGTGCAGCACAAGACATGTATGGGAGCTGTCAGCAGAGAAGTGGGGAGAAAGAAAATATGGAGGGAGGGGAAGAGGAATGCTATAAAATGTAATATGGAAACTGCCAATCATGGCCATGATGGTTTGTGCTTGGGATATAAGGGCTTTCATCTTTGCTCTTTATTTATATGCATTTCTTCTCTCTTTGGTTCAAGTCAAACTGATTCCCCAGGGCAGAATATATTGGCTTTCCTGCCTCCTCTGTTTACTGTCTTGGGTTCCTGGCTGAAGCCAAAGCAATGAGGTTTTGTTTGCTTGTTTTCTTTTGGTTTGATTCTCAGGATTTTGGACTGCTGCCTCCCAGACTGCCTGAGATATTACTATTCTTTCATTCCCTTGCCAATGCCAGCCCCCCCTGCCCCACACCAGGGCCCAGGGCAGGCAAGCTGAGCTTCAGGGCAGGATCTGTGCATTTGCCCCCTTCTCCCTACAAAGGTGGCTCAGCTTGGGGCAGCTGCTTCCTTTGGAGTCCCCTGCATGGTCCTGGGTTTTCATGCCCTTCCTAGGGCTGCCTGCTCCTAACATAAATACCAAGCTGCTCCAGGCTGAGGAGATTGGGCTCTGCAGGCTCTGACAGAGCCCTTGGGGTGGCTGTGGTTTATCTCACTCTTGTGATACTTCCAGCAAGGAGACACCAAGCTGAAGGGGGCCTGGGGCTTCCCATTAATCAGAGGAGAACGGACTCTTCACCTTACCCATGCTCTACAGGAGCAGCTGGGGGAGATTCACCAACTTCTGCATTTCTCCCCTTGTCCCAGAGAAAAGGGGACTGCTTGTGCTTGGCTCTGAATGGGAACTCTACATCAGACCCCTAAGGAAAGGGTCCTGCATAGGAAAATCTTACAGCCCACATGGATGCAAAGGAAGGGGCAGGAGCCTGCACAGGACAAGCCTTCAGCAGCCAGAGCTGCCTTGGAAGGCACCCTGAGCCCTGCCTCTGATGTAAACCAGTGGGTGCTTCCAGAGCCAGGTAGATCAGAGATGATTCCTCTTACTACCATGGCAATTTAAATCAAGTTGCAGAAGGCTAAGACAACTTACATGCTAAGTTAGTACCTTCCTGACAGATAGCACTAAGCTGTGACAACAGTCAGCTGTGCCCAAAGCTCTTGGTGGCAGTGGAGTGGCACTGTCACCCTGCCAGCAGTGCCAAGAGCTGTGGCTCATCACCCTCAGTCTCAGGCACTAGTGGATTTTCCTCAGGTATGGATATCCAGGAGCCTCAGAAGCCACTGTAGGGAAATGATAAATTGTTCCCAAAATGGCAACACTCAACACAGGTTTCAGGCTTGCTTGCTCTGAAATTCATCCTTGTTTTTCTTGGATGGGTTGAAAAATTGGGAAAGCTGAAAACAGGACTCTTTATGAGCTCCGGGAGTAACACAGTGCTGGTTCTGAGCTCTCAAAAGTGCTTTTTAGTTTGTTTTTAATACAGTCTCCATAAAATTGATGGAAAATCTCATTGAAAATGAAATAATTTCCTTTTTCATAATTTAATTTTGTGGAGGAAACAACTTCTTAGATGCTGATACCACCAAAACATCCCAAACCAACCTTCCCTCAGGACATCACCTGACACTTGAGTTTTGAGGCTGAATCTCAGTTCTGCAATGGGATTGCCCTGTGTGGGGTTTTAGTAATCTTCTGCCACTCTCTTTCAAATTCTAGCTGATGCCTACAAAGGAGATGAACCTTTTGGGACTTCTGGGTTATTTTCTCCAAGTCTGTCTGGCAGCTCAGTCAACTGCTGGATCTACTGTCTTGGGCCATCAAGAAACATGCCTGCATCTGCAAGACCAACCCAAACCCAATGATGCAGGCTGGCAGCACAAAGAAATCAAATAAAAGAGTACTTTGCATTTCTAAAAGAAGGTCAGGAGTTTTAAGGTGTGATACCTACCTAAAGAGTCAACTTTCAGAAGAATTAATCATCTGAAGACCAAGTTAAACAGGACACAACCAAAGCAGACCAGGAACAGGCTGGGTTTCTGAATGACACTGGAGGTGGGGCCTCACTGAGTCACCAGCTTCTCTTGTTTAACTTGGCCACATCTATGGATAACCCCTTGTAACTTGGCTCTCTTCAACAATTTCACACCTTTAAGCAACTGCCTTCCTTTCCCTACCTTGTCCCTTTAACTTCAGATTAAACAGTTCTGGTCTGCTACATTTTCTTTTCTTTCCATTTCAGGCAAACCAATAAAGTGGCAAGATTTTAATTGCCTGCTTTCCACCCAGTGATGATTAAATCTAGTGAAGCATCCTGGCATGATACAAACAGGAAAAATGTTTGCATTAAGAGCAGATACTTCATCCAGCATTATCCCTTTAGTTTACAGCACACATACCAGAACTTTCAGACAGCTGGAAACGTGCAGTTTCCCAAACTGATTGCCAGTGAGCCTGAACACATCACAGACACATCTAGACCTTCCATTTGCATCTGTGCTGTTTGTGAGCAAGCAAAATCTCCCACATCCCTTGGAAGGACAAAGCTCAGCACTCAGCCTCCCAGTCCAGCCTTTCAGGCAGGGCTCAGGGACTCACAGCTGATCTAAAGGCAGATTTTATGCCATTTCTTAAGGATGTTTTTTCCTGATGTTCCTGTTACCTGCCCACACTGTGTCTCCTTAAACTGTGACAACAGCTCCACCACTGCAGACCCAGGGAGGAGGAGGGAAGGGGATGCTCCCCCTGGTTACTCAATGTTGTTGTGGTCACAGAGTGTGCAGTTGTATCTCCCTTATCCTGCCAGGCTGAGGATAACTTGCTTTCTGTTAGGTACTTTACAGAGCTGGATTCTAAGGCAGAATGGCCAGGGAGCTGCCACACATGGCAGGGCACAAAACCCCTTGACATTTCAAAGGGGGAGCCTCCAGATTTCACTGTGCAATTGGTTTCTGTGCTTTGCACAGAAATTTTTTTAGATGGAAAAATTGCTCATCATTAACCATGTGATACCAACCTTTTGTTAGGAAGTTGCCACTTTCACTTTACAGCAGATCCTGTGCTGTATCTGGGGTGTTTGGGGATGTCTGTAAGTACTTACACCATCCTGCACACTGAAGGTATAGTCAGATCTGAGGAATATGATCACTAGAAAGTCTTTTCATCAGTGGTGCTCTTCTGGATTTGAAACCTGGCCTAATCAAGACCAAATTTAAGTCAGAAATACAATGGGCAGAGTCATGACCTCTCATTATTTCTGGATGACCATGCACCTGACTTACAGCTGCTGCAATAAAAGCAGCCAGGCCACCCAGACCGCCCCTCCCCATAAGCACCTACTTGCAAGACAACATTTAGATGGCTGCTCCACATCCAGTCCACCTCCCAGACCAGATGTTGGAGACACTGGACACCTGGAGCATCCTATGGGATACTTCTGGTTTGGACATAGCCCTTGGAAGCCTTTGGATGAAAAGTGTTTCATGGAAATTAATAGAAATGGCAAAGATTATTTATTTGCTTGGGAGCCTTTGAGAATCCCTAAGCAAAGGAGCAAGATCCTGCTGTGCTAGGCCATGCATGTGAACTGCAAAACAGCAATTTCCATTTTGCCCTTTCACAGGAATGAGAATTAGAGCAGCCCCTCCACAGTCATTTCCCTGGCAAGCTTGAAATGTGGATGTGCTGCCTTTGCTTTGCACTTAGCTTGAAAAATGCTGTTTGTGTCTCCACTTCAGTTATGATTTTATCCATTTATGCCTTGCTTACTAGTCAAACAGATAGAAGAAAAAAAAATCAATTACTCTTGGTACCCATCTGTCTGACTGCACTAAAAGTTTGCCCCAGTTAAAAAAGGACTTTTAAAAATAAAGGGCATTAAAAAATGATTGAAACATTGATTTCTGATTTTCCCTCCAGGAAAGGTTGCATTCAACTGAGATAAAGAAAACAGAACAAGTGGAGGTGATATTTCTTTTGCATTTTGTAAGAAGAGCAACCTATTATGTATGACACATGTGATCTTAATGATCTCAATGATCCCCTTTTTCATGGATGGGATCCCTCTTTTTTTTCCATCAGCAGTGTCTTGGTTGGTACACTGAGCAGCCAGAAATCCCTCTTCAGACATGGCTTGGGGAGAGAAAAAGATGGAATGACCCTTTGGTACATCCTGATGGATGTCTTTGGCATTTCAAACTGAACAGCAAACACCATAAATCATGTCAGCAGCACAGCCAGGATCCAAACCCCAAATGCACTGGAGCCCTAGGCCCAAATATTAAAGACCCATCAAGAATGCTGCTCAGAGCTTATTCTGCTGTGAAGGACAGTGTGTGGGAAGAAGTAATGGATGGTGGGCCTGGCCCAAAACATCACAAGGAGTAAAACACCTTACCACATACTGATAAAGGCTGAGAAATGAGGTTGTTGTATGCCAATACTTCTTGGAATTGATGGCAAAGCTCACCATTTTCTGCCTGTAAGTGTGGAACCCATGGGCTCACCTGAGCCCAGCTTGACCCAGGTTATAGGGGAGCTTAAGTTCCTGTGGGGTTTGTGGAAAGAGGTGGCTGGATGGAAAGGACTCAAAGTGCTGCTTGGTTAGAGGGTAAGGCTGCAGCATGAGTTGGACCCCAAGTTGCTCTTTGCTATTTGCAGTTGAAAGACTCAAAAGGTCACCCCTTGCCCTTGAGAAGGGGAATTTAGATGGAAAAACATGGAAACTGTGAAATCACTGGATTATTCAAGTTTCTGCCATATGGAAGGTGCTGAGGGACAATGTGCATTACACTAGTGGTAAGACAACCTCATATTGTTATTACACACTACTCCTGTTGGGTGCAGACCCCCAGCACCTGTCTGTAGGCACTGATTTGTCACACACAGTCTCTGCAGTGACTTTGCTGAAGCTCCTGCTGTGTTGCACCAAGCTGTGCACTCTCCAGGATATACCAAAAGGTTCCTCAGACCCTTTCTAGTTCCACCCCAGACACGTGTACACTTGTCCTTCAGAGTATATGGGCCGTGCCTGCAGGATTTTTGTTTCACAATTTATATTTTCCTTTCCTAAATGCTAAAAACAATATTTAAACCACACTGAACAGCTCAGTGAAACACAGCCCTGAATTCTCAAGAAGGCATTAGAGCTATCACAACCTTGACTATAATTGCATTAATAGCAATTGGACAGTTAACCAGCTGTAGTTCACTAATTGCAAAGCTTTTTTCCTCTTTAAAAAAATGTTGAAGGTTTTTAAGACTTCCTGAAGGGCTGTCAGTTCAGCTCAACATCTGCTTTTCTTTCCTCAGTTGTGAAAAAGCCAGTTGGCTTTAGGAATACCTCAAATGAGGGAACAAGGTGTTCACTCAGTGAGAGAGCATCATGGGCTGCCTTGAGATGGTCTGAATTCTGAGAAGGGGCAGAAAGAGCTCTGATGTTGTCTGATTCTTGATCTCCTCCTTCTTTCTTCTTTTTCTCATTGGTTTTGTCCCTTGTGAAGCTGCCTGGGTCTCAGAGCTTTGCTGTGACTCTCTCTGTCAATACTTGGATACACGTGTTGGGGGGAGTGTGTTCATGGACCTCTTTTTGCCATAGTCCTATTGCTGTACTGGAACCAGGGGGTGCAACTCCTTATTTAGAAGTGACAGAAGTTCACAAAAACCTAGAAATTCTCACTAGAAATTTTTCCTTATATGTTAAAACACAGGTTTGTGCCCACAGAGTTTCAGCCTCCTGCCACCATCACCCATGACATGTCAATACCTCTCCCTCCCTTATCCCTTCTCCCCCCCAGGCCACCTGGAATGACATTTTGGAGAGAGGAAGTGAGCTCCCTTTCAGCTTAGCCTGCATCAACCATATCCTCTTGAGACCACCTCCCCAGAACCACCTCTTTTAGGGTTCCTAGAGGTTCATTTCTGAGGCTTGCAGAAGAATTACCCTCTAATGCAGTGACATTGATAAGTGGGAATAGTGGTGTGATACAGATCTCCCATATTGAAGACAGATCCAGTCTCCAGATCCTTTAATGCATTTCAGAGTTATTTACTTTGACATGACACAACCTGCCAAGAGAAGACATTTTCAGTGAGGTGAGATATGCATTACCTCCAGAGAGGACTTTGCACCTCCTTGTAATTTTATGCTCCAAACACCACTACCACAGAGCAATTTATTAGGTTTTTAAGCATCCAGGTAACATTATTTTTCGTGTATCTTGGCTTTTTGAGCTCTGGCTGGGGCTAGAAATGCAATGAAATATATCAGAAAAAGACAGTCTCGTTGTTTATATGAGCTCTGCAGTCCAAATATTCAGACCAAATGGGGGAAGGTATTTCTGCTCCTTTTTCATAAAGAAAATTAAATAGCCATAAAGAATCAGAATCAGTTTTGAGATTAAAAAAAATCAGAACCAACTACTAAGGAAGACAGTAAGTCTCAGAAGGAGCTCAGGATCCCCTTCTTTTCTGAAGCCTTCTCTACCAACTACACAAAATGGGAGCTGTCCTGCAGCCAAGTCAGTCACCTTGAATAGTTCTTGGTTCAGTACAGAAGGGTTGAACAGTTTTGCTGTCAGCTCTCATAAAAACCCAACAGCTTCCAGAAGATCTCCTACCAGCGGGCCTGATCCTCATATGATTAAAATTAAATTCTGGACAAGGAAACTGAGTTGGTTTATAACATCTGAGTGCTTTTGCTCACTGCACTCATGCCAATTATTATATAAATGTGCCTTCAGTTATGTAGAAAGTTTTGTTAAGAATGTAGCTGCAAAGATAGAAATAAATGGACAATAGCTTTGGACTTTTTTTAACATATTATTTCCCTAAATATTATTAGATGGACTGAAGGTGCTTTTGGTGAGGATACTGTCTTTGTACAAAACCTTGCTGAAGGTCTTTGTAACACTGAAGATTTCTTTGTAATCATGGATTATAACAGTTTGATGAATAGTTAATTAATGCTTCACTCAAAAGGTGAGCTGGACATGGGTGTCACCAGCTCTGGGGAGAGCACTGCTGCTCAGCACTCAGCTTCTGCTCAATCTCTGCTGGAAAACCAATCCTACTGCCCAAATTATCTCCTCCAGTTACACAGACTTAATGCTATCCCTTCAAGTACCTAAGGCTGCTTCTGATTTTTTTTTTTTTCTTACAGAACGTTGTCTGTATTTTTTTGTTTGAGAGGAAAGGAGAAAAAAACAGGGAGAGGGAATAAAAAGCTGGAGGAATGCAGACATCTATCAAAGCAACCATTTCCTTGCTAGGAGGATTTTTTAAATCCCCTTGACTGCTCCAAACAGCAATCCATCTCTGCTCCAGTCAGGAAAAGTGGTTGATTTCCACTCAGCCAAAGTTTCAGAAAAATCCAGCATGGTTTGTGTCAAATTTGCTCTTCCCTGGTTCAGTACAAGAGGCACCTCCTGCACTCACAGGGGTGGCCAGGCTGTCCCATCCCACCAGGTGCCACCTGCAGCCATCCTACTGTGTGGGCTGAGGACACACATGCAAGGTTTCATTTTATAGATTTCTGGCCTAGAGGCAGAAAGTGCTGCCTAGCAAGAGCCACTCCAACCACCAGGAAGAGATTGAATCAGAAAAAAAAAAAAAAAGAAAAAAAAAAAGAAACACACATTACATTCCTACTTATGTGCAATCTGATCCCACGCTGTGCAACCTTTGAATTAAGCAGCTCTCTGAGAGGCAAGTGTCCTATTAGCATAACATATAGCATCAGGAACATGGGGCTCTTCCCAGGGAATGCTTTATTGTGTGCATGCTTCATTTTTAATATTCATGGCCAGCTCTGTTTAGAACATCCTTTTGACAGAGGAGAGGCGCCGAGATAAAGCCGTCGGGATAGTGGTTGTCCTGGAAACAGCAAGATCCACTTATTTTTAGCACCCAAGTCATCCAGTTAAACAAACTGTAATAAAGGAACATTGTGATTATGGCACAACAATAAAAAAGACACGTGGCTTATTTATAGTAACTGGGAGGGTGCTATGCCTCGTCTTTGGTCGGACTCAATGATCTCAAAGGTCTTTTTAAAATTAAACAGTTTTATGATTCTGGCCCTGTGCTGGCAGAGCAAAGAATGCCCTTTCCTTCTGGGTGATGGCAGAAACCCAGGAGCAGCCCAAGTGAGGTGGCAGGGAAAGCACAGTGTGTGTCTCCCCCCTGCCAGGCTGCAGCCACTGCTCTCAGCAAGTAAGGAGGATCCTTCTCAAAGTGCAGCACTAAACAAAGTTATACTTTTTTCAGCAAGGAATGTATAGATGGGAAGATAGGCCATGGAACATAGGCAAACCCAGGCAGAAACAAGGACCTTTATCTTTTCATTCTTGCTTCCTAGTGCTGTTCTTGCTGTGCATCACCCTACTGACCCCAGAAGTCTGGATGCACCACCCAGAGGGTTACCCCAAGCCCAAAAGCTAAACCCCAGGCATAAGGACTGCACCAAAAAAGTGTCTTTGTCAAAAGGTTTCCTCCTCACCCGCACTGAGACAGCCCTGAACTGTACAAGCAGCACCCTGCTGATGAAATTTGGTCCTTATCCTCCACAGGTTGTCCAGCAAAGCTGCAGGTGTATGAAACCAGAAACAAAAGCAATGAAAGTTAAAAACATCTTTTCCAAAGCTAATCAGAAAAAATCCTTGGATCACAAGAAACCTTCAGCAACACTTCAAAAATTGCTCTTGCTTGTTTACCTGTGCTCATTTCTTTGAGAACATGGCAAGAAGACCCAATGTGAAGAGACCTCTGAGCTTTAGCCAAAACTGTGATTTTTACTGATTTAAAGGGTTTGCAAAACATTGAGCTGAGTTAGGCAGTGCTGTTTGGATATTAAAGCACAGCCTCAACACACTGCATGACTTCCAGAGTTTCAAGAGCTGTTCTTATCCCCACCTTGATTTTGGTGAAAATTAGCAAAGCTCAGTGAGAGTAACAGAGAGAGAAGAGCAAGCAGGCACAGCCACTTCCACTGCCATCAGGGGATGGTAGTCCACACATCCAAGATAATATCCATCAAATCAAGTGTTGCCTGAAAGTTCGTCTTCCTGAAGGAGAAAGAAAAGAGAAATGAGAGGACTAAAAATTAGAAAAGCTAAAGAGAAGGAAGGGAAGAGGTAGAGGAAACTGGGGTGCACCTTGGGACAAGTTTCTCCTTGACATGGAGAAAAGGATAACTTTTGGCTGAAGGAAGCATGTGGGGAAAGGCATAGTGACAGGGGAAGAACTGGAGCCTCAAAGAACTCATGTACACAGAGATGGGAGAATTAAAGGTGGGAAAAAGAGGTTGCAAGAAGACTTTGGTACATGCAGCAGGCTGCTGGCTTCATCCAGTCCTTCAGGTTACATCTGCCTTAAGCTGCCCTGTGCTGTTACCCCTTGTCAACAGCAATGCTTTTCTTTTCACCACATCTGAATCTGACTGTGGAGATGTGCAGATAGAAAACCCCAACCCATTGCTCTTCTAGATATCATCTCTTAGACTTTCCTGTGCAAATTACAGAAAGTTTCAAGTAAATCCAAGCAAGAAAGATGGGCACAGCCACTCCCTGTTGGTGAAACTGGAGGGGTTCAAGGCTTTGCTGTGGTTGTGGTGTCCCAAAAAAACCCCAGCCCTGTGCATACCTGAAGTTCATCCTAACCTGTTCACAGCTGTGGAAAAACATTTCATTAGAAGTTCAGTATCTTCCATGGGTTAAGGTGGCTTTATAAATCCAGCTGAGCAGAGAGGCTGCTCTGGGAGTGGCTATTTGAACACAAGCTTCTCTCTGCTGTCAAGTGACTGCTCACTCCCAAAATAATGCTGAAGAAAAACTTTCTGGGTTTCTCCAGGTCCATCACTCATGGGAGATGAGGTGACCTCCTGTGATCAGAGAGCTGAGGATGGGGAAAGAGACACAAGATTTTCTGATCCCAGGATACAATTCCTGAGGAGCTCTGACAACACCCTCTCAACACACAGCCCTGTCTACTTTGGTCTGGGTGATGCCAGCAAGGATTAGATTTCACATTCATCATAGTGCTAATGCTGGAGAAAATAAGACTCTTAACACTTTAATTTATTTTGCTCAAGCTTTTGTAGGTCACTCTTGCTGCAGTAATGAACAGGCCATTGGGAAGCTTTCTTATCAGCAGGATGGGCTGCCACAGGCTGGGACAGAGAGCCTTACACTGGCTGAAGGAAGTGATCTGTCATTCTGCCCAGAGGAGGTCACCAAATCTGCTCCATCCTCTGAGTGGCTGCAGGCATCCAGCTCTGCTTGTCTTACCTCCCAGGAGCAGGGTCACACAACTACCTCATCAGTCACCTGAAAATGCTGCTGGAAAATCAGTGCTGATGTTATGACACCCTGGCAAGAACAGCACCCCAGGAGCTCCCGTGGTCTTGTAGCCCAGTGCACATCTGAAGCCCTCAGTGCATGGATGAAAGTGTTCACAGCTCCACAGGAATCCAGCAGCTCTCCACCCACCAGCTCTGTCTTCCTCAGGTAGATTCAAGCACCTCTGGGACACACACTCCTCTTCTCCTCTAAGAATCTTCTTCTGGGCACAAAAGGCATTAAGCAAAGCCAAAAGCCAAACTACCACAGCTCTGCTATCTCGTTTTGTGGTTGCAACTTTTTTTCCCTTTTTTTTTTTTTTTTTCTTTTTTTATTGCTTTGTTTTGGTTTGTTTTCATAAGAAATGGTACTTACTGTAAAGCAGGAATCTCTGGGTAATTCCCCTCTCCTCAGCTTTATGTACCTTCTCCCTTTAAAAAATTCTCCTTTTGCATTCCCTGTGCATTCTTTTTCTCCTTGTGTCACTCATCCACTTTTCGACTGCACCAGATGGAGCTGAGGGGAGGATGAAAATAAAACCAAAAGTCAGGGGAAAAGAATCACCCTCCCCAGCATTTTCATTGATTTGAATTCACTCAGTATATTTACTGATTCTTCTTAATTCCACCCCCAGTAAACTGTATTACAACATAGTGCCCAGGAGCAACCCTGAAGGGGCTTTTTCTGCTCCCATCACCCATGTCAGCTGGTGGTAACTCAGTCATAAATACAGCTGGAGTTCAGTCCCTGACCTGGAAGTTGCTGGTCAATCCATTAAGCTGTGCTTTCCTCCTACAATCAATTTTTTAATATCCCAGCTTCTGATTCAAGATGACTGCTTTAGCTCTAACACATCAATAGCAGGATGACAGAGGAGCTGGATTTACCCTTTCCACACATTTGGGGAAGAGGAGGCAGGGACACAGTAGATGGGCAAACCTGCCCCCCCCCCAACCCACCTCTACTTACAGAGAAACCAACAAGCAAACCAGGCATGGAAAGAAGGAAGGATTCTTTCCAGTGGTATCTTGCATTTTCATGTTGTGAGTCAGAGATAAAAGAATCTGGAAGGGAGTGCAGAAGCTCCTTCAGATCTCCCTGTTGAGTAGCTGTCTCCAGAGGCCTTGATTTTACACTGGTATTTCCACCAGGAGTGGACCAGACTGTCATGTCCTCTTCTTTGATAACTGGAGGTGAGAAAGGTAAACCAGGGATGTGCCTGGACACTTGGATGGCTGGGATGTCACCACATAACCTTGGGAGGGCAGCTTCCTTGCTGCTGAAGCTTCCTTGCCTTGCTTCACAGCACCTCTGCTGCCTTCCATTAGCTGAGAACACCAGATCAGAGTTGGAGGAGACACCCACAACACTGAGGACATCCCACCCAGGCACACGTGGCTTCCAACCCAAGCTTTGTGAGAAGAGAGGACACCCACCTTGCACCCTCCAAGCCACAAGGATGTTCTTTCAATCTGGTGGCAACAAGATCACTACTGGTGATGGCCAAAGGCTCCAACCTCCAGGTGACAGTGCTGTGGCAGAGCTGCCTGCAAGAGATGGGGAATTTGCCATCCCACAAAAAAACCAAGATAAGGAATGTGAGCCACCACTTCAGGAGCCCCAGCACAATGGAGTTACCCCAACCATATGGAAGAAATTACTTTCTGATGCCAACAGAAGTCCAAAAACCATGGGTCTTTCAATGGATTGCAAAGCAAAGTTTTGTCTGATTTCTGTTATATTTTAATAATAGACTTCTAAAAAATGCAAGGCACTTCCCTCTTTGCTAACCTATTTCCTTTACATTTAAGTAGAACTTAAGACTGCTGACACTAAGTATATGTAGGAAGCCAAATAGGTCCTCCCTTCCCCAAAAAAACTCCTACACATTTTGTGGCCCAAAACCTCTTCTCTGCAAAACTCAGGTTAATTTTCCCTAATCCTCACATTCCAGGGTACTTTTCAAATTTGAGTAGTATTGGAGTAGAATGACCAAAAAAGCAAGCAAAAAGCTATCAAATCCATCCACATCCACATACCAGAGTGTGCTTATAGCTATACAATTCTCTGTGAAAGATACTGTGTTTCAGATTATCCAGAAACTGGTCAAATGCCTGGAAAATATCCTTTCCAAGTTTTCAGACTGGCCTCTGAAACTGCACAAACAAATCTTATCCCACTGGAGTTAGTGGAATAATTCGTGTTTGGCTTGGACTCAGTCTGCTGAATGCACATGAACCCGTACGTGCAGATACTTGTCTGAGTCTGTGAGCCAGGTAGATAACTGTTTAAATTTTGTATTTGATTGCAGTCTTGTCCAGCTGGACCATAGCATTTGTCTAGGCTGTGTGTGCATATAATTGCTGTATATGCTCTTGCTTTTCCTGCCCTCTTTAGCCAAAAGTTCACTCTTGCAGGCGTGCTGGACTCTACTGCTGTCAGGGGATTAAAGTGTCCAGTCACATCATCTGAATTCAGCTGAAGAAGGAGGCAGTAGCCAAATATTTACCCCTAAGGGACCAGCTCTACTCCAAACTGTGCTTGGGTTGCACTGGTTTCAAGAACAAGCAATTAGGGAAACTCATAGAATCATAGAATGGCTTGGGTTTGAAGGGACCTTAAAGCTCATCCAGTTCCAACCCCCCTGCCATGGGCAGGAACACCTCCCACAGCCCAGGTTACTCCAAGCCCCATCCAACCTGGACTTCAACATTTCCAGAGAGGGAGCATCCACAACCTCCCTGGGCAAATTGGACCAGGAGCTCACCACCCTCACACTAAAGGATTTCCTCCTCATGTCTAATGTAAACTCCCCTCTTCCAGCTTAAAACCATTCCCTTTGTCCTATCACTCCACACCCTTGTAAAAAGTCCCTCCCCAGCTTTTCTGGAGCCCCTTCAGGTACTGGAAGGCCATTATCAGGTCTCCCTGGAGCCTTCTCTTCTCCAGGCTGAACAACCCCAACTCTCTCAGGCTGTCCTCACAGGAGAGGCTCCAGCCCTCTGATCATCTTCCTGACTCTCTTCTGGACTTTCTCCAAAGAAACAGCTCCAATAGCACAGGGCCTCAGGACTTGATGTGTCTGATTAGAGCAAGGCAAGGAGGAAGCAAAATCAGGCAAAATGAGAGCTAACAGAAGTCTAACCTGGGATTTGGACCCTGCTGAGGGTCACCCAAAGCACTGCTTGTCCCTTGTTACCCCTCTACTCAGTGTCCCAAGGTGAAACAGCCTGCACTATGAGGCAGTGATTTGGGGAAGAACTTTCTCCACAAATGGGGATTGGGCTTCATCAACCCAGGAAAGCTCAGCCTCCTGCATCTCAGGAGGTTTGCAGTGCAACCCTAGAGCAGCTCTGAGGGTACTGAAAGGCCAACACCACTCCTAGAGCACTGCTGGCCTAACTACATGGAAAACAGCATGAAAATGGGAGGTTTGGCAGGGGAGAAAGAGAATAAAAGCTGTGTGCACAAGTAAAAGCCCTTTTGGGGAACGTAGTGGGGGTCAAGCTCATGATGAGATGAAAGAGTAAGGGAACAGCAGGCAAAGGTTATCACATATCAAGCAGGAAAGGGTATAGAGGGAGCAAAATCTGTAAAATTACAGCAGTCAAAACAGATATTTGTTTGCCTTTCATTTTAAGTGGTTGGATTTTACCCGGTGTCTCTTTCTGGCTTCTTGTAAACTCCCGTGACATCGATCTATGGAGACACAGAGGATTAACTTGCAGACAGCCCACTGCAAACTTCAGCCCCTCTGTAACTCTTTTAGCAGATAACTCTGCTTTTATGTAGGGCAACTGATGGGGAAAATGTGTCACCGTTTTCTTTCCTGCTTCCTTTGAGTGGTAAGATGAGAAGCAAGAACACTTCAGACCCTGAGAGCTCAGCTCCCTTCCCCCTGCACCAGGAGTGCCCGGGTCACCCACCACAAATTCCCAAAGCTTTTGCTAGGCAGTGGCAGGGAACTAGGGACAAAAGCTGGGCTTTACCTGCCACAGGGCAAAGAGGGAAGAGAATTAAAGCATTTCAAGCCCCTCTGCTGTCTAAGACAGGAGATGAGTGCTTTATGTGTTAGCCAGTTCCTTGGATTTGCATCATACTCATAGTGGGAATGTGTGTTACTTCTGGTTTCTGTCCACTGAGTGCAGCTACCTGGCAACAAGAAAATCTCCCCAGACCCCATTTGAAATGAAACCTAAGTTCTGGTATACAGTCTGAAGTTTTTTAGAGAGCAGAACAAATAGAATTGTCCTTAAAAGATCTAAAATGCCACTCAGCAACCCAGAAAGCTTTTTTGTCTGGGCCAGTCAGGAGCAAACTCACTCGATGCCTTCAGTCTCCTGGGGAAAGCAGCAGAGGATTAGCCCAGATTTTGGTTCCAATTTGACAGGAACCTGGCTGTGCCACCATGGCATGGCAACCAGCAAAGGCTGGTGTTCTGCCCAGGCAGGAGGATAGCAAAGTGCTGAGAAGACCTTGCCCATCAGAGCAGAGCTCTGCTCACAGCTTCTGGCTGCACCAGCACTGAGGAGGATGAGGGCAGGTGGGACACAGCACCAGAGCTGACCTCGGGGGAAAGCAGTGACAACAACTTTTGGACTGCTTCACCCTGGTAGTTCCCAGCATCTGTTGGGTTACAGCAATCAAAAGAGTACCCCCTGAGACTAATTTTGTTAGGAAAGGAAGGGGTGGCCACATCCAGCCCCCACCTTTTGTCAGTACTTGTTGCTGCTGCTCTGCTCATGTTCCCAGCTCAAGGTGATGATGTGCAAAAAGAAAAAGGCTTCAACTTGCCTCTAGCTGAGGGGCTACAGTGGGACAGCTAGGACTGCAATAAAAAGAAGTCAAAACCCAGCTTCAAGTCACCTCCACAGCCCTATTTCCATGTAAAGCAAGAGAATGGAGCAACTTCAGCCTCTGTGTGCCCAGCCTGCTGCCCTGTTGGCTCATGATATGGCAAATCCAGTGACACAGTAATCTGTTGGCCATGCATTTTTTGAAGCAGGAACATAATTTAATTCCCTATAAAGAGATCAAAACCAGGAAACATCTAAGTAGGACTTCCTGCCCAGTGTGAAATACAAATTCTTTTCATCAAGGAAAGCTAACTAGGCTTAAACAATAGTCTAATGAAACTGGTTATGCAATGAAGTTGTAAGAGATCAAAGCTGATTTTGGTTTTTAATTAAGATAACAAGGTACCTGGATTAAGGAAGCTGGTGGTAACCCACTGCCTAACTGCTTAAAGAAACACAAACACTTCCCCATTAATTTGGTTCACACACAGCAGAAAATGAGGCAGCACAAGAATTTGCCTTCACTAACAATCAGGAATTGAAACTGGGCAACATCCTCCTTGAATCAGTCTTAAGTTGTGCCAGGGGAGGTTTAGGTTGGAGATTAGAAAGAATTTCTTTCTGGAGAGGGTGATCAGGCATTGGAATGGGCTGCCCAGGGAAGTAGTGGATTCTCCGTGTCTGGAGATCTTTCAAAAGAGCCTGGATGTGGCACTGAGTGCCATGGGCTGGGAACTGCAGCGGGAGTGGATCAAGGGTTGGACTTGATGATCTCTGAGGTCCCTTCCAACCCAGCCAGTTCTACGATTCTATGAATCTCTCTTGATCAGACACCATTTCTTCAAAAAGGGAGAGGATCTCATGAATCCTACTGTTTATTGCCCCCTCTCCCCTCCATCTCTTCTGCTGCAGATCCCTATGAATAAACCTTCATCATTATTTCTGGGCTCAGCCCCCCTGCTGCTCCAGCCTTGGGGCTATCTAAAATTCACAATCTTGTGGGTCATTCCAGTCAGGAAGAAAATTCAGTGCAGGGCTTTAGATAGTTTTTTGTAAACAGCTTTGTTTATTTACAAAGGAGAGACAAACTCCTGCATGACACAGCAGGAGTCAAACCACAGGAGAGGCTTTCTCAGTTCCAAACATCCCCAATTGTTTTGGCCAAGCCCCCCACCCAAAAGCCCCCTTCCTCTGGGCTTTTCCCAGGGCCACACACTGTGCTTGCTCACCCAGCCACCTTCATCTAGTTCTAGCCCACTCCCACCTCTTCCCAAAACCAGTTCCATGCTAAAGTTCCCCTTCTCAGAGCCTGCCCCTTCCCAAGAAAAAAAAAAGGGGGCCCATGGTTTGGGCAGAGACCCCTGTGCAGGGTGGAGGTTTTGAGCTGGTCATTGTTTTACTGCACATCTTCCCAAGTAAGTTCTGGGGGTATTTTAAAGGAAAAATCTGAAAATGGGGGTTAATTTGGGGTCTGTCTTATTAGTAAAGCCATAAAGCCTTTCAGGACAGCTCTACAGAACAGACTGGGGCTGAAGCCAGGAGGTTTCTGTAGAGGCTCAGAATATTTATAGAGCAATGTTAGGAGTGAGCATTGGTGTGTGGTTGTTGGAGATGAAAGGGAGTTCAGAGATCAGCCTGGCTAACACCACAGGACTGTTAGAGGGGTTTATCTCTTCTGCAAGGCTGTGTGCACCATCCACACATTTCAGTAGGTGCTATGTGGCTCCTAAGAACCTTGAAATGATAGTTCATTAAGCTTGCAGGAATCTTATCATTTTCCATAAAATTTGATAGGATTTTCCAGAACCTCTGATGGTTCAGTGTAATGCATTCTTGGCTATCAACATCCATTCTGGGCCCTGGGAGAATGCTCTGCAGAAACTATAAAAGGCTTTTAAACATGCATTTTGATTATGGCAATGGTGAATTCTTTCCGTGGTGTGACTGGGGTGGGGATTCAGAACTTATTTCTGGGCTATTTTCAATTTCCACACTCCCTTTCCCAATTGCTTTTGAAATCATGGTGTTCACTCAGCCTTGAACTGCAGCTTAGCTCCTACACATCCCACCACAGAGAAGAGGTTCACAGGGAGGGGAGTGTTGTCAGAAAGAGAATGTTTCCCAGCTTGGATGCAGATGTCTTCTCCTTGATTAATCTAACTGCCTTATTTGTTGAAAAACAGGGCTTGTACCTCTTAAACTAACTCAAAGCTAATTAACAGAGGGACAGGACTGTCACATCTCTAGAGCTTTGTCTGCAACTACACTCTGACCTCTGTTGTTGCATAAAGATGTTTGGTCTCCTTAAGACATGTCCAGGAGGGGCACCAGGCTGTGTTCCTGCCCTACCCTGGCAAGAGATGCTATCTCCCATCTTTTAAATTCCACTCAGTCCTTGTGAGTGAACCCAGCCTGATTTGTAGCCTGCTTAAATGAGTGTGAGCTTTGCAGGGAGCTTGGGATCTGGGTGCTTCCAGATGCAACAGCAGCAACTGGTGACTGAAGTCCCCTCTTTGGTGACAGGGACAGGCCAACCTTCCCCCTGCCTCACTGGTGATCTGTGAGCACTTTCTTTCTTCTTGAAAAGTGAGATGAATATATAAACTTTCTCAGACTTCTGCTAAGAAAAAGTGGCTGCAGTGCTGGTTTAGGCAGTGGGGATATTTATTGCCTGAGGTTAAGTCTGGAGACCTCCTGGATCCCTTCTCAAGCCTGGGTGTCCCAGCATTGCAGACCCTTTCTCAGCATCCTGGAGAGAGTCTTTGGGAATTTAATCTCTGCCATAGCTTAGGAACAGTCTGCAGGACAAGCAGCTTGAGGCCTTTTCACTGAGGAAAAATATTTCCCCTCTCCTTTTCTTGAGCCACAACCCTGCAATTGACACCTTCCCAGCACTTTGCCAACAACAGGCAGGTCCACTCCAACCTCTGCAATGGGTCATATGATTTATTCACCTGCACCCAAAAAAAGGGGGATGTGTCCCCTATGTCACAACCAGCAGGGGCTGACTTGGAACCACTGGCCCAAGGGTCTGAAGGGTCTGTATCTTACTATCATTTCTCTGAATCTTCTAGGCATGCTTCACTGATGAAGTTTTGTATTTGATTGCTGCAAAACATTCACCCAGGGGAAAAAAAAAAAAAAACGGGGACTAATCCTTTAGTCGAAAACATCACGGCCAACTGAGAGATGTTTTTAAACATCCTCAAAGCACCATCTTTGTGTTGGTGAATAACAAGACTTCCAGCAAGCTGGGTGTCTTTGTGAAGAGCCTTGTGAATAAGCAAATCAGAGATCAATACAGTCCCCAGTGTACATTACTCATTAGCATGCTGAGAGCTGGGAGCTCAGAGATGATATCAAACACCAACCCCCCCTTCCCCCCCCCCAGCAGACCCTACTGATAGGGCAGGGTGTGCTGCCAACAGTGACTCATTCATCACCCCTTTCACAACAGCATGATTCAGTGTTTGTAAAGGAAAGTCCTGACTGCAAACATTACCCTCATTCAGCCTGAGCCTCCTCCCAGCACACAGCAGGGATTGTGCTCCCCATGAGATTTGCCAGGACAGTGAATCAGTGGAGGCAGAGCATCCCCCAGTGAGCTGGAGATCTGTGCAAACCCAGAGCAATCTGGAGGGGGGGGATTGTGCTATGAAATTACTGCCCTTATGTCTGATACTCATCCTCTCCATATTGCCTCCAGCTCAGCCCCAGTAAAGCCCAGTAGAGCACTGGGCCTGTTGAAGTCAGGGATGAAACTGAAGCAATAGTTTCAAGCCATAGGATGAATTTTTGTAATTTCCAGCCCTAAAAATTCACCTTGGGAAGAGGAAAGAAATGAAGTAGTGCTAAACCATTCCTGCCTCTTCTGTTTCCAGCAGCTGCAATGCTGTGACTGCAGGCTGACAGCTCTGCTGGTAAGGCAGAAAACAGAGTGAACTCACCTTGCTTTTCCTTAACCATATTACCTTCCTCTGGCCAGCAAGACTGAAAACTAGTTTTTGTCAGTCAGTGCAAAGCAGTCAGAGTCTCTCAGAGTACAGATATGGTAATCAAAGAGATGCCTCTCTGAGAGAGAAAGGTCAGCTCTACAGCATCAGCAGAACTGGTGTCATTTGGCTCTGCCTAAACTGATGAACTGTAGGAAGCCAGAAAATAGGACAGGGAGATGCAGGCAGTCTCCCCAGTCCATAGTTTGTTAGGCTGAGGGAAAATTTAGCCCCTAATAGTTTTCTGATCTTCCTGAAGATCATCTACAGTGTTGCTTACTGTGTCTGTAATTCTCCTCTTGGCTTTCCCACAGCCACCAGTGTCAAGCAGCAAAGCAAATTGGTGGCATCATCCTATCAAGGGTTCTTCCCATCCAATCTATGCACAAATAAATCCTAGATTTGATTTAAATGGTAATTTGAAAGTCAGAGTAAAATGTTTTCCAATAAGTAATTATAAAAATACTTCCTGTTTTTCCTAATACTCTTTTTTTTTCTAACAAGAAATATCCTTCAGATTTAGAGATACTCCCAAAGCATGAATAAATCAGAGGAGTCCCCCTGACATCTCTGGTGCTTTGTCAATCTACACGAGCTGCCTTTAATGTTTCCACAAAGCAGAGTTATCAGGCTCTTTGTGAGCTTGTATGAGTTCACAGAAAGAGCTTTCTAGCAAAGTCATCCATCACTTGGCTATCTGCAATCACCAGAGTGCAGGTAAATCACCAGGCTTCTGCTACCAGATGTTAAA
This sequence comes from Calypte anna, assembly GCF_003957555.1. Taxonomy (NCBI): domain Eukaryota; kingdom Metazoa; phylum Chordata; class Aves; order Apodiformes; family Trochilidae; genus Calypte; species Calypte anna. The sequence goes on along the minus strand of NC_044246.1, from coordinate 4,291,118 downwards.
AAGGCAGTTGACCTTCTTGTATATCCCACACATGAAAAGAGCTCAGTAAATTATTTGACTTTTAAACAACAATATTCAACAATTTACTCCAGATCCCACTAACTGGATGAGGTGTTAACCTGAACATCCTGACCAAATTCCAGCTGGGTTAATTATACATTGCCTGAACGTTCCCTTCTGTTTCAGTTGTGACATTATTTGATGTTAGCTTTTGTTTTCCTCCCTAAAGACTGTGCTGGAATCCTGCTGTTTTACACCAAAAATGTATGTGCTGTTCTCTGGATGTGGAGTTTTAAAAGCACTCATAGTGCATTCTTTATACAGAGGAGCTCTAATGCATGGATATGATTGTTTTTATTGGTTTTATTGATGTGTTATTATTCCTGCTGTTTCAGACATTTTCTACTGCTGGTTTTTCATGCCAAGTCTTGAAATGCAGGTTTGGATTAGCATTAAAATCAGAACCTGCATTCCTCAGAGTAATGTGGAGTTCAAATTTTGGATTGCAATTCGGATCTATTTTAAGGCAAAACCATCTATGGCAAATCCATATTGAGATTACAGAGTGATTTTCCCAAATCTCATGGGCAGGAATTGGTGCCAGAGCTGTGAATGAGGCTATCTTCAAGCCAGGCTTAGATCAGAAACAAATCAAAATCAAAATAAAATAAAATAAAAAGCAGTCTAACAAGTAGTATAGTAGAATATTTTACTAGAATATCTTACTAATGCTACTGAGGGATTTATCATTTAAGAAGTAATCAAATTATCTTGGTTTTGGTTGTTCTGTGGATGGTATTGACAAGCAACTCTACACATGGGTGTCTCGGCTGCTAACTTTTATATAATTTTTCTCTATTTCTGTGTGTACCAAAGAGCTCACACTCTTGCAGAAGTAAAATAAGGAGCAAAGTTCCCTTTGCTAAGGGCACATGTTGTGGCTGCAAGGTTGGGTTGTGGGCAACTCTGGAAGGGAAGGAAATTCCAGCTCCAGTGACTTATCAAGTAAGGAAACTGCCTTGCTAAGGAAAAAATGCCTGTGATCTGTCAGTCAT